>NC_052507.1:13740365-14340365 GCF_014356525.2 Nilaparvata lugens | reverse complement strand
TGACGTCTTTTTTGGAGCCCATGCTCTACACCCAACCTTGAGGACCAGGGTCGTTTGTGTATAGTCGCCGTCTCCAAGGCATTTGCTTTCACTGTAGATTTCAGAGCGTAGCCTATCCTGGATTTGAATCGGGTTTACTCCCTAGGCTCTTCAGCCCCCTCCGCCGTTGGGATTTCTCCTCATCCGCCTTCGAGGCCGTTGATCGGTTTGCTAGTTTTGGTCCGCCCCATCTATTTAATTTCCCCGGTACCACCTATATCTAGGAGGCACTCCCTTATCCGCCACCTGGAGAGGCGCCCGATGGAGAACTAGCAATCCCTCACGGAAATACCTACCTACTACCTGCTATTGTAATTGTAATAGGTAAATCATATAGCCTTAAGAAAATGTTCAAAATCAACCATAGATGAAAGTCCATGAATAATCACGAGTACTAACTATATTAAATCATTTTTGTTTCATCTGATAATCTTCAATGCATGAACATGAACAGAATAATGTACTGTTCTATAAAACGTCATGCTGAATTTTCAATGGAATTAAAGATTTAGATATGCATTTAAAATATATTTGAACATTCCGTTTGAAATCCGATCACACTCAAACTGCTAAGCAGATAAAAAACATTCGAAGGTCCACATAAAATAAAACTGGAGTAGCACACATCTAATAAAAAACTAATAAATGAAGGTTTGAGCACAGTAGCAAATTCAGGCATAGTAGGACGGAGGCACATTGAGATCTGTGAGAACGCACAGCTGTTCCTCTGTGAACTTCAATTTATGCTGCGACCAATTGTCGTGATGCGTTCTCTTGAAGTCGCCAAGTGTTTTTCGGATGGTGGACTGCAAACAGAAATAAAAACATGACAGTTTAAAATATCTGTATCAAAATACGAGGGTCATTCAATAAGTAACGAGACAAATTACCAATTTTCAAAAACGGCTAAACTGATTCATATGAAACTGTCAGGACATGAAGTTGAAAACCTTGCGATCTCATCTGGTCAGTGGGTCTATCGTATTTCGTAAACATAATCGCAAATCATCGACTCAGTTAACAAAGGTGACTCCGATTGAGAATTGCACCATGGAAGAACAACGTGATGTGATCAGATTTGACTGTCTGTCGTTTTGACTCTGGCTCATAGTGGTGGATACATGTTTCATCACACGTTACAATATCCTTTTGAAAGAACATTCTCCTTCAGTCGCATACCGATTTTTCAAATGTTTACTGATTTGAAGCCGGGTTTCTTTGTGAGCGAACGTGAGTTGTCTAGGCACCCATCTTACCCAAGCTTTGTTGTACCGCAGCATGTTATGGACAGTTCAATTACTCGCGTTTACTTTTTTACATATAAATTCAAGAGTGATACGCCTATAGTCCTGAATTAACGAATAAATTCAAGATTTCCTCAAGAGAGGAAGTTCCAACTTTGGCTGGTCGTCCACTGCTTTGATTTTCACAAACTTTTGTACTGTCACTTTGAAACTGTTCTACCCATTTGTAAACGTTTGAACGATTCAAAAAAATGGTCTCCGTACACTTTTAATTCTTTTGTGGATTTCACTACCTTTCTCACCTTCTGCGACTAAAACTCTGATCACTACACGTTGTTGTTCCATGATGCAATTCTCAAGCGGAGTCACCATTGTTAACTGAGTCAATTTGCGATTATGCTTACGAAATACGATGGGACAACTGATCAGATGTCATCGCAAGGTTGCCACCTTCATTTCCTGAAAGTTTATTATCAATTTAGCTGTTTTTGAAAATTAGTAATTTATTTATTTATTTATTAGAACAGTGACAAACACCATATTTGGAAAGAGAAACAGGCAATTGCCCAAAACTTCTTCAATTCCTTGATTTTGGCACATAAATAGTCCAAAGTGAGGTTAAGTTTAAAATTTCTGTTTTCACCAAAGATTGAAAATTTATCTGTTACTTATTGAATGACCTTCGTACATTGCATAAGATTTCTATGTCTTATGATATTACTATTGGGGTAAAGTGGTAGTACATAACTGATGGTGAAAACATAGTAGAGCGGCGAAGGTAGCTTCTAGCTTGAGATTGCTAGATGTAATGCATTTTATGAAATGGGTCTAAACAAGCTTCTCCTCTATTCATCCCGAGAATGTGCCCTCATCTAATTAAATGTATTTAATTCATTACAACTTGTAATTTGAAAATATTACAAGGGTACGCCTACTATTTATTTTCTATAATTATATTTATCACTCTTTAGCTTGCAGATATCTTCGCCACTCCATTATGTTTGCACCCTGATGATTACATCATTAGACGGTGATATTTGAATGGAAATTACATGTTTTTTAGATAATTTTGAAGAAGTATGTCATATTTGAATGGAAACCACTTGATTCTCTTCTATTGTCTAGTCTTGCTCAACAGAGCGAACCAAATGTCGGGACAAGAGCAGGAAAAATTTCAAGTCGTGTTTAAATGGTAACGTCGCTATCATGTGATCTGCATCGGTGTGCACAAAATTTTTCTCATGAAATGATAGAAAAATAAATTAAAATTGTTCATTAATGAAGTAGAGCTCTTGTGATGTGTAGATTATTCATTATAAGCATCTATTTTATAGTCATAATACTTGATTGAGTGTAAAATATTCTAGAGAATATCCTAATTCAAATGTATACATAGAGAATAAATGTTGCATTAATGCTATAGCATGGGGGAAAACTTCAAGTAGGGAACTATAATGGCCGTCAAAGGGATCAGCCAATAGGAAACAAGAGTCGCCTTGGACACACTGCTCTTAATATATTCAGTGTATGTTCAGTGGAACAAGGCATAACCTATTTCGGACTATATGTAACATTATCTAAATTTGGGAAAGGAAAAGCACATTTTTTTCTCTCCCTATCATTTTAATGATGTACTTATTGTATGAATCAATAAAGAATAAAGTGGTAACCAACCGGAATCGGTTGAGGATCGTTAAGATGTTGGCCGAGCTGTTGAAAGATGGCAGGCACCTGCTGAGGCACATCATAGGGACTTGCGTTGATAAAGGCACACAAGCCTAGCACAGCTGCATGCCTTCCTGCCAACCACCCGTTCTTAGTCACGGCTTTCTTCTCCACCTTCGTCCTGCATCGCTTGCCAAAGTCAGTCTGCAATCAGCCGTTCAACAAACAGCCGTTTATTTATCGAGAAGTCAAATAAACGTTCAACTTTTATTCGATAAATTCTGGAGATAAAAAACTGAACAATAAAGCAGGATTCCCATATATCAGTGAACGTGTCCGGTAAAGTGAGAATATCATTCCCATTAGTTCTAGTGAGACTGTTCATACTCGATACTCCCTCGAACAGGCTTAGTAGGAATAGTCCTATAAACCCTCAAGGGAATTATATTTCCAAATCCTATTATATTAAGCAAGCAATTTCTGTATTTTTATATCTGGTTATTTATATTCATATCTGGTTATTTATGTTCAACGGATCTCGAAAACGGCTCTAACGATTTTCATGAAATTTGGAACATGGTAGGTTTATGATATGAAAATTTGATTTCACTAGGTCTCATCCTTGGGAAAACTCGCTGAACGACATTAAAAGGATAATTCATCCTTGCCTGAAACAGCTGAGACTTTCGTCGTCTGTGGATAGTAAAAAAGTGAGTGAGCGAGTGAGTATGTGAAAAATCAAAATATCGCATCCCTGAATTCATAAGATGAAATATAGCCAGCTGTGAAATAATAAACACGATCATTTTAGAGAATTGACTTCTGTTTATCAATAAATAAAAATAACGAGCGAAGCTCGGTGCACCGATATTTATATTGACATGTTATCTGATACTGATACAAGGGAATGTAGCTTTAAACTTGAAAAAATAAACCGGAAACGCGATCAGTCTATTGCCAAGATTATTCATAAATCTTTCACTAGCAATGAATTAAAGCTTATTTAAAACAAGGAGAAGCTATTAAAAGACTCTTCTTGTAGAATGACGAAGTATAAATTTAGGATAGAAATAAACAGATCGTTAGACCTAGTACTAATAACAGTTATATTCAATAAAAAAAAACTAACAATGTAGTAGCAGCAGCAGCTATTTCCTTTTTAAATGAGGAGGAAATAGCTTTATTTAATCTTTTATTACACTAGGAAACCAGTTGTGTCTGTGTAAAATTTAATAGCAGCGATTCGGCTTAATTCTCTAAAATGATTCTTGGACACCAATGGTGTCCCAGATCTCGTGTCCGTGCCATAAGAGACAATGCCTTGCAAATAGTTCGGTGTATTTATTGGTATCTCAAACTAGTGTTCTAGTGTAATACGAGCTTGAATAATTATTTCCTCCTTATGTGAAAAACATTAGTATTATGAGTGAATAAGTAATGAATATAATTTGATCGCGTTTCCAGTAGTGTGGTCAGTAAGAACAGAAAGCAATTAACGTAGTAAGCAGTAAATAAATATGAATTTGCAGTCTAAACATTATTTTCAATGTTTACAAATATTAAGCTAATGTCCATAAGAGATACAACTGAAATTAACTTATAAACTATCACCCGGTAACAGGTACGTCATTTAAATTTAAAAAAAAAATCATATCAATTTTGTATTATATACAACACAACTCAATATATAACAAATAAACAAATGTTGATAATCTTGAAAGATTAACAACTATATATCGTTATGATGAATTGGATCGTAAACTGACCAAAAGTTGTTGTTGAGCATCAACTGAGATGAAGTCACAATGGATGAGGCCGGACAACACTTGACTGGCCGTTTCTCGCACCTCAATGCGTTCATCGTTCAATAGGCTCAGCACTATTGTTTTAATCTGAAAATCAGTCAATTTTATACACATTAAACAAATAAATACATCAAATGTTATTACCAAAAAGGCGTTACAACATAGACAGTTCAAAACAAGAAAGATCAAACAAATGAATTATTGTCGTAGAACGTCCCATAAAAAGTGTTACTTATTTCAAAATATACCACAAAACACTAATATATTATTCAATAAATACCTGATATTATATATATATATATATATATATATATATATATATATATATATATATATATATATATGTGTGTGTGTGTGTGGTGTGTGTGTGTGTGGTGTGTGTGTGTGTGTGTGGTGTGTGTGTGTGTGTTGTGTGTGTGTGTGTAAGTGGGATGAATTAAGATAAGCATTTTTAGTTGAGTTCTGAATGTATTTCACTCCTGTTTGCAGACAAGATTTTTCTTAAGCAAACAGTATTGTATTCAATGATCTGTAACATGATTTATGTAACGGAATTTGTCATATAAGTGATGTCATTGAATAAAACTTGATTTGATTTAGGATTAATCAAAAGTATTTTCACAATAATTTAGTAAAGAAAATACAATAAATCCCAAAACAAGCATTTAGGAAGAATCAAAGTTATTCTCCCAATGATTTAGTCAATGAAAATATATGATTATTAATCTCTATTACACTGGATTATTATAGTATCTACGTGCTTTCGGATTGGCACGTCAAGCTGTCGAGCCCGGCTGAAGTATAACAGTTGTGGGATCCTTTGCTGGTATAAACTATAATATATTCAGGCTGGATGAGACTTTCTTTTAAGGAGTTACCCCACAAAAAACAATACATATATTTTCATTTCTTTTAGCACCTGCAATTTAAATGAAAATGGAAGAACGGGAAAAATGGAATTACTTTGAATTAAAGTAGATAATGATAAAATGAGCAAACTTGCCTCTGAAACCCAGCAATCATTACTGGCCAAAGTAGCCATATTGTGGAAAATGAAGACTTGCATAAACTGAAGACAGGTTTTCCGCACAGACCACGATTTGGATGTCGATACCTGGAATGAAATCAAAAATCTTTAATCAAGTTTGGGTTGAATTAGTTTGGCGTTTATTAGTTGTGACAGATAGCTAACAAAAATGAAGAGGATCAAAGAATAGAATCACATTCAATTCATCAATTCAAGTTTTTTTAACGTTTGAGTTGAATGGGCGATTTTTGAAACTTGGAGTCAAATTTATTTGAATTCAAGTATCCATAACCTCAAAAGTATATAATTATGAAGTAAAAATCTAAATAATCTCAAAGTTTTCTTCTTCATATAATATCTTCTGCAACATACTTTTTTATTTAGTCATTTTATACATTCTCCATTGACTGACAACTACCTCATTTTCCCATTTGTAGGTTGCATTTGTACCCTTGAGATTCAAGTTCTTAATCTTTATTATTAAGTACTAGTTTTTATTCTGTATTTTTTCAAGAAATTTGTTTTGGATCATTTTTGTTAAATATTTTTGAAAATCATTGCAACTCACACCAGCGCACAGGGTTTCCTTGCAGGTGTAGATTCTTATATATTTTTTTTGTCTTGAAAGTGTTGCATATTTTTTTGAGAATCAATAAATTTGAATTTGAATTTGAAAGTTGAATTCAGAAATCAAACAATTTCAACATCTACTTGAATCAACAAAACTTGAAGGATCTACAATGGTATAATGAATTCAACTTTTATATTTTCTCATTTTTATACATTCTAAATTGACATAACTGTTTTTATCTCATTTTTGCATTTGTAGGTTGGATTCTTGGATTGTACCTTCAAGATTCAAGTTGAATAAAAAAGTCAAACATGTTCAACATCTACTTCAATCGAAGGGTCTACTCTAAAAGAAGGGTCTACAATGGTATAGTGAATTCGACTTTTCTATTTCGTTATTTTTATACATTCTACATTGACTGACAACTATCTCATTTTACCATTTGTGGGTTGCATTGAAACCTCAACCCTCAAGATTCAAGTTAAATCCAGAAGTCAAACAATTTTAACAACTACTTGAATAATAAAAAAAAACTTGAAGAATGGTCTACATTGGTATAGTGAATTAAAAGTTTTCATTTAGTTATTTTTATACATTCTACATTGACTGACAACTGTTTCATTTCATTTTACCATAATTTGTAGGTTAGATTGTACCCTAAAGATTCAAGTTAAATCCAGAAGTCAAACAAGTTCAACATCTACTTGAATCGACAAAACTTGAAGAAGGGTCTACATTCGTACAGTGAATTCAAGTTTCTTTCCTTGTAAAGTTGATTTCAAGTCATTCAAAATACATTCGTTTTATATAAACGATAAGAAAACTTGAATTCAAGGAAACTGGGCTAACGTAAACGCCCCTTCACAAAAATGAAGAGAATTTCAATAATAATTTATTATTTTCTTTGGTTTTCTAATTACTAATCTTTATTTTTCTCTATTTTTCTGATTACTTTTCTTTGTTTTTTCTACCTTGGAGATGGCATCGACAGCACTGGACATGTGATGACGTGGCACGAGCGACTGCGACAGCGCGGCCAGGTAATGTTTGCACACCTGATACAGTTCGTCATCCGTCTCGTCGTTCTCCATCAGGCAGACCAGAGGCAACAGCTGCCAGTAGTCCGCCAGACTGCTCATCTTACCTCGAGACAGACTGCCTATCACCCATCTCATCACTGACAACAAAAATATTTCATTGCATTACAAAATAATATAGAACAAAGGTTTAGGTTTGATAAGGTTAATAAGTTACAAAAAAAAAACATGTGGAACAAAGGTTTAGCAGCTCATCTTAGATCTCGACAGACTACCAATCACCCATTTTATCACTATAGACAGAATATTTCATCGCATTACAAATATTGGAGAGCAAAGGGTTCAGTTAGGTTAGATTAGTTTAGTTTTGTTTAGGTTAGTTTAGATTAGGTTAGTTTAGAGTGAATTAAATTAGATTCGTCTGAATTAGTTTCTATTAGGTTGTTAGTTTAGCATGCATTAGTTAGAATTTTGGTTAGGTTGGATTTGTATAGGGTTAGCTTGGTCTAGATTAGTTTGGGTTAGTTTAGGTTTAATTTGGGTTGGATTGTAATATCATACATCGAAGAAATATTTAGAAGCTCATATTGGACCTCGACAGACTACCAATCACACATTTTATCACTGTCAACAAAATATTTCATTGCATTACAAAATAATATAGAACAAAGGTTTGGGTTTGATAAGGTTATGAAATTACAAAAAATATTGTGGAACAAAGGTTTAGCAGCTCATCTTAGATCTCGACAGACTGCCAATTACCCATTTCATCACTGTTAACAAAATATTTCATTGCATTACAAAATAATATTATAGAACAAAGTTTTTGGTTTGATAAGGTTACGAAATTACAAAAAATATTATAGAACAAAGGTTTAGCAGCTCATCTTGGATCTCGACAGATTGCCAATCACTCATTTCATCACTGTTAACAAAATATTTCATTGCATTAAAACAATTATAGAGAAAAAAGGTTTTGCACAGTTTAAACAGTTAGGTATGTACAGTAAAACAAGCCTGATGATGACAAAACTTTTACAACAAACAGTGAGTAAACACATTCTACTACTAAATTTTCATGAATTATTTATAGTAAGAAATTAACTACAGTTCTTAAATAAAAATACCAAGAAATTGTCAAAACCACAGATTTATTGATACTTAGAAATATCGGTTTCGGTTGTTACACCATTGTCAATCTCGGATAAACTCAGTTAAACGCAGATAAACGCAGTTTATCAGAGATTGACAATGGTGTAACAACTAAAACCGGTCTTTCTAAGTATCAATAAATCTGTGGTTTTGACATTTTCTTAGTATTTTTATTTACCGAGCGAGATGAGGTCTAAGATTCAAGTCGACGGTTTGGCATTTCTCTTAATGTTTATATGTTGCGCATTTACGGCGAAACGCGGTAATAGATATTCATGAAATTTGACAGGTATGTTCCTTTTTAAATTGCGCGTCGACGTATATACAAGGTTTTTGGAAATTTTGCATTTCAAGGATACTAAAAAAGGAGCCTACTTCATACGCCAATATCGGAGTAAAAAATCAGACTATAGAATTATCCATCATAAATCAGCTGTTTAGAGGGATGATTTATTACCAACCGTTCAAAAACATCAAACATCTTGAAAATATATCTTTCCATCAACGTTAGTAGACAGTTGACTATAATAATTACCCGTTCAAAAACATCGAACATCTTGAAAATGTATCTTTCAATCAACGTTGTAGACAGTTGCAGCTGGCAGCTAGAACTGATAACAGCGCTCACACTCACATTCCGGGACGACACGTCACGGTACGATAGGGCAGAAAGCTCTATGTTTATTTAGGATTTTTTCTAGACATTTTAAATTGATAAATTATTTATTAATTTTTGAGAAAACATAACAACAGGTCAATATAACTTACTGAGCGCGAGGTCTACTGTTCACAGGACTACTAGTTTAATATGAATAACTACCACAATATCAACTTCTCAACTACACAAAAAGTGTAACTACAGTTCATTGCTCTTTGCCCTCTTAGACCAGAAAGCTTGGCAAAATTAGAGGTACACACGAGTAGAGAAAGTTCTAGTTTTGTTGAAAAAGAAGTGTGTAACTGCTATTTCAAACTTTCCATATTTCATTGCCCAACCCTGTCAAAATCTATGGACAAAATCAATTTACTCCTTCATCCCTCACCCCACCATGAAACCTTTATTCACTAATTTAGTAATATACTGCAATGACAATAGAATGAACTCACCAGTTTTAAAAAGACGAATGGCAGCTTCTTCGACTTCAGTGTTTTCATCTTCATTATCACAGTCAACTTCCATTGCTTCGTCTGCAAATAAAACACATAAGTTATTTCAGACAAATTCTGGACTGTAACAACTAAAACCGGTCTTTCTAAGTATCAATAAATCTGTGGTTTTGACATTTTCTTAGTATTTTTATTTACCGAGCGAGATGAGGTCTAAGATTCAAGTCGACGGTTTGGCATTTCTCTTAATGTTTATATGTTGCGCATTTACGGCGAAACGCGGTAATAGATATTCATGAAATTTGACAGGTATGTTCCTTTTTAAATTGCGCGTCGACGTATATACAAGGTTTTTGGAAATTTTGCATTTCAAGGATACTATAAAAGGAAAAAGGAGCCTACTTCATACGCCAATATCGGAGTAAAAAATCAGACTATAGAATTATCCATCATAAATCAGCTGTTTAGAGGGATGATTTATTACCAACCGTTCAAAAACATCAAACATCTTGAAAATATATCTTTCCATCAACGTTAGTAGACAGTTGACTATAATAATTACCCGTTCAAAAACATCGAACATCTTGAAAATGTATCTTTCAATCAACGTTGTAGACAGTTGCAGCTGGCAGCTAGAACTGATAACAGCGCTCACACTCACATTCCGGGACGACACGTCACGGTACGATAGGGCAGAAAGCTCTATGTTTATTTAGGATTTTTTCTAGACATTTTAAATTGATAAATTATTTATTAATTTTTGAGAAAACATAACAACAGGTCAATATAACTTACTGAGCGCGAGGTCTACTGTTCACAGGACTACTAGTTTAATATGAATAACTACCACAATATCAACTTCTCAACTACACAAAAAGTGTAACTACAGTTCATTGCTCTTTGCCCTCTTAGACCAGAAAGCTTGGCAAAATTAGAGGTACACACGAGTAGAGAAAGTTCTAGTTTTGTTGAAAAAGAAGTGTGTAACTGCTATTTCAAACTTTCCATATTTCATTGCCCAACCCTGTCAAAATCTATGGACAAAATCAATTTACTCCTTCATCCCTCACCCCACCATGAAACCTTTATTCACTAATTTAGTAATATACTGCAATGACAATAGAATGAACTCACCAGTTTTAAAAAGACGAATGGCAGCTTCTTCGACTTCAGTGTTTTCATCTTCATTATCACAGTCAACTTCCATTGCTTCGTCTGCAAATAAAACACATAAGTTATTTCAGACAAATTCTGGACTATATCAAATATAATTACTTCCACTAGATTTCTTACTCACTATAATGAGGTTCACGTTAAAATGACAGTATTTGATTAACATTGGTGTTGCTATCCTTGTCTATCATTCGATAAAACGGATAATAGCGCTATCCATTCTTTGCTTTGCAATGTTGCTAAATTGTTTTTTAACAAAGTGGAAATATGGCTAACAAAATATTCAATCTAGATTATGAAAATGTATTATTCAAGTATTGAAAAATACAGAGTACAATCTCATTGGAAAGAAGATTTCAAACATAGCAAAGTGTATTTTTCTATAAACACTAAGGCTCTACTCACACTACCTCGACTCAAATCGTAAGACTCCAGTCGAGGATACTCCAGTCTCTTGACCTTACGACTTTTTTGCTCATTGACACTACTTCAGTTCCATGCTACTCCATTTTCTTACCTTACTTTATTAAAAATATAGGATCTAATTCGTCACTACTTAGCATGCAACAAATTTTATAATAATTATTATGAATATATTGTCTTATCTATTTCTTATTATTATCTCATCGAAAAATATCGGGGCACCGAGCTTCGCTCGTTATTTATTTAATGATAAACAGAACTCAATTATTTAAAACGATTGAGGAAGGACTAACAGGCATAGCCCAAAACTGTTTCTTCCCCGAATTTTGATTTATACATTATAAATATTCCAAAAAGTAGGTTATGTTCCATACACTTGAATTCAGGTCAAATTTACAGTGCAAATATATTTTGAAAACATAAAAGTTCTAATTTAGATTGTTTACATACCACATTGAATAACAAAATAACACTCACTAATCACTTAGAACTGTAAAATAATGATTAACTTTGAATATTATGATATATACCATCTCATGTCAACAAATCACATTATTTTGATCGAGTCAATTAAAATTTCTAGATTTCTCGCGAGATTCTTCATCTTCTATAAGCCGGCTCCGCGACGGAGATTGGCGATCATCAATGCAATCTGGATTCTATTGACTGCAGCTCGGAACAGAGATGTTGAGTCAATGTTGAACCACTCTCTCAGGTTCTTTAACCAGGATGTTTTCCTTCTTCCAGGCCGGCGTCTTCCTTCAACGCATCTCGCGAGATACGGTAAGCTAATTGATTACACGGCTGATCTCCAACACAGGCACAAGCATCTTCTGTTATCGATAGACGACAAAATCATCATCTGTTTTTCCAAGGATGAATTATCATTTTAATGTCGTTCAGCGAGTTTTCCCAAGGATGAGACCTAGTGCAATCGAATTTTTATATCATAAACCTACTATGTTCCAAATTTCGTGAAAATCGTTAGAGCCGTTTCCGAGATCCGTTGAACATAAATAACCAGATATAAATTAATATAAATAAATAACCAGATATAAAAATACCGCAATTGCTCGCTTAATATAATAGGATGATAAAACATCACTTTCATCAAACACAACCTCACTTTCATTAAAAATGCACGTTACTACGCAACTCAAGTCGTGGCTCGACCAACATGTCGAGTCAACTCTCGACTCAGTCTCACAGTCGCGAGGTCGCGGAGTCTACAGTCGACTGGTCTGAGTGTCACCATTTGAAAACACATGCTGCGTCGAGAAGAGACTAGAGTCGCGTAAGTGTGAGTTGAGCCTTAGTAATTATAGAATAATACGTGTATGGGAACAAAATAAAACAGTAATTTTGTCAACTGAAATTAGATTGAATATTACTCACAATTGGAATTGTCCTCAGGAGAGAAGTTGCAGAGAATATTGAGTTGGGGAAGCACATAACTGACAAAGTCTCTGACCGTAGGTGATGTGGTTCGGCAAATGTCACTGGACGTGCGCAGATCAGACTCGAAAATCGTAGCCAAAATACTGAAAAAAGAATTATTAGATTTTTAGTGGTTCTATGCAACTTGCACTTGCAAAATGTAATGCAGTTGGTTTCAAGTGAGTTCTTCAATTCAAGAGATCAGACTTGGAAACTCATCAGAGAAGAAATCTCATTCTGAATGTAACTTCATAGCTTTCAACTACAAAATCAAAGATTAGCGCGTGTTAAAAGTGTACATTCTGAAACAATAACTTTTCCCCTTGAAGGTTACGTTTCCCCGAGGGAGGAAAATTACCTTTTCCCATGATGTATACAACACTTTTCCCCCTCCTACATTTTTAAGAATATGGTATACGGTTCATCTTCCTGTTGTTTCAAACAGCTTGTTCAAAAATAACATTCAGCCAAATACAATGGAACAATTCATTATTGTTGAACAACTCAAATAAATACTTATTATTTACATAAATAAATTAACTCTAGATGAAACTAAACTAGATGAAACTACAAGAAAATTGTAAATTTTATATTGAAAGTCAGTGAGTTTACCTTCCTATCCGATCTCTGACATTCTGGAATGAGTGCATCAGGTGAGGCCGGATGTAGTCCAGCAGGCGATGGGATATTTCCGGCACTCTCCATACATTCTGATTTAGTGCCCCCAACAAAGCGTATAGTCGCCTGAAAAGTAATTCGTAATGTTTTGAGAAAATCGTATTTAAAAAAAAATCGATTTTTTTCTAACAATAGTGTATCTTCAACATTAGATTGAACAGGAAAACGGTGGTTTCAAAATAATAAAGTTAAAAATGTACAATGAAATACTTGGTACACTTCTTTTTATTGACACATGTTTTGACGTGTGTCATTTTCAAGTGTCCAGAAGAAATTATTAAAAAGCGTAAGATAAAAATACCCATAGGCTGAGTATAAAATTATTTATATGATTGTATTATAGATGTTATGCAATGTATAAATTGAGTAGATACTCAGCTCAAAAACTCTTCAATAATTGAAATAATGTAGAATCAAGATAACCTATCATTATTTATTTATTCTTTTTTTACAATGAAGCACAGATTGGGAGAGAAAAACTAAGAATACCTTGTAATATTTCTCTCCCAAATTTAGGTAACATTAAAAGTCCATATGAGGATACATTCTAAATGTTCAATACATTCTAAATTATAATTTTATTAATCAGGAGCTCAAAATGACATGTACTATAGGTTATTTCAGTATTTTCAAAAGATTAAAAATTCATCTTCATATTGAAATCTTTGTAGATAATTAAAATCTTCTGCAATCCATGATCCTCCCAGCTAAAATAAAATAATATTTTCAGTTGATAAATTGCATTATTTATGATTTAAAACACAAATAATATAATTACCCGCAGCCAATTAATGAGGATTCATTCCTAAGAGGGTCTTCTATGAGAACTTCGAACATCCATTGTTGTCTGTTGGGATCTCTATTTTTCTGAAAGAAAAATAATAAGAAAGTGATCACTAGGACGGAGCCCAAATCATATGCATTATAAACTTAATATAGAATCAAAGCTAGTAAAGAAATAATCAAGAAATTAATATAGTATCATAATACAGCTCAAGTACATAAAAATATTAGAATACGGTCGCCTTTATTAAAATAGTCAATCAAAGCCAGTATCTAAAAATTCTTCAACATCATTCCATAAAACATAATTTTTTTATCAACAGCTCTCAACATACACTTCAACCATTTTCAAAAACTCATTTCCATAGCCCTCATATTTGTTGGCTGTTTAAGCAGTTTAACTTAGTAGTTGACTAAGTTTCCATAGCCCTCATGTTTGTGGGCAGTTTGAGAAGTTTAACTTAGTAGTTGACCAAGTTTAACTTAGTAGTTGACCAAGTTTCCATAGCTCTCATGTTTGTGGGCAATTTGAGAAGTTTAACTCAGTAGTTGACCAAGTTTAACTTAGTATTTGACCAAGTTTCCATAGCTCTCATGTTTGTGGTCAGTTTGAAAAGTTTAACTTAGTAGTTGACCAAGTTTAACTTAGTAGTTGACTAAGTTTCCATAGCTCTCATGTTTATGGCAGTTTGAGAAGTTTAACTTAGTAGTTGCCTAAGTTTAACTTGGTAGTTGACTAAGTTCAACTTAGTGGTTGACTAAGTTTAACTTAGTAGTTGACTACGTACCGAGCAGGTAGCAAAGCAAACTCCCCAATCATTGACGGTCTCCTCTGTCATATTGTTCAGAGCTTGCCTAATTAGAGGAACCAAATAATTCTCCAGTTCCTCGACCTTTTTGTAAGGCCAATGTTTTGATCCTCGTACTAGACCTGCAACAAATCCACAATTTGGTTAATTTTTTTCTAGAATAATGATTTTTCTCTACAGTCTTCTCATTTTTAAGAACAACATTCTTAAACAAGACCCGTTTACTCAAAACACTTGAAATCAAGTTTTAATTAATCAAGGATTAAATCAAACTATGATCGTAACAATTAATCAAAGAATTACAATGTGTTGCTTTTCTGGTTGAAACCACCAGCTTTAAACGTTACCTAAATTATTCTCGTCGATGAAAATCTGATCACGTACAATAATAGATATTATAGATATTTTTGTAGTAAAATTCAAGATAAAAGTCCGGTTGCACAAAAGCCTGTCAAGTTTTAATTATGATTAAGTTTCACGAGAAACATTCAGAGAAGGATTTTTCGAAAAGAAAACTTCTCTGATTAGTGATTGGTTCTCATGAATTCAATCACGATTAAAATATAACAGGCTTTTGTGCAACCGGCACATAATAATGGAAAATGTCTCACCAGCTATAATTTCTGCCACACAGCGTTGGCTGCTCTCGTGCTTGTCTTGCACCAGCCTCTCCAGGTGCGGCTTGAAATTCACCAGAAATTGGTCGCCATGATTCCTGAACAGACTCTGTAACCGAAACATACAAACAAAAAACATAATAAGAGTGAATGCAGTCATACACTGCTGAAGTAGCATTCATATATAAATTTTATTATAAATGATTTCTATATTTTATTATTCAAATTCATAAATACATTTTCTTAGTGTTTTTATTGACCGAGCGAAGTGAGGTCTAAGATTCAAGTAGACGGTTTGGCATTTCTCTTAATGTTTAAATGTTTATATGATTATAGTTTATATGTTGCGCATTTACGGCGAAACGCGGTAATAGATTTTCATGAAATTCGACAGGTATGTTCCTTTTTTAATTGCGCGTCGCTTTTAATTGCATTTGAAGGATAATATAAAAGGAAAAAGGAGCCTCCTTCATACGCCAATATAAGAGTAAAAATCAGGCTATAGAATTATTCATCATAAATCAGCTGACAAGTAATTACACAGATGTGTGGAGAAGCCAGTCTATTGCTGTATTTCCATAAGGTCTATAGTTTCAATCAGGTACTTGTGGATGAGAATACTGCGTGAGGTCTACTGTTCACAGAACTACTAGTTGTTTATAGCCTTTAAAATTGATAGCGTTAACAATATTGTGCAGAAGACCTGTAGTTACAAATGACTCTGACTTTGACTAGGAAAGACAATCAAAATTCAAATGTAATCGAATTAAGGGTGCTTAGAAAAGTCTACGGTCCTGTTAAAGAAGGAGAAGAGTGAAGAAGGAGAACTAATGCAGAATTTGAAACATTAATAAGAGACCATAATATAGAACGCTTTATATAGGCGCAGAGAATAAGAAGGTTCAGACATGTTTACAGGATAAATTACAAATGTCATGATGTTTACAGAATGAATTACAAATGAAAATGATGTTTACAGGATGTTATGTCAGGATGATGCCAAAAATAATACTCAAAGGAAAGCTTCACTCGAGAAGGAAAAGGGGCAGACCGAGAATACGATGGGAAGATGAGATCAGGGATGATTTAATGAGATTTATAGAAGATAGAGTTGCTTGGAGGAATGTTGTGGAGGAGGCCAAAGCCCACAATAGGCTGTAGAGCTATAAAGAAAAAATAATTTTATGAAAAATGAAATTATTGAACAAACAATTATTTTGATAGTTACATAACCTCCATTCGGGAAATTCAGCAAACCTTGGAAGATAAGTTTTGGACTCAAAGACCAGGTTGCAACTATTAACCGCTGATTGAACACGTCATCCGCTTCTCTCATTTGTTGTATAGTGAGGTCCACGTTATAATGACAGTAGATAAAGATAGAAGAGTAGCGTTGCCTGTTCTCTGCCTTGATTAATTATATTTCCACACTGTCAAAAACATATTTGGCATCGTTATGCAGCTAGAAAAGGATAGTACCAACTATTTTGTGGAATGATAGACAAGGATAGCAATATCAAAGTTAATCAAATACTGCCATTATAACGTGGACCGCACTATAGTGACATTTAACCGTCATTTAATCACTGATAAATTTAATAGACGTAGGTGTAGCCGGGAGAATGTTTCTTGTTTCTTAATGTGTTATATCGATTTGATTAATAAATATCACAAATGAGAAGATTGATTCATCAACGAGAATATATCAATAGCCTATATAAAGGCTGTACATGCAATTTCGATGCACTTCTCTAAACTTCATGTACTTCAGATTTCATTGATGTTCTTGATTAATTTCATGATCCTCATATGATTTTGAAGAAAAATTAGGATTAACCAACGTAACAGGTGTGCTTCCTTAAACCTTGACGTAGAGATTATTGACTAATCAATAGGATAAATCGCTTAAATCAACTGATTAAAATGAATTGAAGAACAGAAAGTATCATGGGTAGCAGAAAAGCGCTCACCTTGAACAAGCTGAAATGAAATCCATTGAATTTGTCTTTTCCCTTCTTTTCTTCCATCGACAGGAAAAGTATTAGCTTATCAACATTGGCCGAGCTCGAGAAGAAATCATAGACCTCCTTCTCAGATTCTGATAAACTCTCATAGGACCTGTCTAGTGGAGGTTGCTTGGAAGCAGGAGCGTATGAATGAAGTACTCTGAAAATATATTAATCAGTACTGTATAATTTATAATACTGTCTAATAATTTATAATATTTATAGTACTGTCTAATATATATAGTACTGTATAATTTATTATTTATTGAACTCTAATCCGACAGCGCAAAGCACCGCTTGATTTCATTTCATCAATAAATAAATTTCTGTTCGAATTTAAAATATTCTAAAACATTCAGATTTTAGATTTATTTCAATCCATGATGATTAGATAAAACTCATTGAAATTGATCCAGTAGAGAATTTGATCTGAGGAAGTTGATAAATTATTTTGTCACATTACCTCTCACTTGAAACCCTCCGTTACACGGCTGATCTGTGAGATCAGAAAGTAGTTTTTTGGGATGTACAATTCTAGGGAGTAGCAGCAACAGGACTAGTATCCTAATACCTTCCTAGTTATTTCTAAGGAATGAGTTCTCATTGTTATCAATCATTTAGTTGTATTGGTATTGAAATGGCCTTTATTATTCACTGTATCTAAGAGATCACGTGACTAAAAATTCAACTTTCATTTTATTTTTTCATATAGTCAGTTTTTTATTATTCCTGTATTATATGGGCTGAGATAAACTATACTTTTATTCATCTAGTATTTCTGAATGTAAAAAGGTGTTGATTTCATAGATAACTGAATGTTTACTGTATGCCTGTACTACAAATGAGCCCCATTACTTCTCAACAGAGTGGGAAATGGTCATTCCCTTTAAATTCATTTTAAATTCCATTAATATAATTATACCTAGATTCATATTTCATCCATCTAATACCTTCAATATGTTATATTTGAGTAAAAATATTATACTCGAATTGATAAAGTGAAGGAAGATAACCTAATATTTAAACATACTGCTATCGACATTCATGCATATAATTTTTGTATCATAATATGTATAAATGAAATTGGGAAAAATTATGATTTTGAGTGAAGGGATCTGTCATATCACCGTGTACAATTGATGAAAAAGCGGTGTGTGTTGAAGGGCGTTTAAATTAGTCAAGTTTAATTGAATTCAAGTTTTTCATAACCTCAAAAGTATATAATAAAAAAATGTAATTAATTAAAAAGTTTACTTCATACTTTTCTTGCATCATACTTTTCCATTAAGTTGTTTTTATACATTCCAAATTGACTGACAGTCCCATTTTCCCAATTTTAGGTTGGATTGTATCTTCAAGATTCAAGTTTAATTCAAAAGTCAAATATGTTCAACATCTACAAAACTTGAAAAAGGGTCTTATTATTAAAACTTGAAAAAGGGTCTTATTATTATTTTGGAACGGACGGATTCAAGGATCCAAAGGCTCAAAGAACCCAACACGTCAACCGAAGCTTATTGTGTTCCCAAGTAGTATGTTAGTTAGGCAAACCAATACCTGTATCCTTTACAAGAACCAGGAGTTTTTCCCTATGCTTACATCCCATTCATCACCTGGTTGCTTGTCGCAATCCAGTGTGATATGCTTAGCAGTCTCTTCAAACTGATTAGTCCTCGTGACCTACGCGAGTTCCACTCCTGGCCTTCTTTGAAGGTCCTTCCGCTGAGGAAGGGGCGGCCAAGTTGCCTCTAGGGCGCCTGGCCACCCTTGACTCAGCCTCTTGACCCACATTTGTGACTGGAGTTTCACCCATCTCTGGTATCTTGGGTTTTTCTTTTCGCACCTCCAAAACTCTGCAGGGTCAAAAGCCTCACCTCTCCCAAGAAGTTTTGCCTGAATGGCCGCCCTTCTTTGAGCAGTGGTGAGTTTTGGCCTTTCCACCCACAAACTTGTGACCTACGTGAGTTCCACTTCTGGCTTTTTTGTAGGCTTTTCCGCTGAAGGAGGGGTCGCCAAATTTCCTCTAGGGCACCTGGTCACCCTCGACTCAGCCTCTTGACCCACATTTGTACCTGGAGTTTCACCCATCTCTGAACTCTTTGGTTTTTCTTTTTGCCCCTCCGAAAGTGCCCTGACGGGGCAGATCCCGTGGGTTTGAAGGCAAGGCTACTTCTGGAGTAGACTACTTCTGCATTGGGGTCCTTTTTAGTCGCCTCCTACGACAAGCAGGGATACTGTGAGTGAATTCTTGTTTTCAACACATTCTTGAGTACGATGTTCGACTCAAAACTCCCCCAACCCACTAGGGGCAAGGGACTACACAAGTATAGTGGTGTGTTCTTGTAACTTGACTCAAGTTTTCAAAATACATCCATTTTATACAAAACTTGAATTCAAGTAAACTTGACTAAATGTAAACGCCCTTTAAGGAGGGTTAACTTGATCTTGAACTAACTACTCTTAAAACTTGATTAAAACCAAAACTAACTTGGGCCAACTGTAGTAGCCAATGTGGAGTTTGTGCTTAGTTAAACTTGAATAATGTAAACCCTCTTTAAGGAGAGTTAACTTGATCTTGAACTAACTAATCTTAAAACTTGATTAAAACCATAACTGACTTGGGCCAACTGTAGTAGCCAATGTGGAGTTTGTGCTGGTAGCGCATCTCATCCCAGTCTTTTTCCGACTTGGGCTTATTAGCACTGTTGAAATGCAGCCACGCATTGTCCGCCCTGTCTCCAAACATCACCTTCTTGTCTCCCGAAGAGCCCATAAATTCCGGACTATCAGTTAGAATATCCTCTTTCAAATGTGGCCTCTTCATCTGCTTCAGAGCAAATGTCGTGCATCTTATTGCAATCTGACAACACAAACATTTGAAATTATTAAACTTATTAATTATTTTATAATAGAAATTTCAAAATTATTACATAATCCGAATTAATATCCAATAAATTACAGTTAACTTTTCTTCTAGGGTTATGCTGAGCCACAAGTCCATTCTAATAAGCCGTGGATCATTGATGCTCAAAAAGTCAAAATTACTCAAGCCATCAATGAGATTCAGCCCGAAATGTTTGCCAAATTGATCGAAAAATGGACTTCTCGGATCCCCAGCACCACACAAAGCCGAGGCAGCCAAATGAATGATTTCATATGCCACGCATAATGTTAGGCTTTCCAAGCAAACAAATGAATTTAGTTAATATCTCACACACATCTTGTTTTATTCAATTTAGAAATGAAATGCTCGTTTAAACCCCTATATTTTCAACTCCTTAGGGCAGCCCATTTACGACAGGACAAGTCTGTCGAACATATCTGAACAGACATGTCTTTGAATTAAATGAAAAATACGACTTTCAGGCGAAAGACGGCTGTTTGACAGCAGCTTCTAACATAAAATAAACAATCAATAACAATAAATAAATCACTACAAAATAACAAATTCATAATAATATAAATATAATACAAATGATATAAACATAATGTAAACTCAGAAAGAACAACATAGAAAAAAATCTGGTGTAGTACACTCACACAACTTTCCTTGCTCATTATCATATAAGCCTCATTATCAAACGATAATGATTTAGGGGAATAACATAATGACGATTGACGGCAACATATTTGCAACTACGATCAGACTACTGTATATGTGTACATACAATTGTTTTCAGAGTACTTTTTCCTTCATGTAAATTGTGAAGAATTGTAAACATTGGAAAGAATATCTGGAGCAGCTGTACTGTGGAGAGGACAATGAGAATCTGCACTTGGAAAGAGAAGACGAGATAGAACTACAGGAATTGGGGGCACCAATGTTGATGGAAGAGTTTGAAAAAGCACTGCGAGACCTAAAAGAAAGGAAGGCACCAGGAATAGATGATATACAAGGAGAGCTCTTGAAAAAGTCTGGTGGAATGTTAAAGAGAGCACTGTATAATCTTGTAAATAGTATATATATATATGACTGGAGAGTTACCTGACGATTTTGTAAAGTGTATTATAGTACCTATACCAAAGAAATCAAATGCAAGATCATGTGAAGAGTACCGTACGCTGAGCTTAGTGAGTCATGCATCGAAAATAGTTACCAGAATTATCCTCAGGAGAATAGAAAAACGAATTGATGAACAATTGTCTGAAGATCAGTTTGGCTTTAGAAAGGGTGTAGGGACAAGAGAAGCAATTCTGGCGCTGAGACAGGTGATAGAGAAGTAGATGAAGATAGGGAAACGCACATGCATAGCCTTTATTGACATTGAAAAAGCATTTGACAATGTGAGTTGGAACATCCTATTCAACATTCTTCGCCAAATTGGGATAGACTACAGAGACCGAAGACTGATTTACAACATCTATAAACAAGAAATTGGAGTTATTAGGAGTGGAAATGAAGAGGAATCTGCACACATTCAAAAAGGGGTACGACAGGGATGCGCGCTATCCCCATACTTGTTCAATGTGTATATTCAAAAGGCAATCGACAGAGTGAGAGAAAAAGTTTGTACAGGAGTGAAAATTCATGGGGAAACGGTAGATATGCTTCGTTTTGCGGATGATATAGCAGTAATGGCAGAAAGTGAAGAGGAACTACAGAAAACACTGAATGAAATGGACAGAATAATGGAGGAAGAGTTTAGATTGAAAATAAACATCCGAAAGACCAAAGTGCTAATATGTTGCAGGACAGGGGAGAACAGCTCAGCAGTAAAGCTAAGGAATGAGGTAGTAAATGAAGTGAAGGAGTTCAATTACCTGGGTAGCAAAATCACAAGTGATGGAAGAAGCTGCAAGGACATTGCCAGCAGAATTGCCCAGGCTAAGATTGCCTTCAATAAGAAGAAAAATCTATTCACCTCAAAAAACATAAGTCTCGACGTAAGAAAAAACATGTTGAAAACGTATGTATGGAGTACTGCAACATATGGAAGTGAGGCGTGGACAATGGGGGTGAGAGAGGAAAGAAGATTGGCTGCATTCGAGGCATGGTGCTACAGAAGAATGATGAAGATCAGTTGGAGAGATATGATTACAAATGAGCAAGTTTTTGAAAGAGTGGGAGAGAACCGGAACTTCTTGAAGTGGATCAAGCAAAGAAGAGCACAGCTGATTGGCCACATCATCAGACATGACACTCTACTGACAAGGATAATGGAGGGAATGGTTGAGGGAAGGAATATGAGAGGAAGACCTAGGCTGGAGTATATGAAACAATTGCTACGGGATATGAGATGTGGATCATACTACGAGCTGAAGCGGAAAGCGGACGACAGAAGAGCATGGAGAGCTGCTGCCAACCAGCCCTACGGCTGTTAACCCAAGAGAGAGAGAGAAATTGTGAAATTCGATGATTTTTTTGAAATTTGTCTAAACAGCTGTTCTACAAATATCTTGACTATGACTATGTTCTTTTTATAAACTGCTCTACCTACCCACGGTATATGGAAGAAGAAAAAGTAAAAACCGTGTACCTACCTACCTCATGCACGAGAAGGAGGTTACAAAGTCCATTTCTCAAGGATTGGGTGGACCCCCTATTAGTACCCCAGGAAAAAGACTCATGTCAGTTGATAGAGCTAATAAATAACTATACAGGGTATGGATTTGAAAAAATCGTTAGAGCCGTTTTTGAGAAAATCGTGAAAAACATGGTTTTTTTAGTAATTGTAATTTTTCTCAAGAATATTACGGAGCTCCTGCAATTTTCTAAGGAATGAGACTCATGTCAGTTGATAGGGCTTATGAATAGCTATCCATGGTATGAATTTGAAGAAAATCGTTGGAGCTGTTTTCGAGAAAACCGTGAAAAACATGGTTTTTTAGTCATTATCCGCCATTTTTCTTCAAGAATATTACGGAGCTCCTGAAATTTTCCCAGAAATGAGACTCATGCCAGTTGATAGGGCTTATGAATAGCTGGGCTTATTTATCCATGGTATAAATTGAAGAAAATCGTTGGAGCCGTTTTCGAGAAAACCGTGAAAAACATGGTTTTTTAGTCATTATCAGCCATTTTTCTCAAGAATATTACGGAGCTTCTGAAATTTTCCCTGAAATGAGACTCATGCCAGTTGATAGGGCTTATAAATAGCTATCCATGGTATAAATTTGAAGAAAATCGTTGGAGCCATTTTCGAGAAAAACGTGAAAAACATGGTTTTTTAGAAATTATCCGCCATCTTGAATTGAATTTTAATGAATTTCTTATTGTCGGGTCCTCATGGTATAAGGACCTTAAGTTTAAAATTTCAAGTCACAGACTGTGTTCACAGACATACACACATACACACACACACACACACATACACACACACACATACACACACACACACACATACACACACACAGACCAATACCCAAAAATCATGTTTTTGGACTCAGGGGACCTTGGAACGTATAGAAAACTTGTAATTGGGGTACCTTAATTTTTTTTGGAAAGCAATACTTTCCTTACCTATGGTAGTAGGGCAAGGAAAGTAAAAATGAACAGCAAAAAATCGAAGACACAATAACGTATTCTAACCTCAAAAAGTGTTGTTCTTTATTCTTTTATTCTTTATTGATTGATACAATAAGTACATCATCAAAATGATAGGGAGAGAAAAAATAAGATAAAATTGTGATAAACTTATTCCTCTCCCAAATTTAGATACGGTTACACATAGTCCGAAATGGGTTGTCTTGTAGCTGTGTAACTTCACAAAATGTTCGAAGCCTTCGCCGATGACACAACTTGCTTGAAAAGATATGACTGTTCAGACCAGTTCGACAGACTTGTCATGTCGTTAGTGACCGGCCTTACAAAAGTAATGGGCATGTAGAGATTAGTTCTGAAAAGTAATGTAAGTTATTATTATATCCCCATGACACTCTTGTAACTTCAACTATACTTCATAGTTGTAGTTTCAACCAAGGTACCTAGAATACATGTATTCTAGGTACATTGGTTTCAACCATAACTTCCAAACTATAAACAGCTGTCAAGTTAGGAGATTTGGCAAATTTTTGTAAAGTAGCACTCATCGGATTCCTTTTTACTTTCCTTGCCCTACTACCATAGGTAAGGAAAGTATTGCTTTCCAAAAAAAATTAAGGTACCCTAATTTCAAGTTTTCTATACGTTTCAAGGTCCCTGAGTCCAAAAACATGATTTTTGGGTGTGTGTGTGTGTGTGTGTGTGTGTGTGTGTGTGTGTGTGTGTGTGTGTTGTGTGTGTGTGTGTGTGTGTGGTGTGTGTGTGTGTGTGTGTGTGTATGTCTGTGAACACGATAACTCCATTTCTAATCAACCGATTGAAATTTTAAACTTAAGGTCCTTATACCATGAGGATCAGACAATAAGAAATTCAATAAAATTGAATTCAAAATGGCGGAAAAAATGGCGGATAATTACTAAAAAACCATGTTTTTCACGGTTTTCTCGAAAACGGCTCTAACGATTTTCTTCAAATTTATACCATGGATAGCTATTTATAAGCCCTATCAACTGACATGAGTCCAGATCCCAGAAATGAGAAAATTGCAGGAGCTTCGTAACATTCTTTTGAAAAATGGCGGATAATCACTAAAAAACCATGTTATTCACGGTTTTCTCGAAAACGGCTCTAACGATTTTCTTTAAATTCATACCATGGATAGCTATTTATAAGCCCTATCAACTGACATGAGTCCCATTTCTGAGGAAATTGCAGGAGCTCCGTAATATACTTGAGAAAAATGGCGGATAATTACTAAAAAAACATGTTTTTCACGATTTTCTCAAAATAACTTGGCCGATTTTTTTCAAATTCATACTCTGTATAGTTATTTATCAGCTCTATTAACTGGCATGAGTCTCCTTTTTGGGAAACTAATGGGGGTCCACCCCATCCTTGAGAAATGGACTTTGTAACCTCCTTCTCGTGCATGAGGTAGGTAGGTAGAGCAGTTCATAAAAAGAACACATAGTTACAATTTACACAAAGGAAAAAGTACTCTGAAAACAATTATATATACACATATATTATACAAAAGTCTGATCGTAGTTTCAAATACGAGCAAGGAAAGTTGTGTGAGTGTACCACACCAGATTTTTTTTGTGACAATTTATTTGACACAGTAACTTCAACTATACGGCTGCAATCAGATGTCAAAGTTGAGAGATCCTAAATGATAGAGATCATAATATTATAGCGTTTAAAGTTAATTGGGTAACCTATAACTTACCTTCCTCAAGTCCAAAGCATCGTTGATGAGGCTGTGTAGAAAACTGCCAACCACATCCGTTGGATAACTGATCTCGTTGTGCACGAGGTCTCTAAGCATGCTCAACGCTAGCGTGTGATTCCTCCAGTGCCTGCCAACACAAATATTATTGCAAACATTCCACTTTCCACATTTTTCACACAGACAGAGCCATAACTCGTGAGGTCCACGTTATAATGGCAGTGGAGAAAGATAGGAGAAAAAAGTTGCCGGTTCTCTGCCTTCGTTGCTACTGCCTTCTATGGAGGATAGCTGATACCGGTATATCTGATAATAACTGTTCATTTTTGTTAGAAATAATCAATTATATTTTATTCGCCACGAAAATATATTTTTCAATTATTTAGTGATACACTTTTTATAAATATGAGATTACATATAGGCTACTGTTAATTAATTATATTTAATAGTGTAAAATAACGATTTGGCAACGTTGCGGAGCTAGAAAAGGATAGCACTATCTGCTTTATCGAATGATAGACAAGGACAGCAAGTCAGCAACACCAATGTTAATCAAATACTGCCTGTGGTACTTTTAATGGAAGTTGTGTCAAGTTAAATGATTGAATTTATAAAGTATAAAATTAACTTACTATAAAATTATTTGATTTTTCACAAATGCACACAAACGAAGAGCCACAACTAAATGTCAAACTAAAGAAGAACTTGAAGATTACTTTTTCAAAAAAACATAATTCTTGAATAATAATAATAATTATTATTATTATTTTAATTCTTGAATACTAATTATTCAAGGATCATGTTGTCACCTAAATTATTTTGTCAGACATGAGTAGCTTATTATTAATTTAGATATCGCTCTAAAATGAACTGTTAGGAAATGAATCCTGACAGGCGGTAAATTAAAAAAATAAAGGAAAATAATTTTGTTAACTCACAAATTTTTATCGCCTACAGCTTTGCTAAGCGAGGTAACGAGCTTTAGGTAATGCTTTTTGTTATCCTCGTTTTTCTGTTTGGAGAAGTCGAGAGCTCGTTCTATTTCCTCAGTGGAAGGAAGTTCTATTTTGGGCTTGGGAACAGTCGTCCACAACTGATCAGCAACCGTGACACAAGTCTTTGGAACCTGTTTTATCAAAAATCAAATCAAAGTAAATTCATAGAATCAAAGTAAAACGATGAAGTTTTCAGCAATTGTAGTAATTGCAAGAATTTTCAAATTTGCGAATGGTTCGGCAATTGTTTATTGTTGTAGTATGGTTGCCAGATATATTAGAAAATTGGATGTTTTTAGTGAAAAACTTTAAATTTATTGAAGGTTGATGTCAAAGGGCTTGAAAGTTTATTATTTATTTATTTATTTATTTGTGGACATAATCACAAATCATATAAATATGATTAGGAAGGAACAACAGGATGGCCCAAATCTAATCCATTCCCAAATTTTGATAAATTAATAAAATGTCCAAAAAATAGGTTATGTTTCTACTGTAAAACATTCTAGTTCAATTTTCGTCCAAAAATAAATATAAGCTAAACATTTTGAGTTTAGAGAAATTAAAACACCAAACTATATTTAAATATAACACTTAATTATCACTTCATATTGAATTAATCAAGTTATTTTATACAATTTTGAACCCAAAAATACACACAACTTCTCTCACTAAGCACAGCTGTAAGTTGTAAGGACTTGGACAATAAAAAAGTGATATTTGTCAATTTTGAAAAAATATTATTTTTAAATGAGATGAGGGATTCAACAAGACTCTTCACCGTTTATAATACTGGATTGAGTATCAAAATTAATTGATTAAATTCCATTTTTATCTATAATTCAAGAAATATAAAATATTATTAATTCAACAGATTTCATTAATATTCAATACATGGATCTGGCAGCGAACCACACGTTAACGTCACACCTCCAAGTGGGCACCTGCTCTACGCATATCCTGTGAGGTGTGACACGCGAACTACCCAACGGCACTCCAAGTCGGAAGGCGAGTATCATGGAGGAGTTTAGTCTGCATTGAGTGGAACAACAACTATACAGCTCCGGCGGTACGTGGGCCTGGCAAAGCTCGGACGTATCCTCTAACTCGTCTACAGACCAGGAAAAATACTCATGGTTCCCAATCGTATACGTCTGCACGACGGCCGTTTGCATGTCCACCACACAGGCGCCCAAAAGGGGAGGCGAGCGTTTTGGAAAGAAGGACCAGTGAGGGGATTTTTCGACATGCTATGATGCTACTTTCCCACAGTCTGTGTCCCGAGGTCTGGCCTCCCAGGAGTTTCACAAGCCTGCTACTTCCAGAGACGGGGGGTACCCTGATTCCCATAGTCTGGTCTCTCACTGGTTAACCCCGAAACTCCACCAGATTGTTCACTGTGCCCAGCTACTTCCAGAGACGGAGAGTTCTGGCGACTCGGTCAAGCCATGAACCTCCCATAGTCTGGAACCTTCACCCAGCCGTACTGCCATAAGCAAGGCTACTTCCAGGGACGGAGTCACCCAGTCATCTCATGTGCTATGGTTCCGCCTAGATGGCGTTTTTCCTTTCACCATGAGAACCAGCGCCAGCTGATATTCAATACAGTATTTACAAGATATACGAGGAGACTTCAATAAGTAACGAGACAAATTATTATTCCTCAAAAACAGCTGAATCATCCACTTGTCCGCAATGCTTGAGCAGACTTCATTAAATAACTAGATTTGCAGTTATTCTTACAAAATATGATTAAACAACATCTCATCGGTAGGTTGCCAACTTCATGTCCTGAGAGTTTCATGTGGATTAATTCAGATGTTTTGAGGAATAGTAATGTGTATCTTTACTTACTGAAGTTTCCTCGTATATAATATAATATTTTGAAATAATTTTCATCTTTATCAACAGCTACTGTATTAACAATCTATCTAAGATTAAATCACTCAATACACAACTGCAGTACAGTCCCAACAAAATGGGTGAGATTCAATGGCCATAATACAAATTTTATAACATTGCTTCCCATACAAATCTGACAATTTCACACGAATCACACTGTATAGTCAACAGCAAAATACAAAGAAATTTAAAAAATTATTCATTATTCAAAATTGAGATATCCATCACTATTTGACATTTGGCAAATTGAATCAGTTCTCAGCTTAAACCCTGAAAAATTTCACTTCACTTTATGGGCTACTTTATTCAAATTAATAAAAACAATATAAAACTTGTAGTAGTCTGTTATTAAAACATTTTTAAAACTTTCAAACTTTATTAATCTGAAAATTTCCCTCTCATCATCGTATGCTAATGTGCACAAGGCTTGAATCATGGTTCGTTCAGACAGAAATACTTTTCAACCTAACTATTATTGAATAGATTTTCAAGACTAACTCACCTCCAAAGAAATAGTAGCAGTTGGGAAGTGTTTGTGCACAATTTCGTAGATATTTTCAATCATTCTGATGACAGATGGCTTCTCTGAGGGCTTCATTGTCACGAGTACAGGCCACAGAGTGCTCAGGTGCTCCCAATCCAGTTTCGTCAGAATCGGAAAAGAGCAGTGATTGTTCTTCATGCCACACACTAAATATAGTGAACCCTGCAAATAAAGAGCAAAATACCAGTGAAACGAGATAATTTCATAAAAATTGAGAACTATTAAGAAATTATTTGTCTGGCCCATTTCAAAGAGGCACGAGTAGAAAATGGAAGTGGCTAATATGAGAATGTTAAAATGGATGTGTGGGATCACCAGAAGGGATAGGATTCGTAATGATGTGATTAGAGGTACAGTTGGGGTGGGACTATTGGCTGGGAAGATGCTGGGGGCCAGGATGAGGTGGTTTGGACATGTGCAGAAACGTGAGGAGGAATGTGGGACGGAGGGTGCAGGGTTTGAATGTGGGTGGGACGAGAGGGGGAGAAAGGCCAAGGATGAGATGGAGAGACAGAGTGGAGGCTGATCTGCGGGAGAAGGGTTGGTGACGCGGGGAGGAGATGGACAGGATTTTGTGGAGGAGACGGCTGAAGGAAGGAAATGCCGACCCCATATGATTGGGATAAGGCTTAGCCAAATAAATAGAAGATAATACATATTTAATAAATAGAACATAGTACCGGATGGGTAGTAGATGGCCATCTCAGAATCAAGATTTGAGGTTTTTTATAATTAAAATTTTCTCGCAATTTGCAATGAAGAGGCATAGCCGACAATGAATTATCAATATTAAATCTTCAGTGTATTTATTTCTTTGTTTGCTTATTATTACTTCTTTGTATTACACTTTTTCCATAATATAATTTATTTTTATTGGTAATTTCTCAATGTATAATTTATTGTAATGTTTATAAATGTAATAGGTTTTTCAAGACCTTATTTTCTGTAAAATCGAAAGAATTCTATTGTTTACTTTTATTGCTATAAATGAAAGAATCTCAACGATCAATAAAACAAAAAAAAACTATTTCCAATTCAAATTCTCTCATCAATCATCAATAAATTTATTCACAAACATCTATAAAATCGCTAAATAAATTTAACATTCTCTTCATGAAAATAAATGAATATTCTTGTGTCTTTTTGATGGTGGTGAGTCCCTTACGGGTAGGTCTCACATGGCCTGATATACATCTCAACCTGCAGTAGACTGAAAACTGTTACATTTGAGCCGGGACCATCGATACTTTATCGAGTTCACACGGGAGTGATCTAACTAAAACTTTTCGGTCATAGCAGCATAAGGCTGGGCATACACCGGTTAGTCAAGACAACACTAGACACGTTTAGTCACAATATTTCACAAAGTTGCTTATGAAGACATGACTAATCAGTGTGAGTTGCGTCACAAGCAGCTATGTGAAGTATTGTGACTAAACGTGTCTGATCATGTCTTGTATTGTCTTCACCAACTGGTGTGCGCCTAGCCTAAGCATTTATTCTTCGTATATAACAATTAAGTTTGATTAAAATAGTTAATTTCTAGTTTGTTGAACTTACTTTGAACCGCTCATGCTCTTCTAATGGGTCAATGTGAAGATTTTCTATTAGTTTTGGCACGACCAGTTTGTAGGAATACGGATAAGAGTCCATGGCATTAATCAGTTTACTCTGCGCTTTTGATCGAACCTGCAAAAATAGAATGTTTACAGAGATGTTTTTAATTATGTTACATATTCAAGTTTCATCAATGTTGACTTAGTTTGGGATAGCTGTATAATATCTACTTAAAGTAACGAAACCTACCCATCCATTGTGAAGCGTTGCTTGCTTTGTGAAACCACTTGTAAACTATTAGTCCAGTCAACGAAAGGTTATAGAGGGAAAAGTTGGAAGACAATTTTTGACCCCGCAGTTCTGTTTAGGGTAGTAAGGAGGTAAACATATCAAAAGTCCCCACCCTTACCCCTTGTGCTAAGTGGGTGGGGGTGGTTCAAAGGCACCATTTTTTGGTTTCTCGCATATAGCACGGAAACTATGACTGTATCTAACGGACATAACTGTTATATAAAGCTTAACTGTTACATAAATTAAAGCTTACATGATTCCCTACAATATTCATCTTACAACTTTTTCTATATTTTCTATAGTTTTCGAGATATCCGCTCTCAAAGGTGTGACATTTTTGAATAAAATACGTTAACCTCCAATTTTTTTATATGTTTGCTCTTAAAACTTTTTAAAAATCGATGGAAAAACTCCATGCTGATTGTGAGCTTATAGAACATTAAATTCTCTTCAATTTGATGTATAATTTCACACTTTTACGCATTTACCTACAACTGTTACAGCAGCTTTAGTGTTGAGTGTGAAAACTCCAGTTTTGCAACAATAGACCATTTGACAAAGGAATTTGGAGAGAATGTTTTAAACACAATTTTTGACTTTGCAGCTTTGTTGAGACTAGTTAGGAGGAGAACATATCAAAAGTCCCCATTCCTAACTGAAGTGCTAAGGGGATGAGGGTGGTTTGAAAGTTGCAATTTTCAGCTTCCTCGCCCATATCTTGAGAACAATGCGTTGAACCGACATAACTAACTATTGCAGAATGAAGCTTGATAAATTCTCTACACTTTTTGTTCAGTCGAATTTTGTGATATTCCCAACAGTTCCCGAGAAATTCGCTCTTGAAGGAGTGTAATTGTTGAAATAACAGGTTTTTATCCAATTTTTTGCTGTTTCAAGGCTTATAACTCTCCAACCATGCATCGTATAAATTAATGCTTATCGTAGGTTTGTAGAGCATTTGATTCTCTTTGAAATGATGAATTATTTCACTATTCCAAGTTTTCGTTTCATTGTTATAGCAGCTTCAATGAAGGGGTGAAATTTTCATTGCTGCAATAATTGATCGATTGACAATGACATTTGAAGGGGGTGTCTGTGTCACAATTTTTGACTTTGCAGCTAATTTGGACTAGTTAGTAGGTAGATATACCAAAAGTGTCTATATTTATCCCCTCTGTTGAAAGTGTGGAATCGCTGAATTGACACTTGTTGCAGCATTGAAAATTTCACCCACTAAATTAAAGTCCATTTTGGAAGATGGCGGCCAAATTTTCAATTTAAAATGGCATATCGTAAAATGTCACAAAAAAGAAGGGAAGTTGCACATTTAAAGTTCTATGAACGGTTAACAAGTTACCTAGTGTTACAGCTTATGTCAGTCACTCTGTTTAATATAGTTTGGTTGAGCTTATTTCTGTTCTAGTACTTGTTTGGACCGACCTCACTGTAGCGACTGACAGACAGCGTGAGCAAGCAGTGGAAAATGGAGCAATGCAGCTCGGTGAGCGGGAGGCGGGAGACAAAGGAGCGCTTGATGTGTTGCAACTTGACTCGGTCAATCAACACGGGCCGCTGGTGCTTCTTGTTGCCCTTCAGGTGCGTGCCCAAGTACTTCTTCGACAGCTGGAAGTTCTTCCAGTGCGCGTCGAACATCTTCTGCGACTTGTTGCAGTTCATGATCAGCGCTTCGAAAATCTGCAACAACAGTTACAAAAGTTGAATTTAATTTAATTAGAAAAATCTGCAACAACAGTATTGTTCAGTTACAACAATTCAATTGAAAATTGTATTTTGTTTTAATAGGGGGTTTCACAATGTTGTTTTAGCCAGCTAAAGTGCTATTTGATAACTCTGGATTTTGAACGCCTATCTAAAACCAACTGCTATAAGTTAACTGAAATAGCGCTTCAAGCTGATAATTTGTGTAACTCAAAGTTTATGACCTCACTTTTGCTACCAAATATGATCAAAACAAATATGGCCGCCGTTTTAAGAGTTAGCTAGAGTTAGTGGACTCAAACCTGCGCTATCTGCTATCTCGTCTGCTAATTTCTTAATATACTACTATAGCATTGAGTAAACACAGACTTAGCAAATAGCAGGAGTTAGCGAATAGCTCGACTTAGCCAGCTAACTCCAACATTGTGCATACCCCTAATAGCCCTAAAAATAAGCCCCAATATTCCTTGTATTTTGATTCAGAGGCCCGGGTTCAAATCCCGGCCCGGGCAACATATTTATCTCGGGCCACTCCCGTGTTTCGGATGGACACGTTAAGCCGTCGGTCCCGGCTGCCTAAAAATCAATCGTTAGGTCATGTCAGAGGCCCTGAAATTGATCAGTTGCGACCTGAAAACTCTGACACCAGACCTGAGCCAGCCAGGTCACTCGATATTATTATTATTATTACCCCTAAAAAAGCTAATAGCTAGAGGGATTAAAATAGATGTATACGGTTTTTATTGAAATTATACTTAGAAATAAATTAAAATTGAATTCTATTAAAAAACCTGCAACTACAGGCACGTTAAATTGGAAAAAATAAATTGAATAGAATAGAATTCAATTAGAAAAATGAATTAATATGGAAGTTGAAGATTAATCAAACATCAAACAAGAGAAAAAATGTTATCTTTACAGTATTTTCAAAAGTTTTCAACAAAAATTCTAGAGTTAGGGCTCCATTACAAAGGCTGATCTTAGATATTGTTCGTTTATTAGATATTTGATAGTTTCAATACGGGTCTTATTGGGAATCTAATCTAATTCTTCATTGATTGATACAATAAGTACATCATGACTCAATGATGAGGATTTTTTTTTAAATATTATTATATTTTCGATTTGCAACGGTCACCAGCGGGCAAAGTTTATTCTTTTGCTGGTGATGCCATATATAATACGTAAATTATATATACATACGTAAAGAGATATTTATGATTTTGTATTATTATTTTCTTATTTTTAAGTTAACACTTGTATTTTGTTTAAATTCATTGTTCATCATATTTGATTTGCTATTTATTTGTGATTGTTTTTTTAAATGGCGAAATAAATGATTTGATTTGATCATCAAAATGATAGGGAGAGAAAAAATAAGGTATCCTTGTGCTATTCCTCTCCCAAATTTATATAAGGTTACTAATAGTCCGAAATAGGTTAAGTCTTGTTGTTGTTCACTTCACTTTGTAAAAAGCTGTTACATATGACGATAAATAAATGAATGGATTTATTCGCCATAAAATGGATAATAATTCTATAAGTATTAATGAAACTATTAGGTGAGAAATTAGAAATGTGAAGCAATTCCTATACTCTTCGATTTTGGAAAGATTAAAAATATGAATTACAAGATAGATTGCCGGTCAGGTTGGCCGAGACAACTAAGACGTTGCACCCTTCAGTCTACTAGCGCTACCTGGTCGTGGGTTTGAATCCCGCCGGTCGGCATGGACGTTTGATCATATCAAATCACCCACGCACTTTCCACAACCCACGCACAAGCTAAAAGCTCATGTGGGTATCATTCGAAAAAAATGCTAATCATATGTAAATGAATGTGTAATAAAGCCCTTGTAAAGTGTCGTTAATCATTATTCATTATTCTACTTGAAATAATTTTCATTTAACCTATTTCGAGTATACCTATAAACCGAGCCAGTATAAGTATATAATAGCGAATTATTTTATTTTATTTGGTTTATCATACATCTAGTTTGAAAATTCTGGTTTTCATGGAATGGAAATTTGTTAAGTGAAAACAAAAACTTGTTTTTTGGATCATTATATCTATCAAAGTTCGGCGCAAGAACAGTTTTAGGCCGTGCATGTTGATCCTTTCTCTGTCATTTTGAGAATTCAAGTTTTGTATACTATTTTATAAAATTAATAGATTAATTAAACTATACGTTGTACAACACTGAGCTTATTATATCACTTATTACAAATTCACTCATTGAATCACAAATTAGGAAGGTGATACGATACAAAAGATAGTTTAATGTAGAAATTTAATATAACATGTTATATAATTCAAAAACATAACATTGAAATATCAGATTGCTTAGAAGTTTACTTGTAGTATTTAAAAGAGATAACATGAGAACATCAATAGAAGAGAAAGCAGGAAAGAAGCAAGCTAGACAGACAAGCATAAAAATGCTATTAAAAGCCTATAAAACTATTCAATATTTTCATTTATAAACATTACCATGAAAAATTTATTTATTACTCCAGAATTAACAGATGCGTGAATACAAATAGCCCGCTCTCCCATTTCAATATGTTATTCAGAAATATAAATTTCTAATGCCTAGAAATACTGCACATTGAATACACCCATACAAATCTTGAAAATTTGTATACAATTTAATATATTTTGTCAATGATCTATGATGGAGGTTTATGTTTTTTTAATAGAATAGAATTAATTTTTGAATGAAAAATATTTACGTACATCAATAACATAGAAGAGAGACTTAGTGTCATCTTCAGCATTAGTCATTAGCTTGTCTTGGAGACATTTGATAGTTCTAGCTATAGCTTCCTTTACGTTTGAACCATCCGGCATTGTGATAAAACCATTTTCACCCAGGCTCACTTTTAAATCAGCCATTTCAATAAAACTGTGAATCCTAGTAACAAAAAAGTTTCAACATTATTTCTCTGGAAATTCATCAACCACAACAAAAATGTGAAATTAGTCATAATTTGGAAAGAGAAATGTTTCATCTCACAAAATCCAAATCCAAAATTGGTGTGAATCGAAGGCAGAAAATGAATTTATGGTAGAGCTTTGATAAAATCAAATTATTTAGAATTGAGTTTAGTCAAGATTGTGTGTTAATTGTAAAACTATTTGAAGCATCAGATACAATGTTAGGAAAAATTCAGTGGCATGAATACCACCAAAGTAGTAGATACTTTACATAATTGAAAGATGACAAACAAACATAGAAAGTGAGACACACTGTTAAAATATGAAGAATAGTAAAAACGGAAAATTTCAAACGTTATAACATAAATTACAAATAAGAAATAAGAGCACCACAAGAAACTTTTTGAAAATTATGAATAGTTTCTTATTATATTACTGATAATTACATTAATATAAATTGAAGATTAAGGTAATCTGATGCCCGGTAGGTCAAGACATTTGAAAATGGCCAAGACAGGTACGATTCACAAGTGTGCACAAGAATATCGATAGTAACTATCTTCATAGAAATTATATGTTCCAGTGCACTCGATGTAAAGCGTACCTGATTTGGAAATGTTCGAATGTGCAGACCGAGCTTGGTGAAAACTGACAAGATTCTTTTAGAGTCAAAATCCTAAAAATAACGCGTACATGGAAAAACAATTCAAAAACTTACATGTCTCTCTTTTTCCCAGTGATACTTGGAAGAAATCTATCACACTCAAACACTTCCAAAATTGTTTGTAGGGTACGGTGAAGTTCGTCCCTGGAAAAAATTAATTGATGAAAACACCTTAAATATGAATCGATTTAAAAAAAAACACCGGTTCCAATGAAATTCAAGGGAATCATTCCATTCAATAGCAATTGAAATTGATTTATGTTCTTCTCCTTTTACAAAATACAATATTAAATGATAAAATAATAATATTCATTATTTCATCAAACTATTCTACTAAATCTATACAAGTCTGTAGAAAAACTTGACAGCTTGAAAGTTATTAATAAAGATATTAAACAAGCGTATTCTAAGTAGTGATAATACTCTTCTTATACGTGGAATAATATTAAATATAATTGTGGTGGTATTTACCTGGTTAATGAGGTCTCATCAGAGACATGTTTGTTGATTCTTTCCAATTCAGGTATTAGATACTTGATCAGCAGCCGTTGAGCTTCTTTCAATTCCTCATCTCCCGGATAGTTCCATTCCATATTCAAATTGTTCACATCCCCCGATTTTCCCCATTCCTAGAAAATGATAAATAAAGATTGTAGTCATTAGGTGAACATATTATATGAACTGATAAAAGGTAAGTTGAAATATTCTTGATGGGAATATTATTCAAGATACTTTGAAAAATTTTAAATTCACTCTTTTGTTGTGTCTGTGTACGAATAGATGAAAAACTTACATGAAAGAACCTTTTTCCTTTTATTTATTTATTTATTTATTTGTTGATACAATAACAAACCATATAAATATGATTGGGAAGGAGCAACAGGCTTGGCCCAAAACTATTCCATTCCCAAGGAAATTTTAGTAGGGTTCCAAACCACCGGGATGTGATTTTGAAGGAAATAAACATAGAGAAAAGAGAAGCGTTAGGTATAAGTTGTCTCTGATATAACTGATTATGAGTAGTCCTTATCTACATCTAGTCTTATCTAACTTATTATCTTATCTAGTCTTACCTATCTAAATGACCAGTGTTTACATGATCATACAAGCTGTTTGAAGCGTATTCAACAGCATACCACATTTTAACTTGACTCAATCTCATGGTTGATTCATTATAAAGTTATGTCTTACATAATTAGTTATGTCTATCAAAAGTTTTGGAGAGAAATAGTACAGGCTCAGCCTAGTTTTTCCTCCAATGTCATAATTGTAATATGATTATAGTGTTTCATACAATAAAATAAATAAATACATGTTTTATTGGACAAGTATTTAAATCAAGAATTACAAGTTTACCTTTTAAAGAAAAAGCAATCAAAAATAAATAATCCAAATTATTTGTTTTTATGAATACTGTAACTAAAAGTTCTATAATATCATTATCATTTTCAAAGAAAAAAACACCCCTTTCTCCCTCCTCCTCAAACCCGTTTAACAAGTGAATCTATTGTACTAAAATTTAAATATTGGAAAATCGTATGTAAAATTTGAAATCTTAATCTTATTTTAAAATTTGTTATCGGATGGGCACGTTAAACTGTCGGTACCGGCTGAAGTATGACAGTCGTAAGGCCCATTGACGGCTTAAATGAAATATTTAGGCGATATGGAACTTCCGTCAGGAACTCCCCACCAATAAAAGCCATACGAATATTATTATTATTATTATTATTATTATTAATTTGAGACCAGTAAATGCTGACAATACTCACACGAATTGGGAGAACTTGTGAGATATCATCTGATGTACCTTTACTAGAGATGCTATAGTCCACAATACTGACAGATGAAAGTGACATGAACAAATGGCCGAGCAGATTGCAAGCTGGAATGTACAGCTCTTTACTTGGAACGTATAAAATCTTATCGAGAACCTTTTCTATCTGCGGCAAATAATGTACAATCTTAGGACAGCAAGCCAGCTGTAAAAGAGGATAAAACAACATTTTATAAAGGATAACATCTAAAATACCCCAATAGCATTGTTAATACTGTTATTTTCTATATTGGTAATGCATGAGTAACAACTCGCTCAAGCATAGAAATTATAATACGGGTCACACAATGAAATTGGATACATTTTTAACCAACACAGTTGCAGAGTAAAACATTACTCATAAATACCTACATTTAACACCAACTTGTAATATATGCATTCTAATGCAATAAGTAACATTGTTGAATAATACACTAATCTTACTTCTTTCATCCACAACGTAATGAATAAACAAGTACACTATTGATTAATACTTTCTTATATGATGCTTTCTAATTTTTTAGGATCGTAGAATTACACATACAAAATTATAATATTGAACCCAAGCTGGAAAGATCTGTGAACTACATGAATCCAAAGTCATTTTTGTAATGAAGTTTAATTTTAATTATTATTATAAAACGAAAATCCAACTTAAATTATGTAATTCACTAATAATTACAATATCTCAGTAATTTCCATCCATAAGTTTAATTTTCAGAGAGATAATTAATAAACTTTGTTTTTCTTTAAATGCAGATTCAATGAAATTTAAAACAAATAGGCCAACAATGAAATCGGTTGTGTGAAATTTAACTTCACAAGAGACGTACATGCAATTTGAAAGGGAGTCAATCTTGAATAATACTTGTTAGAGTTGGAATAGAAGCTAACCTCAGAGAGAATGACGAGGTTGTAGAGAAGCTCCTTGTCCACTAGCTCGTCCTTGTGGATTTCTTCTGTTCCAATAATGGTAAGAATGGTTTCACACAAGTAAGGCACCAGAGATTTCAACGTTTTCTCTGGATTCACCTGCAAAATAAACAACAAACTCATAATACTCGCTTTTCTTTTTAGGGCTATTGGAATTATTGATACACTATAGAAGTTATCAAGTGCCCTCCTATTTGATCACAACTAGTTTGATCTACAACACAACTAGTTTCAACTCTTCAAGAGCCTTTTTCAAGTGTAAATGTTCATTGCACTTGAAAATGGCTTTTGAAAGGTTGAAACTAGTTGTATTGTAATGAAATAAAAGGGTATTTGATAAGTTTATTGTGTTTCAAAAGTCATAACTTAGTAATAGCATAATTGACGAAAAGTTAATAAAGTAAAAATATTCTAAAACTAACTTAATATCAGCTAGAAACATGTTAGATATTTCATACAAATTCTCAGTGATCTATTAAGTGCAATATTAGTTTCTAACTCAATGTAACTCGTTTCTAACTCATCCATCTGAATTCAATTTTTCTAGTTTCTTCATTTAAGACATAAAATTGGACTTGATTTTTTTTAAGATTTCACTATTTATAAAATTAGGGAGTAGAGGTGTTTCGTTTCTCCATTTAAGACATAAAATTGAACTTAATTTTTTGAAGATTTCACTATTTATAAAATTTGGGAGTAGAGGTGTTTCGTTTATTCATTTAAGACATAAAATTGGACTTGATTTTTGAAGATTTTACTATTTATAAAATTTGGGAGTAGAGGTGTTTCGGACTCTGACTGTTGTCCTCTACGAAACCAATTGTAAGTAGTTATGATTTGTAACTCTGTTGATAAATAATGTGTACATAGGCGCAAAACTCATGTTTATTAATGGTTCAATATTGCTGCAATACTGATAGAATAATGAAAAAAAAATAAAATATTGGTTCAACTTACTTTTCCAAATACTGAGCATAGAGTAGCTAGATAGCGACCAGATACATTGGTCTCCAAGATGTGACTTTCAACATAGGTAACTAATTTCTGCAGGGCTACCTGAAAATTGAAAATTATGTTTTTAATTATCCCACAATAATAATTACCAGTGTGGCAATTAATATTAGACTAATAAATTTAGTACGATAAAGTACCCAATGTAAGCATCCGCAAAAGGACTGTCCTGAAGTTACTGAGGCATGGTTGCATATAACTTGAGTATAATAAATTTTTTGTCATAGTCATTCAATTTCAGCTGTTTTGCATCCATGAAATCAAGCCGGTAAACAGCTGATTGTAGAACAAATAAACATATGATTTTCATTACAGCATACTATACTGTAATAAAATCATATGTTTTCTTTACAGTCGAGTATGTTTCCTAGTTCCGAATTTGGAACAGCAAAACTGCCGCCTTTTAGTGCTCCAGGTGGATGTTTTGTCAACTACAATCAAGAAATTCCTGATTCGAAACTTGTAAACTAGGTTATGTTTATAAAATGCTTGTAGTAAAGTCAGCACAAGCAGATAATGTTTTCTGTTTCTGAATTATTTTTTTCCAGATTATTATGACAAAAAATAGTGTAAGTTACTTGGACGTGAATGTCTTTTGCAGTGCTCAAATGAAATTCTAGTCTCGGCTGACGCCTCGACTAGAAACATCATTCTCGCCTGCAAAACGGCCCTTCCCGTCCTTGTAACTTGAGATACTATAACCGCCCAGAATCATGTAATCTAAGGGAAATATGCACCTTCTACTTTTAACGCTAATCTACGATTATATGGAGCTTTGGTTGAATTTATTATAATAAGTTTTATTCCGGGTTTTAACCAGCAGCTAATCTATCTCCGCTTAAACCGAGATGATGTATATGGGACAAGCAACCAACGTAATGATTCACCAAGCAGGCTTGACTGTGCAGTCGGTAAAGTCCGGCGAAACGTGAAGTCAGTGGCTGGCCAGTAATGTAAGCAATGTCAGGAGAACCAATGGAAGAATCGATTGACCACAAATAGATGCCTTCATTAACCGTCGTTAAATCGTCATTTAACAGCTGTTACGATACAATAAACTTACGTGCAACCATACCTTTTACTTTGAATTTGTAGATCCGAAATAAATTAAAATCAAATGAATTTATTCAGCTAGAGGTACAGACATCCATAACGCTACGTCAAAACAATCACGTCAGTATAGTCTGCTCATCGGAAGGAAAACACCAATAACGTAAAGTTTTCGCTTGCGTGCTTATAAAAGTGATGACACATATTATTTACCATTTCAAAATACTTTCATTGAACACTGTATTTCGTACTGTGACATGGCAATAATTTCCTACTCAGATGCCTAGGCCACACTCTCGCCGAGTCACTCGCCAAATGTCTCGCCGAATGGTCAACACGAGCGGCTCGCGTTCGTCTTGGCATCCATACTGTAATGTGACCAGAAGACTAGTGCTTCATCAAGATCAGTGTTAGGAAGCCACTCGCCTTCGCTCGTCTCGCCTCGACAAAAATCGGAGCGAATGCGAGCCGAGCGGAGTGAAGGCGAGCGGTGGCATAGTAGCCATTCACACTCTCGCGCTCATTTAGTCACTCGGTGAGAATGGAGCGCCGGCATCTGAGTACTGTGAATAAACGAGCGCCCCATCAAGATCAGTGGTAGGGAGCCACTCGCCTTCACTCGTCTCTCGCCTCGACAAAAATCGGAGCGGAAGCGAGCCGAACGGCATAGTAGGCATCCACACTTTTGCACTCGGCGAGAGTGGAGCGCCGGCATCAGAGTACTGTGAATCGGTGTAGCTAATACTGACGGCGAAAATGTTTGGCGAGCACTGGTTGAGTATGCTGATTACAGCCGATGCAATGGCTGACTCTGTGAGGCTGTCGAGTCGGTTGCGCTTGTCCGAGTCCTGCTGCTGCTCCAGCCGAGTCGCCTCGAATGCGCTGCTCTCGATGAAGCACAGGCACCTGTCCAGCAGCTGCACCACAAAGTCCTCCATCTGCGCAGTCGCACTGCACACTATCTCCTCCTCCTACGAAAGACACAATACAATCTAATTGAAAAAGTTATAAACGAATTAAATTCAACAAATTACGAGTAGTTGAAGATATCTTGCGAGTGCCGAAGCATGCATTCACGGTAATTCAAATTCAAATTTCATTTATTGCCCAAGACACACTATATAAAATATTGTACAGGCACTGTCAATAAAAAATCACGCAACTCAACACTAAACATAAAAATTTATCACATCATTCTATGCTGTCCAACCTACTGTTCTGAAATTAAGTGACGAAACAAATATCTGTGATTTCATAATCATAAACTAATAATACATTGGACAAAATTAACTTTAAGTACCCTTTTAAATTATTTCGTCACGACATGTTTCGGCTACGAATGCCATTTTCAAGACTTGAAAATGTCGAAACATGTCATGACGAATTAATCTAAAAGAGTACTCAGATTTATATTTTTATTTATATTAAAAGCAGACCTAACGAAAAAAGCCAAAATTAACTTTCTATAAAATTTTGGTAGAGAAATGGTACAGGCTCAGCCTATTTTTTCCTCCATGGTCATTCTTATATTTATTTATTTATTAGAACAGTCACAAACACGATATTTGAAAAGAGAAACAGGCAATTGCCCAAAACTTCTTCAATTCCTTGATTTTGGCACATAAATAGTCCAAAGTGAGGTTAAGTTTAAAACTTCTGTTTTCACCAAAGATTAACACTCAGAGAATACGTATTCGAGATATGACTGATGAATTTTGAATTTCGAAGGGTTGATAAGAGCCGGAAATAACACTAAACAATCCGAAAGTTTCAATAATATTGAAATAAACTTGAAAATTTTGAGCAGAAAAATTGAAACTACTATCACTACTATATCATGATTATAGTGTTGTGTACAATAAAGCCTAGGGGGCCTACGCTCTCTTTTTCGTTCTTTTTCTCACACAATTAGCTCACAGGCTCTCTGGACTCTGCGAAATCTGGCAGCACTGTTCTCCATGAGAGCAATGTTGCAATCTAAGGTTTAGAAATTGTGTTACAACAAACTGTGTAAGAATGGCTTATTTTACCTTTTTTCATTCGGTTATCAAATGGGGTAACTTTTATGGGGTAACTCTGCTAGGGTTGTCGAAATAATCAAGCTACAAAAAAAGTTGTAAGGATTATGAGCAGTGCAAAATATTTGGATCATAATTCTTTATTCATAGATCTTAGATCTAAGATCATAGATCTTTATTCGTTAAACGAGAGATAAAAAGTATTATTAATCTGTACATTTTTGAATTAGCTATATACTCTGAAAAAAATTCCTTACATTACTCTTTAATCTGTACATTTTTGAATTAGCTATATACTCTGAAAAAAATTCCTTACATTACTCTTAACCTTCCGGCAGTCGCGCTGTTGTAAAAAGTACAACAGTGCCAGTTTTTTGCTGTACAAAACTATTGAATAGGGTGGTGTCAGTGAATGAATCACCTATGCATTCCAAAACTTTCCCCCAATCACTCCACTGAGTTGCAGTATCAACCGAGCAATGGTACAGTCTTTAGGTGCCATTTAGTCGCGACAGTGCATAAGTCGCACTGTGAATAAGATAGGAAAAGACTGTATACGGGGACTGTAAACGAACCAATAACACAGAATTGATGGCTTTGCTTGATGTAACTTATTGGGCTATGAAATGGTAATCATCCAAATGCCCATAGGCGTAAAATAATCCAAGAAGATGGAAAAAGTGATTATACAATTAATTAATATGTTTTGACAGTAAACAGAGTACAAAACACTTGGAAAATTGGAAGTTGTAAAAAATACAACACACGACTGCTTGTGTGATTGAGTAGGACGCGACTACCGGAAGGTTAATGAAGTCATCCACTCACATAATACACGAAATAAATCAAAAATGAGTTTTCAGTACTGTAGATTGAAAAAGTCACATAGTAATTTGCAATGAAAGTTTATAATAAGTTTTTTTACAGCATTTGTAAATACTCTTACAATCAAAAAGTATTTTTAAGAAAATTGGATGTTTGGCTGGTTGAAAATCCTTTCTATAGTATTGAGGAGTTCTTTGAAAATACAAATAATGTAAACTTTTAGGTTTGAGTAAGAATACCTGTACTACTATTTTAATTTATTATTTTATATTATCATGTAGCCTACACGAATTTTAATGTGCATCTAATGTTTTAGCTTAGCTCTATGTTACATTGACTTTGTCGATAAATGTAATTGTTGAAGGAAATGAAAAATATTTGATTTGAAAGACTATAACTTAGAAACAGACCACAAATCATAAGTTTTCCGCGCAGTGTGGAGAAAAATGAATAATATTGCAGTTTACACATACCGGCGTGAGATCGTTCCAATACAGCGCCGCCTGTGAGCAGTCGACGAAGTTGATGCAGGAGGCGAACGACGAGATGAAGTAGAAGGTCTTGAAGCACTTGGTGACGTCATTGGGGTCGATGCCCGGCAGGGAGGCGTACAGCAGGGGGATGATGTGAGTGGGACCCTCGGGGTACCACTTCCAGCCCTCGAGCAGAGGCCGCGCCACCGAGGCTGTACAATGCATTGCCGCCGTGTACTTGTGCGGCTCTGTCAGCGAGTCCACTGACTGGTACATTCTGTAATCACATGCGTATTCGTTCATAATTTCCATTATTATATTCATACTCTTATAACAATATCGCTCGTTATTTATTTATAAACTACTGATAAACAGAACACAATTCTTTTAAATGATTGGGGAAGGGCTAACAGGCACAGCCCAAAACTGTTTCTTCCCCGAATTTTTATTTATACACTATAAATAGTCCAGAAAGTAGCCTAGGTTATGTTCCATACACTTGAATTCAGGTTCAATTTTCAGTCCAAACATTTAAAAACAAAAAAGTTCTAATTTATATTATTTACGAACCAAATTGATTAACAAAATAACACTCACTAATCACTTAGAACTGTAAAATAATGATTAACTTTGAATATTATGATATACCATCTCATGTCAAAAAATCAGATTATTTGTTCGAGTCAATTAAAATTTCTAGATTTCTCGCGAGATTCGGTAAGCTGATTGATTACACAGCTCATCTCCCACACAGGCATACGCATCTACTGTTATCGACAGACGACGAAATTATCATCTGTTTTTCCAAGGATGAATTATCATTTTCATGTCCTTCAGCGAGTTTTCCGAGGGATGAGACCTATTGCAGTCGAATTTTTATATGATAAACCTACTATGTTCCAAATTTTGTATAAATCGTTAGAGCCGTTTTCGAGATCCGTTGAACATAAATAAACAGACAACCAGATATACAAAAATAAAAATAACCAGATATAAAAATATAAACAGATATACAGAAATTGCTCGCTTAATATACTAGGATGTATGTTGTTCATTATTTTAAATAGCAGATCCGTATGGCGTTTGCTGGTGGAGAGTCCCTTTTTGGGAAGACCCACCTCGCCTGAATACATCATTTAAGCCGTCAATGGGCCTTATGACTGTCATACTCCAGCCGAGACCGACAAATTAACGTGCCCATCGGATAACATGGGAGAAACCTGGTCAAAATCTTTTGGTGATGAGCGTGTTTCAACCAGGGATCTCTAGGCTGCTACGCAAGCACTCTATCCAATAGACTATGGATCACTCATTTCTAATTATTTTTTTGATCCGTGGTCTAGTGGATAAAGTGCTTGCGTAGCAGCATAGAGATCCCGGGTTCAAACCCTCTCATAAGCAAAAGTTTTTTAACCAGATCACTCTCGTGTTATCGGATGGGCACGTTAAACTGTCGGTCCCGGCTGAAGTATGACAGTTCGTAAGGCCCATTGACGGCTTAAATTATATATTCAGGCGGTGGAACCTTCCCGCAAGGGACTCCCTACCAACAAAAGCCATACGAATTTACTTTATTATTTTCATATGTGTTACTAGCAGGTGCTGCAAAAAGCAATCTCCTTATGTCCAGGAAACATCAAAAAATAGAAAAATTATTTATTAGTTTTTCAAAATCTCCATCAGTTGAAAATTTTCAGATAAAAAAATTTGATTAGTCTCGAACCCTCAACCTTTCATTCATGAGTCGCGCGCGTTACAAATTACGATACTGAATCAATTGTAGAAAGCTCTGTTTGGTTGGGCTTTTATTGTTGCGTAAAATTTTAATCACTCATTGAATAAATAATTTCCAATTATTGCATTAGAATTAATTGTTCAATAGCAATGAAAATAATCCTATATCCATTCTTGGTAAATTAAGAATCGAGAATCAGATTAAGAATCGAGTAAATTAAGCGAGCAATTTCTGTATGTCTGTTTATATTTTTATATTTGGTTATTTATGTTCAACGGATCTCGAAAACAGCTCTAACGATTTTCACGAAATTTGGAACATAGTCGGTTTATGATATAAAATTTCGATTGCACTTGTCTCATCCCTGGGAAAACTCGCTGAAGGACATTAAAAAGATAATTCATCCTTGGAAGAACAGATGTCTGTATAATTTCGTCGTCTGTTGATAACAGAAGATGCGTGTGCCTGTGTGGGAGATCAGCTGTGTAATCATTCAATCAGCTTCGCGAGAAATATTATCTATAAATTTTATCAAAATAATCTGATTTGTTGACATGACATGGTTTATCACTCTAAATTAGAGTATATCATAATATTCAAAGTTGATCATTATTTTACAGTTTTAAGTGATTAGTGAGTGTTATTTTGTTATTCAATTTGGTTTGTAAACAATCTAAATTAGAACTGTTCTGTTTTTAAATATTTTGACTGAAAATTGGACCTGAATTCAAGTGTATGGAACATAAACCTACTTATTGGACCATTATAGCGTTAGCGTTAGTATTGATTTATAGTGTATAAATCAAAATTCGGGAAAGAAACAGTTTTGTCTGTGCCTGTTTATCCTTCCCGAATCATTTTGAAGAATTGTGTTCTGTTTATCAATAAATAAATAACGAGCGAAGCTCGGTGCCCCAATATGTTAAATTACAAGTTAATCAGCCTATTGGTTCAAAATTGATACTGAGTCAATCGTTTATTTCCTATAAAAGCCAATTCCATCCTTCATGATATTATTGAGGCTTCCCACTACCTCCGTAAACAAAGCCATAGTGCATTCTGGTGACGTCAGCACAGGTAGGGCTCCTACACCAATCAAAATTTGTTGATTTCAGCTGATCTATATCAGCTAGTGTTTTTATTGGTGTAGGAGCCCTACCTGTGCTGACGAATACGGCTTTGTTTACGGAGGTAGTGGGCTTCCCTATTTATCCTCCTAGATTAGATGTTCAAGTTATGGCAGAGATAAGTGACTTCTCTCTGGTTTCGGTAACTACAGAACATGTATAGTAGCGTAAAATATTCTACGCTTGAGACTGAAGAAGTGATAGAATCGAACTTACGCTTCAATGATAGGAGGTATAATGAGTTCTGGCCTGAGACTGGCCATATTTTTCATGGCCAAGCCTATGTCGTTGAATCCCCATTTCGAGAACATGGCTGTCATCAGAGCTGGTTTCATGCATTCCACGAAATCGGTTATATCTTTGTCGGTTAACTTTTTCTCTGCAGGGACAGGCGTTTCCCAGGTCGGCTTCTTGTATCTTTCCCTGAAATAAAAAGGGTTTGAAATGAATAATAATTAATTTAGTGATAATAATTTGGAGTTTTTCTTCTATGTTTGGTTTTGAAGAATCTAAAATAATTTAAAAATCTACTTTGTGGAAGTAATTAAAAACTGAAAATTTTGTAAAGTGAACAACTACAAGACTTAACCTATTTCGGACTATGTGTAACCTTATCTAAGTTTGGGAGAGGAATAGCACAAGGTTACCTAATTTTTTCTCTCCCTATCATTTTTGATGATGCACTTGTTGTATGAATCAATAAAGAATAAAGAATACAATAAAATAATATCCTTAATACACTTTACAATACAATAGTAATACACTATGAACTCGCTGGAAGAAATTGTGAGCCAGTTTGCAGAGTAAATCTTTCAAACGGCTAATCCACCAACCCATATTTGCTGGCTGGTAGTAGGACTCCAAAGATTTCATAAATTTATCCAAATATATCTGGGTACTGCTACCTCCGCCCTGTAAATAGAATTGAAATCAAAGTTAGAAACACATACAATTTATTCATTAAAGCTAAGAGATAAAACTTTTAGCAGTTGAAGACTCCTGAATCATTCAAATTAAACATTTGAATCAGTAAGATATTTGGCTAAATGGATCTTTAGAAAATGAAAATATAATTTATTGGGCGGAGTTAGAACTTTCGAGTTTATGTCTGTCAGTCCCGGCTGCCTAAATACAGTCGTTAAGTCATGTCAGAGGCCCTGAAATTGATCAGGTACCACCTGAAAACCTCTGACACCAGACCTGAGACAGCCAGGTTACTCGATTATTTAGGACTCTCCTAGCTCTCCAACCCTGCAATCTTATCACTCAGATCGAAAAATATTACATTTTTCAACTGAACAAGTTTGATCATAATTTTCAATAAAATATTTTTAAAATTCACTAAAATAGTACTGTATCTGACTTTCTATAGAACCTTGAAGATTGCAAGAAGCATCTGTCGTGCATTTAAAAAGAAAACTAGAAGGGCACTAGTTACTGTAATATAGATTTGAAAAATATTGAGTAGCCCTAAAAGAAATACTTCAGTACCTGAATATAAATGAAAGCGGTAATAACAATTTTAGTCACACGAAAAGGTACATAGCTCAACAATTCAAACTAATTTCATACATAATTTGCTATAATTGAAAACTACATTTGTTTCTTTCTAGTTTCTTTTTTCCATCCTTCCCTTATTATTCTTTCCCCATCCCATCCTTTCATATCTACCGTCTATTTACTTTTCCTGATACCTTTTTCACCTTCTCAAGGATTGAAGGTTTTCCTAGTACATGGATATCCATAGTTGGAAAACCCATTCAATCTTCCATCCTTTTTTTGCACCACTTTATTGTGTATTGTTGTTGTTGTTTGCATACATAGCCTGTATAATAAGTAATCGGACTGACCTCAGGAAATTTTTTATGGGCAAAATATGTACAATTTTTCATGAGATATCTTCAAAGTAGTCCCTATTGGAGTCGATAACACGCTGATGCCGGATTTTCAAATCCCTGAACGCTCCCTGGAAGTCGGCAACCTCTATGCTGTCTAGAGCCCTCGTCGTAGCACGTTGAACGTTTTCCAGAGTCCCGAACCGCGTCCCCTGTTGCCACATCCTCCTTACAGCCCGGATATGGCACCACCGGACTTCTTTTTGTTCCCCAAGATCAAGAGACAACTTAAGGGGACGCGGTTCGGGACTCTGGAAAACGTTCAACGTGCTACAACGAGGGCTCTAGACAGCATAGAGGTTGCCGACTTCCAGGGAGCGTTCAGGGATTTGAAAATCCGGTATCAGCGTGTTATCGACTCCAATAGGGACTCCTTTAAAGATATCTAATGAAAAATTGTACATATTTTACCCATAAAAAATTTCCTGAGGTCAGTCCGGTTACTTATTATACAGACCCTGTATACTCTTTTGTTAATCTCTGTATTAAACTTGTATGTGTGTGTAAAAAGAAATAAATTAAAATTGAAATTGAAAAAAATGTTTGAAACATCGAAACGAAGAAAATAAATATTGACAGTAAATAGTCAAGCGAAAAGGTATTTATAAATAATAAGTTATACACTCACTTTTATATAACTATTATTTGACGAAAATCCTAAATAAATGCTGTACATCACCCCGAAGACTTCTGCTACTGCAGACATTGACAACAGGGTTAACAGCTAGATGGAAATTCGATGAGAACTACTATCCAAAAATTAGTTGCCAGCCCGGGAATCGAACCCGGTACCTCCCAATTGCTAGCATTTGAATAAATGCATTCTCTATTTAATTCCATCTGTAACTCATTTTTATCTTTAGGGCTACTGAAATTATTAAAACAACATTAAAGTTATCCAGTACCTTTTTATTTTATTGCAACACTTGCTCTAAGGACAGGATATTTCATGAAATAAAAAATACTTGATAACTTTTATTGTGTTTTGATATCAAGTTATAATTGAGACTAACTTGTTTGAAACATTTAAACAAAGTAGATAGATATCGAGCAAAGTTTTACCAAAGTAGAGACGATCCACACCGACATAGATGACACATCAGCTTTGGAGAACTTGGGCAGAGTGTTCATTTGCTTGTACTCGACGGGCAGACTCATACTGCGCAGGAATCTCGTGAACATCAGAGGTGTTTGCTTCTCCCAGTCTATGTAGCCTATATTGTGATGAGCTACTCTGGCCATCAGACTCATCATTATCTGAAAGTCAACATTCACTACAATCAAAATTATCAAAAATAAAATTAATACTTATGAACACAAAATCAAATCAAGTTTTATTCAATTATATCACTTACATGACAAATTCCATTATACATACAAATGATATTACAGATCATTGAATACAATACTGTTTGCTCAAGAAAAATCTTGTCTGCAAACAGGAGTGAAATACATGAATGAAGACGGTGGATTGCCAGCACTCAGATTTGCAGATGAATTAGAAGCAGCTTCAAAAACTTTGAGGAATAATACAATGGCCAGAAGGGACAAAATCACCAATGAGATGTTGAAAAATGCTACATGTGATATCAAATAAAACTGGTTTATCACTTTTTAATATGATTCTAACTTAGCAGGTAATACCTTAGAGAAACAATAGCATAAGTAGATATCCCATGATATAGGGCGTTTATTTCGCAACTTTTACAGTTATCTCAAGCTGATAGTACACGTAGTTCTTTCCCGTAAAGCTTTATGACGCTGGTAGTCTCTCATATTGTGCCGTTCATAATACACTCTTACCCGGTCAAAACAGTAAAAATCGACGACAATAATCGTCTTGATAACAGTAAAAGTTGCGACATAAACGCCCTATATCATGGGATATCTACTTACTCCCTATGGTAATACCCTCACAATGGAAAAAGGCGAAATTATACTTTGTGCAAGAAAGGGGACGTGTTCGACATAAATAACCAGTTTCTTTAGGATTTATCTGTTTTTGATACCGATGTTTTTCTTGTATCAGACATTCTGGGAGTATCTTATACTAATATAAACTAGTTAATTTTATATTCTAGCATATCTTGGTTACTTTATGAATGTATGAAGGCAAACAGACACAGCAACAGACGGACGTATGCAGACAGACGGAGGAAAAATCCCTTCCCAAGAGTTCGAATGCTGCACCACACACAGATGTCTGCATATGTCTGCATATGTCTACTCACGCCTACATACAGACGATTTTTTCTCCGTCTGTCTGTTGCTGTATGCGTTGCTTTTACTATGCAATACTTACCCTTTCCCAAGTTTGGAAATTGTTACAGGTCTCCCAGAATTCTAGAAATTCGTCAATCCACATCTTATAGCCTTGGTGGGCCTTTTCGGGAGGCAGCGCGATCGGAAGGAACCACTCGAAAAAGCGGATGGCGTGCTCGGTCATCGCCAAATCAAACGGACAAAGCATTGGGCGACCCTCGTCCAAGATTTCCCCAGTGGCCTCCACCGGAAAGTAGCTGTGAGCCGACAAAACAACAATTACAAATCATTGATAGAGAGACGGTTCAACAAGAAGTTCACAAGAAACGACGAATATTTGTGAGAATTTTACTCATTGATAAGGGGACAAATCAACAAGATGTTCACTATGAACAAGAATTTTTGGGACAAATAGGAACTCATTGATAAGAAGACAACTCATCAAGAAACTCTAACTAGTGGGAATTCAGTGAGTTGGAGTGATCCGTGGTCTAGTGGATAGAGTGCTTACGTAGCAGCCAAGAGATCCCGGGTTCAAACCCTTTCATTACCAAAAGCTTTTTATCCAGGTCACTCCCGTGTTATCGGATGGGCACGTTAACTGTCAGTCCCAGCTGAAGTATTACAGCAAATAAGGCCCCCCATTGACGGCTTAAATTATATATATTCAGGCGAGGTGAGACCTTCCCGCAAGGGATTCCCCACCAACAAAAGCCATACGAATTTACTTCAGTGTGTTGGATCACTACCTCCGTAAACAAAGCCGTAGTGCATTCGTGTGACGTCAGCACAGGTAGGGCTCCTACCAATACCTACTATTACTTAGTAGGTATTGCTCCTACATCAATAGAAACACTAGCTGATATAGATAAGCTGAAATCAACTAATTTTTATTGGTGTAGGAGCCCTACCTGTGCTGACGTCACACGAATGCACTACGGCTTTGTTTACGGAGGTAGTGGTTGGATTCACCAATACCAATGATGAAGAGATTTTTGATATTCAACGTCAAGTAGTTGAGAAAGAAACCACATTTCTGGAGGCTAAAATTGGATTTACCAATAATAAAGGAAATCAACAGGTTCTTCTTTCCCAGGTACTATGCAGTTGTAATGGTGATGTAGTGGCAGATATCCCTATCAAAAATTACAACTTTTTGAATCAGTATAGAATCCTAATATCAACTTAAATGAGTAAAACAGTTTCCTTCTAAATATATTATATTGCCAATACAGTGGTATTTGACAATATCAGCATATTTCTCTTTCTATTATGGAGAATTACACGAAATCTCTCCCATCAATTGAATTGGAAAAAAGTATGTTTCATATTTCATTCAACAAACTTCTCAACCTAAAAAATTAAGAATGATTGATTATAGAGGATTTCTAATAAATTATATCTAAGACTCAAGTTTCGAACCTCAGAGCACACAATACTGTGTTTTCATCATTTTACTAAACAGTATTTCTACAGTTCGCTTTTCAAACTTTCTATTGCACTACATGTATGACAGGTGCGTTTGTATATTTATGTCTGTTATACTTGAAATATTCAAATAATATAATTTAATATACTTACAAACGAGCAAGAAGCACCAAATTCTCAAGGGCTGAAGACAGTGATCTGTAATAATAAGAACAAAATTAATATGAATTAAAAAGAGTACGTAGTATTAATTGGAAATCATCTTTTACCCTCTACTGTACACTACTAGACATTTTATTAATTATAGCATACTTAGCAGTGAAGTTGAAAATTAATAGATTTTAATAATCTCTATAATAGATGAATCACTGTTAGCTCCTGAACTAATTCAAAGAGCAAGATAAGAACGGCTTGCAAAAGCGAAGTCAAAAGAGTTTACAGAATATTTTATAAATTGTGTAAATTGTACGATTACTGGTAAAGCAAGTAATGTACTAACAAATTTTTAAATATTTTTCTAGATTTGATTTCTTTCAATGTACTTACGGGACATATCTGTACATGCCAAGTTTTGTAGACGAATCGGTATATATTTTCTTGAACAGTTCATATAAAGGCTGCCACGGTAGAGTCAAGTCTTCAGGGGACAATGCTTCTTTTTTCCTGAAAGAAATGAGATTCTAAATGAAATATGAACATTGATAGACTCTTCTAAATGAGATCATAATTTGAATAGAATGATTATCCTACATCGAGGTTGAGTGGTAGAGAGGAATTGAAAGTCCTAACTTCGCCAAGTAAAGATTTTTTTCATTATTCATTTTTTTATTAATACAGTATTATCATGTATTAATAGACATAGGGCCAGTTGCACGTACGTCTGTTAAATATGGACATTAACGCCGATTAACAAATCAGCGTTAGTTTTACGGATTCATTTCTGTTCCACCAAGATCGGGTAGTTTTCAATCCCGATTAAGTTTACCGGTTAACTAACCAAGATTTTAACGGTTAGCAGATCGAAAACTAACCTCAAAAATCAGAATCTAATTTTGAATGCTAATATCAGCTAAATACACTTCTCTAATTTATTAATGAATGAAATTCATTCATATATTTAGCCCATACTTTGAATTTTCTAGTTTTTTTTACCAAAAACTAATTGGAAGACAGCTATCAGTAGGTACCTAAACGGCGTTAGTTGGATTCAATTCCCCGTGAATGGCCTGTTAAAAATCGTTTACGTTGATTAGTTTAACCAGCGTTATTTTTTGATTTTTACCTTAGTGCAACCAAATTTTCTTTGTTCCAACTAATCGCGGTTAAAATGGTGCTAACTAATCAGAATTAAAAATAGTTTACGCCGGTTAGTTTAATCGGGGTTATCGCTTGAAATTTCTGTTTTATGAAATCAAAATGCACCGGTTAGCACTAATCTCGATTAAAGTATAGCATTTAATCGTGATTAAACGTTAACCGACGTACGAAAAACTGGGGGATAATATTAATAGTATTCCTTTTTCATGTAGATTAAGAACATCTGAAATGCATAGCTAATTAAGCCTTGCGCACACCGACAAGTGAGGAATGCGGGATGCGGAAGTCGGACAATTTGAAAGCTGAAAATAAAATATCCTCTCTCCAGATTTATCAACACTCGACCCTCGTCGGTATACGCAAACTCTGGAAATAATACCTGGTAAAATGTAAGTTTAAGAAATTGAAGAAAAATATAACCTAAGTTATTGTTTTAAATAATATACGATTGATTTTATATAGATTGATATAATGTTAATTTAACATTGCATCAAGATACTTCATATATTTTCCGTAGTCTCCCCCCTCTATTTGCCAAAATTTGCAAAAAATGTACCATCTCATTGAACATGTTTGGGTCTAGTTACTTGGAAACCCTGCAAAAAGATTGACAAAGTAGATAGAAATAACTATAACTAAAAAATATTATGGAGCATTATAGTTCCATAATATTTTGGAACTACGAGTATATTACACTTGAAAATAGCAATTATAAAAACTCGCATATGATACATACTTCAACAAAATATTCAACGTTCTCATGAATCTCTCCAGTAGGACTGGTTCTAGGTTTGGAATAGAGAGAGCATTGAAGATAAGTTTGATAAAGGCCACATGATCCTCCTTGGAGAACTTCAATCCATACAATTTGATGTAGCTGCAAAAAAAACAATTGAATTGAATTAGAATAAATATAATTAGAATATAAATATCATTGTATTGACTTTCACATCTTACTTCTATATATCATTAACTTTGTCATATTTTCGACTCATTTCCTTGAATTTTAAATACGTCAGAGAAAATAATATTGTTCAATCTGGACCTTAAGATAGTATATTTAAGGTTTAATACTAATCATTCATACGGCACTTGGAATTTATATAGGCCACAGTAAAATGATATATTCATGAACACTGTTTCTGCTATATCTAGGTTGATCTTTCAAAATACTGAAAAATAAGGATAAAATAATTTATTATTATAGTATCTTATTATGCTCCCTCCTATTTGTTATAGATGATCTCCCAAAAATTTTAGGTGTTCCAGTTATTGTTTGTGCTCGAGAAGCAAAGTATGTTTCAAGAAAATATTGTTCAATGTTTGTAGTACCCAAGAACAACTTTCTAATGGTCTAATGCCGGCGCGGCCGAGTGGTGGGATTTGTTTTGAAAACAGAGTAATAGTAGCCATTCATACTGTCAAGTTCCGAATGGCTTAGGCTGTTGGCCGTAAGGCCGAAAGTCACGGCACGAAATAGACGGCTAAAAAGCTGAAACGCGGAGAGACGCATTAATTCTCTAGCACTTTTTTCATCCAGACCATATTATACTTACAGCAAATAATCATAGATTCAGCATATGACTTCATCATAAATCTTGAATAATTATTATTAAACGAAAATCCCAATTAAATGCTGTAAATCACCCCGAAGACTTCTGCTACTGCAAATATTGACAACAGGGTGAACAGCTAGATAGAAACTCGATGAGCGCTACTATACAAAAATTATTTGTCAGCCCGAGCACAAATAGCCCCGGGCTGACAAATAATTTTTGTATAGTAGCGCTCATCAAATTTTCATCTAGCTGTTTACCCTGTTGTTAATATTTGTAGTAGTAGAAATCTTCGGGGTGATTTACAGCATTTAATTGAGATTTCCGTTTAATGATAATTATTCATTAATAAGCTTTTGAACAAATGCAACTTCCTATTTATTTCCATATGTGTAAATCTTGAAGCTTCAACCAGGGAGAGAGATTTGTTCATCAATCTGCTGAAGGATTACAACCTGTTTGTGGGGAGCCTATGGCCTACTGTGAAACTGTGATGCTTGTCTAGATACTGTCATCACCAACTTCGACTCCTGGGAGTTCACCACCAAAGTGGTTGATTCCTGATATCAGACCACAAAGCAGTTTTTCTTCAGACAGTGATTCATAAGAAAGACTAAACAACACAGGAGGCATAGAAGGAGAACTAAATCTGCTACTAAATATCTGTGAGGAACGAGAAGATTCCTCTACTCTGCAGGAAGCTTGAGGGTGTCAACTGGCTGGAGGTTTTCTGTCTCACACAGAACCAGAAAACATGTTTATATGTTATTAGCTGGCTGTGTAATGGTCCTCAACTCTGTGTTCTCCAAGACAATGACGAAAGTTTCACGGAACCACCAAAGTGAAACATAATTTATTACATGAAATAGGCCATGGTTTAATGAAATTTGTAATCAGTAAATTAGAAACCCTGCAAACTTCAGGCCAATCTCAACTGGTCCGGTTTTATCATAGTAGATTGAAATGGCGATAACGAGGCAGTTGACCGACTTCCTCTTCACAACATGGTTTCAGGAATGGACGATCCACTACGAGCGCTCTACTGGCATTGACAGACAGCATCCAGAGTGCTTTTGAGACTGGTGATTCCCTTTCCCTCAAGCTGTGTGACCTCAGTGAAGGCGTCGACTGCGTACCTCGCGAAATATTGACTGGAAATCTTGAGAGATACGTGGCATAGTCCTGAGGTCAGTGGCATCTGGCCTTGAAGGCAGAAAGCAAGTGGTCCAACTGAGTTGTGCCACATCAAAATTGAAAACTGTGGAGCATGGAGTACTACAAGGACCAGTTCTGGGTACCAGTTGTTCCTATTGCTTATAAAGATTTTACAAGCAGCCAGGTTGCAGTACTTTTTGCAGATGACACAACTTTCATTTTCAGAGGCACCACCATCGAACAAGTGAGGGGAAAAGTCTGCCATACTCATGGTTAAGGCCATGGCCAAGCAGTGGTTTCTAGCTACCAAACTGGAGCTCAATGAAGATAAAACGTTCATCCTAGTTTGCTTATTTAAAAGGCAAACAGCTGCAGAAGAACCAGTAATGCTGCTACGTTTCTGGATGGACAGGAGGTTAATCTGGAATCATCATGTTATAGTGGTTCACAGGTGGTTAACATGATCAACATGTGTGCTGGAGTCTTTCAAGAGTATTATACCTCCTCATAAAACTGAGACATCAGACCCATTATGGCCTGTCACTCATTATACCAGAACCACATAACATATGGCTTACTAATGTGAGGCTATTCACCAGCCGTCTATGATGTGCTGCTTCTAAAGAAAAAACCCTGAGGATAATGTCCTTCTTAGACTTCAGGGAATATTGCCGGCCTTTCCTCAGGAGTCATGGAATCCAGCCAATATGTACTGAGCTCACCGGTGTAACCACTGAAAATCCAGGATCTGCTACAAAGAAGATGAAACATATACCTGTACATGTACATGTACCTGTATGCAATACTAGACATGCTGCCACATTGGAGATAGGCTACCTTGCAGCAGACAAGCTGAAACTTACACAGCTTCAAATACAGGCTATAAAATTCTTCAACAGCCTTCACAAGACAATGTAAACTCTAAGGTTCTACCTACACAATTATGAAGAAAAAACTCCTCAAAAGCGAGTGAGGAGCCTAATGACAATTAAATATAGATATATTATTAAGAGCTGGCAGCTAAAATTGTTCCTCTCATGTTTCCTAAGAAGCAAAGTTTAGCTGAGCAAGATAATGTATGTTAATGAATCTATAGAATTATAAAGTGAGTTGAACATTTTAAAAAAATATAACTTAGTATATGAAAATTCATAGTGTAGGCTATTACCGTACCTGTTTAATCGTACAATCCAGAATCCCAAACCTGGTTTTACTTCATGCAGTAAAAGTGATTTACCAATGCAGCCGTTTATAATGTGCTGCTTCTAAACAAAAAAACCCTGATTATAGTGTCCTTCTAAGACTTTGTGGATCATTGCCGATCTCTATTCAGGAGTCTTGGAATCCTCACGGTGTACAGCCAATATGTAGCCTACTGAGCTCATTGATGTACCTTCATAAAGAACCAGTATCTATTACAAATAAAATGAAATATAAATGTATGCAATACTAGACATGCTGCCACATTGGAGATAGGCTACCTTGCAGCAGATTGGCTGAAACTTACACATCTTTCAAACACAGGCTATAATTTTTTTTCAACATCCTTCACAAGGATGTAATAGAAGACCATCTAAACTCTTAGGTAAACTTACTGCACAATTATAAAGATCAAACTTCTTAGAATACCACTACTTACTAGAGGATTTGAGTGAGAAGCCTAATGACAATTAAAAATATATATATATAATAAGATCTGGCAACTGGAGGTTTTTCCTCTCTTGTTTCCTAAGAAGCAAAGTTTGGCTGAGCAAGATAATGTAACTTAAGTTGTTGTTTTGTAGATTCAAATACAGACCCATGAGGTCCATATGGGCGAGCAACAAATGTTTGTATACTATATGCTTGCTTTGTTGTTTTTGAATTTGAGTCTATAAAAATAAAGAGTAAGTTAAACATTAAAAAAATATGAAAATAAAATGTTCATTACCGTACCTGTTTAATCGTACAATCCAGAATCCTAAACCTGGTTTTACTTCATGCAGTAAAAGTGATTTACCAATGCAGCCTTTTATCATGGATAACATCTGCTGAGATTCATCATCTATAGAATCAGAGTAAAACAAAAGTTTATTGTACACTATTTCTTTTTGTGGTTTGAATCCCAGTTTTTGAATTCTATCACTTGACTTGTCAGAATCATCTTCAGCCTGCATTATGTCACGTAAAACACCTTTAAGAACTTATTTCACAACAGGTGGAAATTTAAATAAAAATCACTATAGTTGAAGCACCGTATGTTAACCTCATCCATGAAACTTGTAACTCACTATGAAATGCTAGTCATCACCAAACAAAATTTTTGTAGTTTGATCTTCAATATTCATAACCTATATTGAATTTTAGATTACAAACAAATTTGAAAGTCATACATTGACACCTTTGTCATGTTTATTCGTCACAATCTTGCGTTCAAAAGTCACAATCACAACACTCAAGATTTCTCATCAAAAGTAGTTGTCATCAGATTTGAGTGCAGCTCAAATTCACAGCTGCAGTTCAGCAATGCGTAAACAATTCCGTCCTACCAGCTGATCTCACTACGCACATGAAATTATTTAAAAACTCGTGAATATTCTATTAAAATTTTGCCCAAAATTATTGCTTCAAGTTTCTTGAAATTTCAAGTCTTCAGAGATGAAAAACTGCCTATAAAATACATAGGCAGTTTAAACAATGTTAAGTTAAAATTAGAAAATATCTGACCTCAACAATGGTTGTGGTGGGGATAGTGTAGAGGCGCGAACCAATTGTAGGATTTGAAAAGTTATTCAAATCATAAAAATAGAAGAGCTGATAACCCTGATAATCAGAACTCTATATTGTTGGCAAATGTTTAAATGCTATAAATAGAACACAATACCCATACTAAATAGTCTGACACTGAAGTTTTGAGGGTTGATTGAAACAGATTTAGCCAACTACGGACAATGCCTTGTAGAATATTATTATACCTACGTATACCGTACCGTATATGGGGTCCATCGTTCATGTACCTCGTATCGTTTTAGCATGTATTATTTTTTGTTATGATCAATGTAGGATATAATTATTATCGTTATATTAAAAGAGGAATTATCTTTCATATAGATATATCGAAGAAAAAAAATGAATTTTAAAATAGTAGGCTAGTGAATAATACGGCACCATACCTTGCGTAGGAGTGTATATTAGGTAGGTACGGTACGTATATGCTAATATATTTTTCTGTAAATTTTAACAAATTCAACATCCCAAAATAACTTTACAATTTTTAAAGATAAATGCACAGCCAGCTTTCTGTTGAAAAGAGAGTGATTGTTTAAAATTATATTTATTTTATTATTATTCACCATAGTCTATTGAAATGGGGAATATCAACTCAAGTGATTTTTAACAGGGGCAATAATATCGCCCCCAGATTGGGGCAATAGAACACTAGAAGGCCTGAGTTTAAAAACCAGACAAGCGCCATTTTTTGAGAAAATAGGTTTTTGTCTGATTCTTATACTACAGAAGCTGCCGAATCGATTGGTGTAAAAATCAGACATGTACAGTGCCTAGTTTTGCCGCTAGATGGCGTTTACACTTGTCTAAATCATATGCTAGCAAACCGATGAGTTTGAAAACCAGACATGTACTGGAGATGTCTTGTTTTCAAACTCATCAAGGTTGATTTCCCGTCATTTTCTAGGTTATGTCACAAACAAAGTTGATTTGATTGTTTGTTACTTTAGATAATCTTTATTGATTAAGTTTTCAGAGTGAATATTACAATATCTCAAGTCACTCCAATTATCTTTATTGCCTTTATAATTATTTATTTTGAAATGAATTTGGATAATAATATCAGCATGGATAATAGTGACAGAGATCCAGATTTTATTCCTAAAGCACCACCACCAGTCAAGTGTTCAGCTAAATTTGTTTTATGTATAAATAGTAAGGATAGTAGATTCATAGTTTTCAAATATAGGAGTCTTGTCTATGAAGGACATACCGTAGAAGTCCACAACATAACTGACAAAAACATGACCCTTACAAAAAAATTTACAATTTCTATGAATAAGAAAATTTCAATATAGATAAAATAAATTCAAATCCACTCTAAGATGAAGGTATCCCTTTGAAAATGCATAAATGCAATTACATACAACATTTTAAATTAGAGCTTGTGCCACAAAACTATCATGGATTCTATGAAAATCCAACTAGAGTAGATGGTAGGCATGTGTCAAATAATGTAGACAACTCAGCATCGGAATATGATGAATGATAGGTCTACCCTATGATTTAAGTCTATTTCTTTTGTATATAAAAGTTGAAAATGCTCAAATCATGTTTTAATTTTCCAAAATCCTGCCGAAAAATATGATGAGTTTGAAAACCAGATATCTCCAACAACTTTGAAGCCCCCCTGTTAATTAATTAAAAGTTCAAAAAAGGTTATAGTGATAGAAAACGTACAACAATATGGTAGAATTTGTAATAAAAGAATGTGAAGTTACATTTTTCGGATTTTTTTGTGATAAGCAGTTTTTTTTTGATTCCCCAACAATTTAGTCTGTGGCACTTGTCTGGTTTTCAAACTCAGGCCTTCATTCTATTATCCGGTGATTGGTTTTAATTGGGTGACGTATTAACTAACGGGGACTATTAACATACCGTACATACATATTTAGGGCAATGAATTGGAGCCATAAAAGTATGCATCAGCGTATAATTTGTATATATCACATTATAGGAGAGCATTGCACTGCACCATACTCCTGTCGTCCGAACCAGTCGTGAAGCATACATACATACATATATATATATAAAATAATATATGCATATGCATTCATAGGTCAAGGTTAAAAAATAATTTTAACCAGGGGCAATAATATCGCCCCCAGATTGGGGCGATAGAACACTATTATCCGGTGATTGGTTGTAATTGGGTGACGTATTAACTAACGGGGACTATTAACATACCGTACATACATATTTAGGGCAATGAATTGGAGCCATAAAAGTATGCATCAGCGTATAATTTGTATATATCACATTATATGAGAGCATTGCACTGCACCATACTCCTGTCGTCCGAACCAGTCGTGAAGCATACATACATACATACATACATACATACACATATATATATATATATATATATATATATATATATATATATATATATATATATATATATATATATATATATATGCATATGCATTCATAGGTCAAGGTTAAAAAATAATTTTACACTTAATATGTTAAATACTAATTAATAGAATCTATTAAGTTCTGGAGCCACTGACATGCCTCTTCTCCAGGATCATGAACTTCTGTCAGCCCTCCATGATAGGAGTGTTGTGGACACTCAGATATTAGGCGAATCATTGATTGAATTTGTCCATATTGGCACAGAGGATCAGAGGTGTATCCCCATACTGTCTCATATCCTATATGCTTCAGTCGTAAAGCATGTCCTTTATACTTATACCTTTTTCTTCATCCATTACCATTGCCCACACTTATGAAATCAATCGATCGAGTCGTCATAATTAAAAAATCTGGTGTGGCGCATTCACACAATTTTCCTTGCCGTTAAGAAAATTTATCACCTGACGCTAGTGTTCACGCACATCTCAAGCTCAAGAGTCTACTATTCAAAGATCCAAGCCAGCTGGTGACAGGACAATAACGCTGGAGACACACGAAGTCTGCTATCTCTTCATAGTGAAAGATTTAATAGAATCAACAGTTGCCAACAGTTTACAATATTGAAATTGTTCGAGCATTTTCTCGAATTTCGAGCTTATTATCAATAATTCTAGGTGAAAATGTTACTGGACATGAATTGTAGAGATTTTCATGCTCAATGTTTTCCGCTTGAAATTTTCTGTTTAAATTGTATCTGAAGCCTGATAATTGGGAATCTAAAATCAAGCTTTGCATAGATGGGGCGGAGCTCCTAGAATTTTTACAGATATGTGACTTGTGGCTGTTGATGGAGCTTATCAATGAATATTTTAGGTATAAATTTGATCAAAATCGTTGGAGCCGTTTTCGATAAAATCGCGAAAACCCTGTTTTTGACTACATTTTCACCATTTTATCCGCCATCTTGAATTGCATCAGATCGAAATTGTTCGTGTCGGATCCTTATATTGTAAGGACCTTAAGTTCCAAATTTCAAGTCATTCCGTTAATTGGGAGATGAGATATCGTGTACACAGACGCACATACACACACACACATACAGACCAATACCCAAAAACCACTTTTTTGGACTCAGGGGACTTGAAACGTATAGAAATTGGGGTACCTTAATTTTTTCAGAAAGCAATACTTCTTTACCTTTTCCTAGGGCAAGGAAAGTAAAAGCAATGATTTGTTCTTATAATACTTATTAGACTATTGATACCAATCAAGCTACTGGATTGTAGTTATTTATCCCAGTGGCCGAATGAAACACCAGTCGGACACTAAAAAACCTGGTGTCTCTATTTTTTTCCAATAAGTGCCATAACCCATAACAACTCGCAACTTTTTAACGACTCTCTTCTCAGACACTAAAAGAGTGAGAAAGCATCATTTTCTCTCCTGGTGTCTCAGTCAGTGATATACAAAGGAACACAGCAATCAGTTCATAATATAGTGTCTATTATATTTGAGACACTACTGGTGTTCGAGAATCATCATGACATTGTGCCTGATTTCTTCTATAGTGAGGTCCACATTATAATGGCAGTGGAGAAAGATAGGGGAACAACGTTGCCGAACCTCTGTCTTGTCAATGCCTTCTATAAACGGTAGCTGATTTATTGATGTAATATTAGATGCTCATATTTAGATGTAGATATTCAAGATACTTGAATGATATTCAAGTTTAGATGTTCATGATAACTGTTCATTCTCGTTTAAAATAATGAATTATATTTTATTAAGCAAGAAATTATATTTTTCAACTATTTCATAATGAATTTTCATAATTAAGATGAAATATTTTGTTAATTCTACATTGTTCGAAGATGATCTAGCAACAGAGCAAAGCGAGAAAGAGATAGCGCTATCTACTTTGTTGAATGATAGACAAGGATATAGCAATACCATTGCTAATCAAACACTGCCATTATAACGTGGACCTCACTATAGTGAGATTCACTTCATACCCTCAGCATTGCTTATCTATGCTTCCCATTCTATTATAAAGATAACAGTTTGAAGTAATTCTTACTAACACGGTATAAATCTTAGCCCAAATTTTAAAAGCTGTGTATTTCACTAAAATCTCTATATTTGGGATTGGTAGGACCTACACGGTATTACGAAGGATCAAAACATAGTGGAGCGGCGACAAAAGTAATTTATTATTGATTTCTTACAAGTAAATCATTAAAATTATGACAGAGGAAAAATAAGGTAACTTTTGCTTGATAACATGAAAAATAGATCCAATAGCATGATGACTTGTGAATTTATGTGTTCAACAAAGCTTAGTTTTGATTAATCAACCCATCTTCTCAATTTCTCGTTTATTATTGTGTCTAGTGCTCTTGCAGTAGTCCTCCTCATCAGGGTGAAATAATGATTCCTCACCGAGAATATTATCCTCACATTCAGTCCGTATAATGACAGTTGGTAGAAGATTTTTATTAGACTACATATTCTTTCTATTAAATAATATTAAATTTAATAAAAACACATCAACTTTTTGTGTAGTTGATATTGTGGTAATTATTCATAGGCCTATTAAATAAAAACACATTAACTTTTTGTGTAGTTGAGAAATTGATATTGTGGTAATTAATCATAGGCCTATTAAATAAAAAGACTAATTGTCAAAAACCACAGATTTATTTATAGTTAGAAAGACCGGTTTCGGTTGTTACACCATTGTCAATCTCTGATAAACTCTTTCTATGCCTTTCTACTCTTCCCATGCCTACACTACATATTTTGTCAAATTCATAATTTTTTTTTTTTTGAATTGGACAGAATATGTAATGTAGGCATAGAAAGAATATGTAGTCTTATAAATCTTCTACCAACTTTTATTATACCGAATGAATATGAGAATAATATTCTTGGTGAGGAATAATTTTTTTACCCTGATGAGGAGGACTCTTGCAATAGGGCACTAGAAACAATAATAATGGAGAAATTGAGAAGATGAGTTGATTAATCAAAACTAAGCATGTTGAACAGATAACCTTGTGCTATTTGTCTTCGTAACTTAGATAAGGTTACATACAGAGTCCAAAATAGGTTGCATAGTATCGTTCATTTCAAAAAATTCTAGTTCAAGAATATTTTTAAAAAGCAAAGTTTTAAATTTAGATGTTTGAAAACCAAAAGGTAGTTTAGTTGAGTGTAGAAAAGTAATGCATGTATGAATGCCTCCACTTCACTCCACATTATATGATTAGACAAATTAGAATACATTCATTACTTTATTCCATAGCACTCTCAACTACAGGTAATACATTCCTCATTACTGTATTGTTCACTCTATCCAATAAATAAATAAATTACTACACTTTTGTACCTCCTCCGTTCCACAAGGTTTAGACCCTGCTACACAGAAATAGTGGGAACACTATAGAGATCAACAGAAATCTAATAATAACGTAGTTTATTAATTTTTTATTTAAGTTAATTTTGTACTTTGTGTGTGAAAACATTTTAATCGATCGAATCCTCAGATACCAAATTATCAGTCTATCTATTTATATTATTCTTCATAGTTTTATAAGAATGGTTCACATTAATTTATATAAGACCTTAAATAAATACGACTTTTAGCAACGAATGACCAAGAAAGGAAAACCTGGAAGATGTTTAAAACACAATAATTTAGGACTTGGCAGCTCTGTTGGGACTAGTTAGTATTTTAGGATCAACTTATCAAAGTCATTATTCATTTAGTTTTAGTCATTCATTCAGTTATTATCATTATTAACTTTGTTCTAAGAGAGTTGGGTGACTTGAAGGTCTCAAATTTTGGTTTTTGCTTAAATATTGAGAACAAGAGATTTTCTTTCAATCTGCTATTTTGCATGTACCGTATTTGTTTTCATCTTGTTATTTTTCTTTGTAAAATTAGTGTTGTATTATTTGGAGTTGAATAAAAAAATACATTTTTGACGATCAATAAAAAATATACTGTTTATAGGCTTGTAGAGCATTCAATTCTCAATATATATGTATCGTTTCATTATTTTATGCATTTTTCTACAAAGGTTGAAGCAGATTTATTTTTGTAAGGATTATCTTCAGTTTTGCAAAAATAGATCATTCAAGGAAAAACATAGAGGCAGCTCTCTTGAGATTAATAATAGTTAAATTCAAGTATTTCAATTAAATTGCTCACTTGATTTAGCACATTTTTAAAATAAATTCAATAACCAAAATATTCTTAACAGATTTATAGTAACTCTATGCACATCAATGAGAAAGCATGTATTTGGTTGAATACTGTATTTGTTTGGATGAATACTGTGTTTGGTTGACAATTTTTTTGTTACTGCATGAGCATTATAAATAAAATATTAATTCGATTATGTACATTTTAATCAAAATACAAAAATAAATATTAATTAAAATTATTAACTTACAAAAATATTACAAATTTTATTATCTTTGAATATATTTTGATTACAGGTGAGTCACCTGTACTATGCAGGCCTGCACATAATTATAATTAAAATGGTATAATCACATATATTTGATATGTCTTAAATTAACGAAATATCAGACATTAAAGCCTCAAAGATTTTTATAACAAAATATTATTTTGAAATTTCAAAAAGTAGTGGTTTTGGTCTGGAATTTGATTTTTCATAAAAAACTAAAACGAGTTAGACGTGTCCCAAAACTTGATGACTTGAAAATCACTTGTACTGTTTGAATTTTTTCTTTTGATTGTCAGTGAGAAAACTGAAATAATCTATATGTGGCAATAATTTTTTAAGGAAGTGTTCTTTCATACTTTGCCACGTACGAAGAGGACAAACGTTTTTCTTCTCCATACTTTTCCAAATCATTTGTCCCTTGATAGAGCCATACGCTTTCTTATCAACAAGATACTTTACAATGTTAGCATCTTCAACAGAAGAATAAGCCATTCGTGTATGTTTACTTACTTGTTTGTTTTTTATTACAGGAGTTTCTTGTAGAGAATCATCACTACTATCGTCTATTGTAGTCAAATCCAATGAAACAATTTTTTCGGAACTTTCACCAGACACAAGATTTGTTTTGCCCTTACTCACAACCAACTTTTTATTCAATATAATGTGTTCGGGAACTTCACTCCAATTAATCCTTTTGAAATACACCACATCCATGAAATCAAATTTATGAAGCTGTGGAGCATTGTTACACGTTTTCATATAATTGTTGATATTCACAATTTTATTCCGTCTAATGCACGCAATTAGGAACTGTATCGTAAACACGGGTCCCACATGAGCCCTGACAATACTGCTGCCTTTAACAAGAACAATACTGTAGGGATCCATCAACCTCTGTGAAGAGTACACTAGTCCACCACCTTTCGAAATGATGTCTTTCGCCTTCAACTCCAGATTGAAGTCGTTAAGCATCAATACAAATGTCAGAGGCTCCAAGTTCACATTGCGAAAGAGAAACGGCGAGACTTTTCGCAAATGGAAGTTTGCATCTTCAGTTGAAATTTCTTCGCAGTCCTCAGAAGAGTCGGTGAATGTTTCACGCGGCGGCTTATCAATGGCATTGATGCATTCATTATCAGAAGACAGCTGGTCATCCGGTGGAGCAGGTACAGATCGAATATTGATGGCACTGGATGAATTGCCAAGTTCAACTAGAGTCTTACGTTTAGACGTCATCACAATTCTGAAAAAAGATCTTCATTATTGAAATGCCAATGTCTTTTGCTAAGTCTAAAGCTTTGTTCAGACCAAACTATTTTACTCTGCAGAGCTACAGAACAAACGTCCGCGAAGTGTGTGTTCACACCAAAAACATCTGTAGGCCGACAGCCTGTAGACCCGCGCAGGATTGATTACCTTGAGGGTTCTATTTAGACCTTGATATACAATGTATTGTGCACGCAAAAGTGTTTGCTACACCAGCTATGTTTTTTTGCAATATTTTGTACAATGTATGTTGATTGGTCAAATAAATTAATATAGTTTCAGGCTAATGTGTGAGCAATGGAAGGATGATAAAGGAGGAGAGAATCTACAGCTGTAGTTGGGTTCTAAATCAACGAAAGCGATTTTTAAATTCATGCCACTTAAGGCTTTAAATTCAATTTCAAATAAGGAAATATTTTTATATAGATTTTTACATTCATGCCACTTGAGGCCCTCCAAGTGGTCTCATCTACCCTATGGGAGTGGCAGGAGCATCAATTTACAAATTATAGATTAATAACCAGGCATTTTCAAGTAGATTGCTTCATAAGCACAGTAAAACAATCAAACTTGTAGGATCTATGGTGTCATAGCTTAAAATTCGAAACACTAAAATAATGATATGGCAGTAATAGGTATTCAACCCTCAAGTAAAATCACACTCCTCAAATTATGTGATCTCTGCACACGGACACTTGGCCGTTTGTGGCGGCTATCAAAGTTCCGTCAACTGTACTTGTGAGAAGGGGTTTGTACTCTGCTAATGTATTTGTGTGTTGTGATGGCCGTTTCCACTACTAGCGGCTAGTAGTCAATATTGTTGATGCCAATATTGTCTTAGTAGTCAATATTGTTGATGCCAATATTGTCTTAGTAGTCAATATTGTTGATGCCAATATTGTCTCTGTGTGCAGGGTTCTTAACGTGGGCACGGAACAAACCCCTGGTTTCAGTAGGTACACTAGCAGAGTATTTTACAGTAGTTTATCATTTATAAATCCGCGTGATAACACATAGCAGATTTGAAGCACACTATAAGTCAATCATATTTATCAATGATCTACGGATGGATGGGAAGTCTGTCTTATTCGCAGATGACACCACCTTTATTGTACAGAATGAGGCTTCCCAGATGGCCATTTAAAAGTAACTCAATTGTTTGAGGAGGCTTGCGTGTGGATTTCATCAAACAAGTTGTGCATGAATGAGGGAAAGACCTAGAATCTCCTGTGTACACCAAGGCATGATCCACAACTCCATTCCACTTCTCCATATAGAAGAAAGTGTGTTACTATAGAAACATCGCAGCTCGGAATGGATCAAGAAACCATCATTACCGTACCTTTCGCGAAAGAGAGGTCAAGCTTCTTGAATTTGTGTTGAACTCTTCTTTGTCACAGTGCTGCCACTACTCTCTGTCGAGTGCTGCCATAATGACGTCGACCTCGCTACAGGTATAGTAATGAGATAAGTTATAATCCTCACCTGTCAAATGCAATACTTGATGACTGTTATAGGTAGGTAATGATATTGTACAATAATATTGAGTGTCTAGGGACCGCTGAAAATAATTTAATAGTAATTCACTAAATAATTTGATGTTGTGATTCTTTTTTTTAATTTGAAAAATAGTTTGAACTTTTGATAGCCAAAAAACATTTAATACAAAAATTCCAATCTCCAATTAATTTTAATTGTATTAAAAATGGTGCAATAAATACAAGGGAGCAGCGTATGAGCATGGTTTGCAGTCGACTGTCAAAGGTGATATATCTTATACGAAAGTTGAAGAGGCAGTACCTACCAGATACCTACTAACAGCCTATCACGGTCTTTCCATAGTCACATCAAGTATGGTATTGTGATTTGGGGCAAAGTAGGAGCATGTAAAGGATTTAAAAACAAAGTTCTTTGCATTATCAGTGTAGTGCAACTCCCCAACTCGCCTTGAACCCTGTAGGCCAATCTTTAGAAGACTGCAAGTGCTGACTGTCTTCAGAGTGGAACTCCACAGGTTTCAGAAGAGAGCTCAATTACATCAGTACAACACCAGCCACACTACCAGTATCAGAGGCGCACTGATATCAACCAGCCATACTCCAGACTTTCCCGTTTACAAAGCAGCTTGACTACTACAGATTATCCTCAGCCTCCAGTTGAGTGGTTTCAAAAAATTGTTATATGACAAAATTATTACAGTGCCATTGTATGGAATTGGTCTGGGTAAGATGGGCAGTTTTTTTTTGAATTGTTTTGATCATCGCATTTCTACTGCCATCTTGGTGCTCTTTTTTTAGTGATTATTTTAGTACTTTTCATTGACATAATCTATCCAGCATGAGGCTGGATAATTGTATATTGTACAGACAAAAGAGATGAGTGCGCTCAAATAAGAAAAGTTCAACGTGAAATAATATAAACTATAAGATATTATAACATCAAATACATTATACAACATTTTTCTTAAATGTTTTTAATGAATCAGATCTTCGACCTGAGACGTTGATTTCTAGAAACTTGCTTTACAACACACATAAGTATTTATTACCAGTTTGCTTTACCAATTTTTATGTGAATTAAAATTAAAAATAAACTTACTGATTTGATGAATACATCTTCATAGATGTTTTTCTTGACTTCTCAATGTAAGACTACATAATTGGATTCATGAAATATATTTTGAATTGCGGCAGATAAAGAATTACTACAATTTATCCAGCTCAGGTTGGAGACAACACTAAAACAAAATTATTATAATATTAAATATTAATAACGACAGACCAAAACATAAATCTGACAATATTTTCAAAGGTTTTGTACGATTGAGAATGAATGTAAACAAAAAGCAAAACATTTACCAGCTGATTAGAGCAATGAGAAAAAAAATAACTTCGTCCTTCATTAGTAGAATACTAGAGTATCTCTTTTAATGTTATGATTGAAAAAATATTGAAAAGTTGATAAAATTCCATCATTTTTGATTGAAAATGATTAAGTTTTTCAAGAATGGCTCAAGTTTTTACCATCATAACACATTTCTGTCAATACTTGACAAAAACACTACCTGAGTGGTCGAGATTTTACGTCGAGAAAGTTGACAAATTTAAATTTTCCCGATATTGAACTTACTACAAGAATGCATTTTCGGAATTATAGAAATTCAACTGAATTTTTTTTTTCCTAAAAATCCTGCTTGGTTGAGTATCTAAAGGTTGTCACTGGTGCCTAAAACAGCAATTGTGCCAGATATCAATGAATCAATTTACCTTCTCCTCTTTGATCAAGCAATCGTACGAAATTCGTAATTTCTGTTTTTGGATACGTGTGAAGGTGTTCAGGGACGTATAGCACATAATTATGTTCTTCTCTATTTATTTTATGTCTATATCAACCACTAACTTCTGCCAGATAAAAGTTCACCAGCTGATCCAAAGTTTATTATTTGACATTTACATTTTGTGGGTGGTTTAGGATTGGTTAACGTGATGAAAAGTGATTGTAGTTTTCCGAATTTTCTCCTTAATAACTTGTAAATCAAAGAGTGTCATATTCGGATAGATCTATAGAGAAAATTTTTCTATATCGGTTAGCAACTTTTGAAAGGATCTAGCTGGAGGTTACAGGATAGTGATGTCCTTTCAACTAGCTTTGCGAAAATTATTTAAAAATGGACGAATTCTTTTCCGTAACTTTCGACTCAATCAAGAATCGGAATTCTCAACATTCAAAATTCTTCCTCACCAACAGAGATTTGCTCCTAGGGCCGATTCCATCCCCAAGTCTTCGCCTTCGGCTTTCCAGTCACATTTCGATTCTATAAGGCGGCTGATTCTCAAGAATGTTCTTAACAGAGTAACCAATTCTTTAAATTCTGAGCTTCGCCAACGTACAACAAGGCAACTTCTATTTGGAAATTCGGCTCCGTTTTTTGCTTTGATTGGAGTGAGCTTAGCATCAGGAACTGGCATCATAACAAAGGAGGATGAATTGGAAGGTGTTTGTTGGGAGATAAGGGTAAGAATTCAATCAACTTTATAACAGTATAAGTCCCTATGTGGTTATTTTCAATATCTGCTTTTTATGAATTTATAAAGAACTTTGGTCTCTATTAAGTCAGTTAACATTAGCCTTCCTGATATTTACATAACGTGTCTCGAGATTAAATGACATCGATTCATTGCCCGCCTCGATAGTTCAGTGAGCAAGGTGTTGCACTATTCTGTCTGCTGGTACTGCCTTGTGGGTTTGAATCCAGCCATTAAGCATAATTGGTTTCATTATCTCATCTATCACCTACGCACCTGCAAAAGGCTTCTCTTAACATTATCTGCAATAAAAAATTTTGGCAGGCAGGTCCACAGATAGACAATGTAGTAGAATTATATAAGCAGAATTAGTCTGCGCTCTGTAGATGAGCCCCAAGCACCTGCAGTAAGACTGCTCGGTTTCAACATAGACCCAAAATTGTCCTGGAGTGTTCATGTTGAGAATCTGTGTACAAGATTGTTAAGATCAACTTTTGTTCTTAGAAGACTTGGAGACCAGCTATCAACCCAGCATCTAAGAATGGTGTATTTTGCTCTAGTTCAGAGTCATCTAGCTTATGGCATGCATAATAAATAGTTGTACACAACTATTGAATTGGGTGGTGTCAGTGAATGAGTCACCTATGCATTCCAAAGCATTCTCTCCATCACTCCACTGAGTTGCAGTATCAACCGAGCTATGGTTCAGTCTTTAGGTGCCATTTAGTCGCGACAGTGCATAAGAAGTGCATATGATAGGGAAAGAGACTGCCAACGAACCAATAACACAGAATTGTTGGCTTTGTTTGGTGTACCTTATTAGGCTACTACGAAAAGGCAATCATGCAAATGTTTATAGGCGTAAAATAATCCAATGAGATGGAAATATTAATTATACAATTGATATGTTTTGACAGTAAACAGAGTACATAACACATAAAAAATAGGATGTTGTAAAAATTACAACTCGCGACTGCTCGTGTGATTGAGTAGGGCGTGACTTCTGGAAGGTTAAGGATCTTCACTTGCTGGAATGCCAAGCTGCTGAGTCCTCCGCCTCCCCAATCTTCAATAAGGAAGGTTCAGTCTTGCTAGTGTTATGCGGATGAAGGTCTTCTCTGTTAAGCAAGGCATCCAGGTTACGAGAAGCTGTTATAGCTGACCTGAAAATGTAGAGGTTGAAGACTGTCAGAATATGTTCCCTGACAAACAGTGGAGTTTATAATCAGCTCACACAAAAATATTATGGCTTTCATCTACACCAGCAATATCCTTTTCACCTCAGTGGCGCCACACAACAGTGTGATACCATATGCCATTACGCTCTGTAAGAAGGCAAAGTAGCACATGCGAAGATGGAGATGTAACCTCTCAGAATCCTCAGGAACAGCACTCTATTCAGCCTGCAACACACACCTTGTATGTGATCTCCCCAGGCAAGCTTCCTATGCATAGTTACGTGTTGAAATTGAATTTTATGACTCTCGGTCCCACAAGTGTGAGTAATCGATGAAGAAGAAGGTATTAAAGTAAAGCCCAAGAGCCTTACTAAGGAGAAGTTGTATCACTAATAGCTAGATTATACGCAGGTCTATCAAATGTATCCGTGATTGTCCATCGTATTGGATCATGAATATTGAAATGGTTAAGCAAGTATATTATGCCCAATCATATGCAAGTATACAGTATGGTATCTTAGTTTGGGGAGGCGCCACAAAGACTGTCTTGTACCCCTTGGAAGTGTAGCGTAAAATAGTAGGTACCCTACTGAAACTCTATTTAACGAATTTAAATTATTTAATATTAATCAGCTGTATGTTCGATCCCTACTTATGAATACCTACAAGAATAAACCAGACATATTCGCTCAAGTACTACATGACTACACAACCAGGAGCTGGGTAAACGTTGGCATTGCTTTTCCTAGAGTACCCAAATCAATAAACGCGACAAATTCCTTCTATAAAGCAAATATACTATACACAAAACTCCCCCAACACATTAAAGACATGAAGCACGGTCCATAGGTGTTTGCAAATACCACATTAATAGCTGGCTATTGGAGGTTGGTAGGATAAGAATTTTAGATTTTCTTAAATCAAATAATACTTTTGATAAGACTAGCCTCAATGCATGCTGAGTCGGTTGGTCATTGTTGTGATCCGTTTCTCTTGTTCTTGCCTTGACAGTGAGTTTTCTGCTTCTCATTAATTTTTCTCTCTCTTCTTCTTCACATCATACTTCATTTTTCCATCTCTCATTCCAATCTTTTCCATCTTTCACATATATTGTCATACTTGTCATCATGTTAAATTATTATGAACTATTGTCATTATGAAGTATTCAGATTGCCACTCTTTCCTGTACACAGGCATTTTGTCCATGCATGGAAAAAAATGTTTATTATTTTTATTTGAAATGTATTGGTTTGTAACATAAAATAAATAAATAAATCACGTGGCATTTGGGTCAAAGATGACAAAGTCATCTCACTTTGTAATGACTCAATAGCTCAGTAATTTAATTAATATATAGTTGAATTTAATAGATCTACGAGGCCACGTGCTATCGGGAGTTGTCCAGGTTTCAGGAGCATCAATTAAATCGTCATTAACTGCTGATTAAAGATGTCATCCGCATCTCTCATTGGTTCTCATGGAATTTAACCTTTATTGAATCACTATTATATTTACTAGCTGTACGTGTAACCGGAAGAATGTTGATTATTGAATAATATGTTTGTATGATTATATTATTATATTATTGCAAAGCCCAATAGGCCTCTTCACAAAATGTTATGTTACGATAACAATAAATGACTAATATAATATTCTATCCGAATCCATCAGTACCTAGTAAAACATTTCTGTTATGTAATTATTATTATTCATACCTACAAATATATTCTCAAAATAATTATTTTTGCAGAATGCAGTTTCTCGAATGCAACAAAAGGCGGAAAAATTTGAAAACGAACCAGAGAATCTTGATGAAATTCGCGTTGAAGATTTTGAACTAGGACCGGCAATAGCAAAGGGAAGCAATGCAGTGGTCTATGCCGCCAAGAAACGAGATCAGAAAGGTATTAAGCATTAAGCATACAATTTTCTCTAAAACTAATTTCCGTATTGATTCAATTATTAGATTAGTGATGATGTTATGACGTTCTGTAATCTAAGAGAATACAGAAAAATGACCTCTAAATTGAATTATATCAAGGGTTCAGCTAGTCGTGATTCATCTATAGGTAGCATTTATGATAAAGCATTGTAGAGCTCAACAGTAATAAGTGTAATTTTTTTCAAGTTACAATCTCATATCATATCATCTATCATACCAATCTCTGATATCATAAGACACAGACAAGCGGTAGGGGGTGACTTTCACATAGCTGAGCTTCCATACTGACGAGGGGATCATATATCATCATCACCCGTTAATTATGTTACTTGGTTATCTGGTTGCACAAAAGTCTGTTAACTTTCAATCCCGATTAAATGCCACCAGAACCAATCAGAGAATCCTCCTTCTCAGAAAAACCTTCTCTGATTGGTTCTCGTGAAATTTAATCATGATTAAAATCTAACAGGCTTTTGTGCAACTGAGCCTTAATTTTGTTTAGTTGGAGAAGAAGCAGCAGCAGCAACAGAAGAAGTATCTAGGACGGAAGATCCGATTTCGAATTTCCCACTGGCTGTGAAGATGATGTTCAACTACGACGCAGAATCCAATGCCACCTCGATATTGCGCGCCATGTACCGCGAGACTGTTCCCGCCAAATTTCACATCACCAATCAAGAGCTCACTGATTGGGAGAAGAGGTTTGTGCTGCGTTTTCTGCTAATTAATCAATCGAACAGTAGTATATTACGTCACGAGGCTGGGCAGTATGAGTTAAACAGTACAAGCATGATAGTTCTCAGGGGGTGACATTCATTTCACTTCGGATTTCAGTTCATCTCGAATCAGCTGTTTGCTTAACGTTTTTGTTTGTGTGCATTATTTTAAATTATGAAAATATTTCGAATAATATCAATGAATATATTGTCATTTAAAGGCAAAAACATTACCCCCTAATCCACGCATTTACCTTTGAAACATAACTAAACAGAACCTTTCAGGTTGTGTCGTGAAATCGAGATGAATTGAGACCCTGGCGAGGCTTGCGAGATTAGGGTATCATGCGAGTACCGCATGTCGATTAAGTTATGTACAATAGTTTTTGCCTCACCATAAGTAACTCATAAATATTTTTTATATATAGTCGCATATGAGCGACTTCTCCAACCTGGGTGGCTCACTAGTTTACAGCAGGGATTTATTTTATTTATTGCACTCAATTTATTCATGATAATGATTGTTTCTACTCAAATTATCAAGGACCATCTCTTGTCTAGGGTCATTAATGATAAAATAGATTCCTCAATTATTTTTGGGTTTTGTAATTTGGAGGGATGCTCCCTAGGCACTGTATAGGTCTATATAGATCATGGAAAAAGTGTACCATCATGCAAATCGAAGGAAATCATTAATTTTTGGTAGTCTTCAAGGATTGAATATTTTCATAGTACATGGGTAATCATAATTGACTACCTTTCAATCTTTCCCTTTTTTACACCTTAGATCCATTAATTAGTATTTTTTATTGTTATGTTATTTTTTCATATATTCATTCGTGTTATATCTCTATATTGTTTAAAATATATTTTAGAATCTTTGTATTTTTTCTATGTATCTTGTGTGTGTATAATTGAAATTGAATGGTGTCCAAAAAGATTGAATTCACTGATTTTTTAATTTTCAGAATGTCAGAGCTGTCGGTGTTCCTGCCGCCACACCCGAACATAGTGCAGATGCACTGTGCGTTTGCCGACCGCATTCCCGAGATTCCTGGCGCCAAAGCTCTTTACCCGGACGCGCTTCCGGCTCGAATCAATCCCGATGGATATGGCCGCAACATGAGTTTGTTTCTGCTCATGAAAAGGTATCATGTTAAATAGGTTATTTATTCAAACTGGAGTGAGTTTTAGACGAGAGGTTCAGACGTTGGCTTAGTAAACCAGAGGCCCCGGGCTCGAATCTCGGCAAGGCCAGTTATCTCTCCCTGGCTCTCTCGTGTATCTGATGGACACGTTAATTCGACGGTTATACTGCCTTAAAGCAGCCGTTAAGTCATGACAGGAGCCCTGACATTGATCAGATGCGACCTAGAAACTCACACCAGACCTGAGCCAGCCAGGTCGCATTTATTTTTAAGCTCCGAACACAGTAACTCAACAACATAGACTCCGGCCGAGTGTCGGAGTTGAACGAAAACAAGGAATTCAATTGTTTAGGGACGCGTACCTCGCGGTATGGTGGTGTGTGTCTCTTCACACGTTTGAATGTATGGAATACAAGGCATTGTATGTAAGAAATGCTGGCATTTTAAAGTGAAGACAAAGCTTCTCTCAAGGTGGCGGTAAATTTGATTGAAGTGAGCGGCGCTTCGCACTGTGGAATCAGACTAGTCATCGATGAGAGTCATCTTGCTTAGTTGAATTAAATGTAAATGTATTTGATCTTTGTATGTACAATAGAAATAATCGTTTGGCTATCGTCTATACAGTATAATAAAATAACAAGATGCATTAAGAAACGCATTTTCTTAAACTATTTAGTTTCTGAATTAACTTACTGATTATCAGTTTCAAAATCTGAGTTAATGATTTATTAGATTCAAGCTGAAAGGTATTTTTTTTTTAGATTCCCCACTGATGTACATTATCTGTAGTTTGACTAATTTAAACCCATTGTTGCAGATACGACACGAGCCTTAAGGAATACCTTAAGGAGAGCCGACCCGATGTGCGCAAAGGAATAATTCTACTGACACAATTACTGGAAGCAGTAGCACATATTAATAAGCATGGAATCGCTCACAGGTGAGATAAATATATGCAAACCTCCACGACAAGTAAATTATTACCGTATCACCAATTCCATTATATTTCCGATATTATTGACAGTATAATTTTTGTGCATTTATGTGGCATGTTTTATTCATTTGCTACGGGTCGTTCGGTTAATAATGGCGTTCTACTATTTGTACCAAACAAGAGAAGCGTTGAGTGATTTGGCTTTTGTGGTCGGAAGGAAGGTGAAAGTGCTTGGTGGAACAGATTGTAAATTTCAATTGTACAGTTCTCTAATCAATCCAGATTATCATAATCTTGAATATTGACAGGAAATAATATACCATTTCATTTCAATAATGATAAACTGCCACAAAAGAGTAAAACAACTTCTCAATGCTAATTAATTTGAAAATTAATGTGTACAAAGCCTAAATATTTGAGGCAAAATTTAGAAATAGAAGGACTTTGGGCAGTAGCCTATATTCTCTTCTGAATATTATATTTGTTTGTTTATTCCAATAAATAACATAAGTTACATGAATAACTTACAATAACATTGAGAGACAATATAGTTGTGTCTGATGGAAATCAGTCGCCAAGGGTGTGATGACATTGAAAGTGCAAGTAAACGTCGAATCATGCTTGAGCCGAAAAACAAAATTTAAAAGCTGCGATTGAAACACGTTGTGACTTGCATGTTGCTGCTCACACTGAATGCAACCAGCAAGTGCAAGTTCTCAGTGTGAGTGTTTCTATTGTTATTTCCAGATTCTGTTTCTTATCTGCACGCTTGGTCATGCATAACCACGCTTGCATTTGCACATATACGCATTCCATGTGATCCCTAAAACTGGTAACTTAAGTTATCTTTCTCAATAATATAAAATCATATACGAGGGCACAATCAAAAGGGTTTATCATCTCTTTGTATGTATTTTAGATGGAAATTACTGAGATATTGCAATTATTCAAATGCTAATGAATTAATTATTATTATTAAACGAAAATCCAAATTAAATGCTGTAATTCACCCTGAAGACTTCTGTACTGCAAATATTGACAACACGGTAAACAGCTAGATGGAATTTCGATGAGCGCTACTATTCAAAAATTATTTGTCAGCCCGGGAATCGAACACAGTTCCTCCCAATTGCCGTTCAGGATGAATTACAGCATTTAATTTGGATTTTCGTTTAATAATAATAATTAATGGACGTATTTCAAGTATTTTGGTGAATAAATTTGAATTCGCACTAATTCATGAATGTGTATGGTATGGATTGGTTTAGAGACTTGAAGAGCGACAACATCCTGCTAGATAGAGAGGCAGGTGAGAGCAGTGGTTGTCCCCAGCTGGTGGTGACTGACTTTGGCTGCTGCCTGGCCGACCGGTCGTGTGGTCTGCACATGCCCTACCGTTCACTGGACGCCGACCGCGGTGGCAATGCTGCCCTCATGGCTCCTGAGGTAGGCCGACACCCCAACAAGCTTCAAATCAAGGCTAATTCTAGTTTGTCGTAGAGTTTCATTGGAATGTTATAGGAATTCTTCAATATTCATTTTGTTAATATAACATTTTTTAATATTAAATGTTCCACAACATTTTATAAAGAAAACAACTTGACCTTGAACCTTCTTTCTGGATTATAGTGAGGTCCACGTTATGGTGGTAGTGTGAAAGATAGGAGCACAGCGTTGCCGATTCTTTCCCATGCTACTGCCTTCTTATAGGCATAGGATATTACATGAGAAGTTAACTGATGTAATATTCACTTTTCTGCTTGCTAAAAATAATTAATTATATTTTATTCATTAACAACATATATTTTTTAATGATTCAATAATAAATTTTCATAATTGAAATTGAATTTTGGTTTTCATTTTTTTCAAATTTCTATTGATTTGGGAATAAATTCGATCTGATTTGAATTGTGTAGGTAGCGCTAGCAGAACCGGGCGTGTTTTCGTACATCGACTACTCGAAGGCCGATGCCTGGGCAGCGGGCAGCATTGCCTATGAGATCCTGTCCGAGCACGGCAACCCGTTCTACCGGACGCAGGCCAACGCCAAGCAGGCGCTCAAGAACACCACCTATGCTGAGGCCGATCTGCCCGACTTGGACCCCACCGAAGTGCCCCCAATCATGGCCAGGCTCATCCAGTCGCTGCTGGCTAGGAAGACGTCCAAGGTACGTAAAATAGTTACTACTTGTGTTTCTAAGCTAGGAACTTAACAATATTCTCAACAATAATAATAAGTAGTAAAATAGTAATTTTACTACTTCTTAACAATAAGTAGTAAAATAGTTACTACTTGTGTTTCTAGGCTAGGGACTTAACAATATTCTTGCTAGGGACTTAACAATATTCTTATTCTTTATTGATTGATACAATAAGTACTTCATCAAAATGATAGGGAGAGAAAAAATAAGGTAACCTTGTGCTATTCCTCTCCCAAATTTAGATAACACATAGTCCGATATAGGTTCTCTTATTGTTGTTCACTTCACAAAATGTTCAGTCTCTAATCATTCTCACAAAGTAGATTTTAATTTTAGATGTTTCAAAACCAAACAGAAAAAATACTTCACATATAACTGATTTATAGGAATTATTCACATGTTAAGGAAATATTTTTTTAATATGGTGTAGTTTCACCGATACAGAAACCAAGGTAGATAAATAAAAGGTATAACGCTCGTTATCGGATCAGAGCTTTTTATGGGTTTATTTTGCGTGACGTCAAACTTTCCCGGTTTCAATTTGTGTTACACATTCACTGCAATTCAAATGGCAAAAAGCTGATGCTGGAAGATACCTACTGTGACCTATTATGCCAGCGTCACACTTTTTCTAAGTCGCCAAGTTGACACATCTTATCTCTCGGCTCGCTTTATACGGGCGAGCGGTGCCATAGCAGCCATCCACTTTCGCGCTCGTAGTCATTTGTACGCACTTGGCAAGAGTGTGGGAGCGGCATTACAATGTTGTGCATGTGAATTTATTCAAATCTATATTTTGTTTTTCATAAGATAATTTTTACTTTCCTTGCCCTATCACCATAGGTAAGAAAAGTATTGCTTTCCGAAAAAAATTAAGGTACCCCAATTTCTAAATTTCTATACGTTTCAAGGTCCCCTGAATCCAAAAAAGTGGTTTTTGGGTATTGGCCTGTATGTGTGTGTGTGTTGTGTGTGTGTGTGTGTGTGTGTGTGTGTGTGTGTATGAGTGTATGTGCGTCTGTGTACACGTTATCTCATCTCCCAATTAACGGAATGACTTGAAATTTGGAACGTAAGGCCCTTACAATATAAGGATCCGACCCGAAAAATTTCGATCAAATGCGATTCAAGATGGCGGCTAAAATGGCAAAAATGTTGTCAAAAACAGGGTTTTTCGCGATTTTCTCAAAAACGGCTCCAACGATTTTGATTAAAGTTATACCTGAAATAGTCATCTATAAGCTCTATCAACTGTCACAAGTCCCATATCTGTAAAAATTCAAGGAGCTCCGCCCCATCTATGCAAAGTTTGATTTTAGATTCTCAATTATCAGGCTTCAGATACAATTTAAACAAAATTTCGAGTGAAAAAGACTCAGCATGAGAATCTCTATAACTAATGTTCAGTAACATTTTCACCTAAAATTAAAAATAAGCTCAAAATTCGAGAAAATGTGATTATCCAATTGCAAACTGTTGGCAACTGTTGATTCTATCAAATGATTCACTATGAAGAGATAGCACACCTCGTGTGTCTTCAGCGTTATTGCCCTGTCACCAGCTGGCTCAAATCTTTGAATAATAGACTTGAGATGCGCGAGAACACTAGCGTCAGGTGATCAATTTCTATAACGGCAAGGAAATTTGTGTGAGTGCGCCACACCAGATTTTATTATTTAATACAGATGTGACGCATTCATGTTCATGCAATTGATATATTCCACTTTCCACTCTTTCTACCCTGGCTGACCAATTGACTGAACTTACTAATCTCCCCAAGAAGAAGTTGTATTCTACAAGGGCCTGGCATTCAACTAGAGATGGCTTTTATGCAATGCTTAACTGATTACTGATTGCATATTTCGGACTTTTCACTTCTCTCAACTCATGCTTACCAGTTGACTGAACCTATTGAACATTTTCTGTTGAAAATTTTGTCTGTCTGAACAGTTTTTCACTATGATTTATTTTATTATAAATAACAAAATGAATTAATTGAATGTATTTTTGGTTGCAGAGGCTGGATGCCGAACTAGCAGCGACGGTTTGCCAGCTGTACCTGTGGGCGCCCAGTGGCTGGCTCAAGCCCCGCCAGGCCAGTCCTCCTCCTTCCCAAAGCGAGGTAATCAACAAGTTATAGCCACTTGCCAAATTAAATTATCAGCTTATGACTACCGTTACCGTTACGGTATACTGAAGAGTTCTATCTAGTCTAGTTATGTACAGAGTGTTTGATAAGTCACTCCCTATTTCTATACAGCTATAATTTATTTATTCATGAACCAATTTTGTTAGAACTACATTTGTTAGATATAGCACTCCTTGAGGTTGTGTCTAACACCAGTTTTCATTTATTTCAGTTTAAAAATGCCCCCTCTCTTGACTGTGGAAGAATGTGCCAAAATAGCAGCTCGTTATGATGTCTGGGGATCTGTGGTGCGAGTACAAAGATGGTGGAGGGCTGAACGAGGGATCCATGCAACACTGGATGCAAAAACACTGAGCTCTTTCTTAAGAATCGTTGCAACAGAGTAATGTGAAAGACCACTTTCACGAGATCCTTAACGCATTGATTTCTTAGGGCTCCTCATGAACACTTCACGAACTCTGCCAACATTCTTTGCTGTCCTTGACGTTTATGGTCTTCCTGATCGTCTTGCATCTGCAACACTCCCTTTTGTTAGTAATTTGGAATGGCAATTTTTAACAGTTTTTGCATCCAGTGTTGCATGGATCCCTCGTTCAGCCCTCCACCACCTTTGTACTCGCACCACAGATCCCCAGACCTCATAACGTGCTGCTATTTTGGCACTTTCTTCCACAGTCAAGAGAGGGGGCATTTTAAAACTGAAATAAATGAAAATTGGTGTTTAAACACAACATCAAGGAGTGCTCTATTTAACAAATGTAGTTCTAACAAATTCATAAGAAAAGAAATTATAACTGTACTAGCCGTCAGGCTCGCTTCGCTCGCCATATCCGTCTAGCTCCGGGGCTCCGCCCCCTGGACCCCCGACTGAATCGTCCAAGAATGAGTTCAGCAGGCTCGCCTGTATTTTTCATTTGAGAATTTTTATCATATGTTAGGACGATCTAGTCGGGGGTCCAGACTAAACGGATATGGCGAGCGAAGCGAGCCTGACGGCTAGTAATATAATATTCCCAGGAATAGCTCTGATTGAAGTAGCAGTGCCCAATCAATTTTTCCGCGATAAATGCATTTCAATCTTCAACTTGGTGCCAACCTAACAAAGTCAACTCAATTTAATGCCAACCTGACAAAATTATTAATTTAGTTACCAGTTAACAACAGTTGTTAACAGTCTGTTTCGAAGAGGTACTCTCTCTAGATTATCGTTCTATATTAACGTATGGTATGGCCTTTTTTCAATTATAATTAAGAGAATAAGAAGAATATACATGCTGAGTCAGTCAGTCAGTGAGTGAGTGAGTGCCATTTCGCTTCTATATATATATATATATATAGGGAGTGACTTACCAGACATTCTGTACATTTATTACACTTATGAAATGAATTTAAAATGAGTTAATATCTAATTCTCAGCTTATGACGGCTGTTTACGTTACGGTACACTGAAGAGTTTCAACAGAACAGGCTATCCAATTAGATGAACTAGAGTGTGAGTGCCAGTCTCTGCTTTGAAGTCACTGCCTCAGCCTCAGCCGACGACACCGACCGTTGTCTTACGTTTGTCAATAGCAACTCTCTCCAAATGTAGAAATTAGCAACAAGGTGCGTGCAGATTTGTGCGTACAGTAAACGTATATCTGTTTTTTTTACAGAAACAGTAAGATTGATTGATTGATTGATTCGCTGCCTTTATTAAATACCTAGGAGGGCAAAGTTAGGGCGCAGCCGGCCCTTCAAAGTGACATCCAGCACCTATACTAAAATAGCGAAATTTTTTTTAATTTCAGTTGCACTTTTATTATTTTTCGCCACACTGCACAGAAAGCAGCTGTTTTCCAGTCCCTACGTAGACCTGAAAGACATTGTTTGCAGACGATTCTCGTCTGATGTCAGAACAAGTTTCTTTCCGGCTAAGGCCGGAAAGAGTACCCTTTCCGGTCGCTTTTTGAAAATGTGTTTGGACAACTGTGCCATATGGTGCATTGTGTTCAGGAGGGTGAGATCAGAAATTTCTACCCCACTTTGAGTACCCTACGACGTCTGGTTCTTGAGATATGAGACATCAAAGTTTCCCCCCCCCTCATAAAACATTCTTATTCAATTTATTATTCTTATATAGCTGATGCCAGAAAGTTAGGCGGCTTCGTGGGTCACATGGTGTTACCTACTCAGAGCTGATGCAATGCATCTATCTATTGCCAAGCTAGATGACAACTCTACTTTACAACATCACTGTTGGAATGCACAAGTGACCCACGAAACCGCCTAACTTTTTTGGCGTCAGCCATACCTGTAGTGTGGCGAAAAATGTCATGACTCTCTCAGAAAGGTGTTTACGGTATTCGGATAACATATTCCCGGGCTCGGCAAGCCTCGCCCGGGAAACTATCCTCATACCGTAAACACTAACTTTCTGTGCTTGTAGTGTAATATACTATTCCGTTAAAAATGGATTAAGCGACGAATTTTTCAATTGGCGGTAGGAGTTTGTCGTAGTTCCATATTGGCTTTCTCGTTGCTGACGAATGAATCGTGGCAGCCGTTTAACCTGGAAGAAAATTCCCTGAAAATGTCAGCTTTTCCTTGCCATGTAGAGGGTTATAAAAAATAGTGTAACTTAAATCTGAGACAATCCTCGTATTTTGAAGTCGAGCTTGGTATTTATAAATTTCTAATTTGTTGTAGAAATGTTGTATTCCTTCTGCTACGGCTGTTGTCCAATTTCGGAAAATATGAGAAGTGAAGTGAGATCAGCATAAGCTTTGATGTAATTTATAAGGAATACTGACGGCTGAAGATCAGCATTGAATCTCACTTTAGTGATTTGGAGTGTTGCAACTCAAGTCTGATATCACTAGGATATTGATGTTGTTATTGTGAAATGAATGAAATGGATAAATTACTACACCGGAGTGGCTTCAAATGATTGGAAATGAAAATGGCTTCTTAATAATTATTTCGAACATCCAATGAAATCATGGCCAATCTATAGTGTAACTATAGAGAACTATAGAACTGTAACCTCAAGAGAACTATAGAAAGGGGATGAGTGGAAGTTATATGAATAGAACGAATTCTGCAACTACAAATATTAATCGAAGAACTAAATAGCAAAATTTTCTATATATTCTTCCATCTTAGAAAGATTACTTCTCTAAGATTGATTTTGTTTGCAGGTTTTGCAGTGGCTTCTCTGTCTTGCCACCAAGGTCATGTGTGAAGGTCGCGTCTTCCTCAGTTCGCGTCGCACCGAAACCGAATATCAGCTGATTTCCACCTTTTTGACACGAGTGCGTCTCTCCACCGTACGCCAAGCACTCATCTGGATCCAACAAGCTTAAATTACATTATTAACCTCACAAATCTTCACTTATCCTTCATGAAATAAGATTACCCTACATGAAATTATAATTCGCCACCCAGTTCCTATTCTATTACAAAAAACCCTCATTTTTTAGGAAGATGATGTCAATTGTAAAATGAAGAAAACCTTACCGATGTTCACCTGCTTTGATTCATTTTATTAGTTTTGCTCATTCATGCACGGAGATGGAAAACTTATCTAGTATCTTTTCTTTATTATATTCTAATTTCCATATTTTATGCACCATTCAAGTCTAAGGCTAGGCACACACCAGTTATTTAAGACAAGACAAGACAAGACATGCTCAGACACAATACTTCACATAGTGTTGCTTTTGAAGACATGTCTAATTGCAATGACTAATCAGTGTGTGTTGCGTCATAAGCAACTATGTGAAGTATTGTGACTGATCGTGTCTGAGCATGTCTTTTCTTGACTAACTGGAGTGTGCCTAGCCTAACACGTATCTCCTATTACCGTACATGGAGAATGGTCGTATTTTTATTATGTGCTGCATTCTATGTTTAAACCAACAGCTGATCTAGCACTGTTCAAACTGAGGTTTAACCTTCAAAGTTCAATCGGAATAAGAAGAGTTGGTGGTTTAAACTAAGATGTAACGTAAAATGAATGTGACAATAGTTTTATTAAACCCATATTAGCGTTAAATTTAAATTGCGCATACGGCCCCAAGTCAATGCTAGTTAGTAATTGAATTTAAATGTACATAGGAGTTTCAACTTTACTAACAAGTCTTGCCTGTATACTTATCTTCATGGTGTTTGATTATTCTCCTTGGTTTATTAATTTTAATTGTAATTATCCTGTGCATTACTTGTTACTTAGTAATCGATTTCAATCAGTATTATGAGCTGTAATTTGTCTTGGTTTACGTCTTTCTTAATAATTGCATGAGAATAATGATTATTTCGGTTTCTATTGAGTTAGTTAACGTACAATACGGCATAACGCAATAATCAAATTAATAGTTTTCAATTTAACGTTTTGGTAAAAATATTTAATTATTTCAAGTTGAAACTCTCATTATCGAGCGTACTTTCTTAGCAACAATAGCAATGCATTTTCATAAAATGCCTCATTGTAAAAATGTTTTAAAACTGAAATGAATTGTAAAAATATATTTTAAAATTATGTACAGCTTGTTTTTATTTTTCAGAAATCACTGCTTACTTGATAGAAGTGATTGAGAATGTAAATTTCTTAGTTTTAAGGTGATATTAAAGATATTTATTTTCTCAAAAGATTTGTTTTTATTCGTACATTCGATAACCATAAAATAATAACTTGCTTTTAGCAATATTACCTGATAGTATCGAGGAACAAGATTGTGTTGTCAGATATTAAAAAAACTGAGGGAACCAAACTTGAAAAACTGTTAGCGAGATATGAGCATATTCCTTATTTCAACAATTATTAATTTCATTGAATCTAAAGAGTAGTGTTCTTCGCTTCAAATAGTATCATCACCCAGATTTTCAATAGAATTTTCGCTCATAAAATATCTCATGGTTTGTATAATAAAAAATACTGATGACTTATTGTTATTGTGCTATAATACGTTATTTGGACAAAAATTTTACGATATTTTGAGCATTGAACAAAAATAAATGAAGTCAGATTTTGGAAATTCTTAATCATTCGCGAGATGTATGGTAACCCGTCCTGTCCTTATGTACAGCTAACCGCAAACCGCAGGTTTCAGGTACAGTTAAGTTGGTGCTATTAAACGCAAAACCAAAAAAGATTAGTAAAAGTTAGGCAATTGTGTGATTACTCACCTCAGGGTGTGAAGACTGGAAGTGGACTGTATTAGATATTTAAAGATGGGCTGCTTGACTGGTGTATGATCTTTCCATTCACGTGTGACTTGTTTATAAATATCACAAAACTTGCATTAACACGTGCACGCAACAAATAAAAACTGAACTTAACTTTCTCCAACGGGAGATTACAAAACATAGTCCATAATACACACATATTTACATTTCACGGAACGTATGCACGCACTGTGCATATCACGAAACGTAACGCACGGTCTGGATTTGACAACGGCAGCAGCAGAAGTGAGTCTGGCAGCAGCTCTGCAGCTCAGCCCGGGCGGCCCGGGGGAAGGGTGGCTATGGGAGGGGGAGAAATAGAGCTCGCCCAGCCAACTTTTCTAGAAGAAGCGGGGAGGAGAGGTGGAAGCACAATAACCAAACACATTTCTCAACTTAAGATTCTCGCTTAACAAGTAAATTCCACCAATTGCAATAGTCATATTTTCAACTTCTAAATCTCCTGAATGGGGTACAAACTCTGATTCGTGTTTTTCGCCTCATCCACCAGACATTGAGCGAAATTAATTTTTGCCAAAAAAAATGCCTGCTGCTCAACGTAATAGTTGATCAGGTTTTAATAAGAAGCAAGATCAAAATAAAAATAATATTTCAGTCACATAATCAAAAAAGTGACACTTCCAACCACTGCATGTCTCCAAGATCTCCAATATATTGTAATAATTACCTCTACATAGGATTACCTACTTCAACTTTCACCAATGTAATTACAGAAGTTAGCAGCATCACAAAATTAAATACACAACAATACTAGAGATAAATCTCGTGTAATTAATCATTAATAACAATATCTGACAATCATTAAATGTGAATAGACATGCCTCCAAAATTATTGATCTATTGAAGCGTTGAAGAAACTACGCATGGAGCGAATCAGGCTCTGGTGTTTGATGTGGGGTAGGTCTCTTGGCAAAGTTATCGAAGAACTTCCAGAACACCTTGTCTCCCATATCCATGTTGAAGCCATCCATGTACTTGTTTCCAGGGCTCTGAAAAATACGAATATTTTTTATATTCATAAAATGCCTCGTTGTAAAAATGTTTTAAAACTGAAATGAATGTAAAAATATATTTTAAAATTATGTACAGCTTGTTTTTATTTTTCAGAAATCACTGCTTACTTAATAGAAGTGATTGAGAATGTAAATTTTTAGTTTTAAGGTGATATTAAAGATATTTATTTTCTCAAAAGATTTGTTTTTATTCGTACATTTTGATAACCATAAAATAATAACTTGCTTTTAGCAATATTACCTGATAGTATCGAGGAACAAGATTGTGTTGTCAGATATTAAAAAAACTGAGGGAACCAAACTTGAAAAACTGTTAGCGAGATATGAGCATATTCCTTATTTCAACAATTATTAATTTCATTGAATCTAAAGAGATTTATTGTTATTGTGCTATAATACGGTATTTGGACAAAAATTTCACGATATTTTGAGCATTGAACAAAAATAAATGAAGTCAGATTTTGGAAATTCTTAATCATTCGCGAGATGTATGGTAACCCGTCCTGTCCTTATGTACAGCTAACCGCAAACCGCAGGTTTGAGGTACAGTTAAGTTGGTGCTATTGAACGCAAAACCCAAAATATAGGTAAAAGTTAGGCAATTGTGTGATTACTCACCTCGGTGTGAAGACTGAAAGTGGACTGTAATAGATATTTAAAGATGGGCTGCTTGACTGGTGTATGATCTTTCCATTCATGTGTGACTTGTTTATAAATAGCACAACGTGTTTATTAACACGTGCACGCAACAAATAAAAACTGAACTTAACTTTCTCCAACGGGAGATTACAAAACATAGTCCATAATACACACATATTTACATTTCACGGAACGTATGCACGCACTGTGCATATCACGAAACGTAACGCATGGTATGGCTTCGACAACGGCAGCAGCAGAAGTGAGTCCTGCAGCAGCTCTGCAGCTCATCCCGGGGGAAGGGTGGCTATGGGAGGGGGAGAAATAGAGCTCGCCCAGCCAACTTTTCTAGAAGAAGCGGGGAGGAGAGGTGGAAGCACAATAACCAAACAAATTTCTCAACTTAAGATTCTCGCTTAACAAGCAAAATTCACCAATTGCAATAGTAATATTTTCAACTTCTAAATCTCCTGAATACAAACTCGGATTCGTGTTTTTCGCCTCATCCACCAGACATTGAGCGAATTTGATTTTTGCCAAAGAAACGTCTGCTGCTCAACATAATAGTTGACCAGGTTTTAATAAGAAGCAAGATCAAAATAAAAATATTTCAGTCACATAATCAAAAAAGTGACACTTCCAACCACTGCATGTCTCCAATATCTCCAATATATTGTAATAATTACCTCTACATAGGATTACCTACTTCAACTTTCACCAATGTAATTGCAGAAGTTAAATACACAACAATACTAGAGATAAATCTCGTGTAATTAATCATTAATAACAATATCTGACAATCATTAAATGTGAATAGACATGCCTCCAAAATTATTGATCTATTGAAGCGTTGAAGAGACTACGCATGGAGCGAATCAGGCTCTGGTGTTTGATGTGGGGTAGGTTCTCTTGGCAAAGTTATCGAAGAACTTCCAGAACACCTTGTCTCCCATATCCATGTTGAAGCCATCCATGTACTTGTTTCCAGGGCTCTGAAAAATACGAATATTTTTTATATTCATGAAATGCTCATGTTTGTAAAATATATAACCAATCAATTCAATTCAATTTTTTCACAACACACAAAAATACAATGAGAAAAATCAATATACAATAATTACAATAACATTAACAATGCAAATATTGCATAAAAAATAAGACAATAATCTGAAATGATGTGGTGTGTTGGAAGAAAGAGGGGGATAATCGTCGATATACAGAAAACTAATGAGACCCTGAATCTCAACAGGGAAACATATTCAACAATTTGAAAACGGGATTTGCGGTTAGAATCGCAGAGTTGTCGCTTAAGGTACGTTTTCGTTTGTGTGAAAACTTCCGACGTCGACCGCGACCGGGTCGGGCTCAATTTCAAGATGGCTGAAAATTCGCGGTCGACTGCAGGTGAAGCGTTTTCCTTTGCACGACAAGGTCGTTATTTCAAAAGTCACACATTCAGACCAAAGTTAGGTTATCTGCCATTATATTTATTATAGATTATTCAATCAAATAAAAAAGTACCACAAACGCATGAAAATTGTTGTTATATATTATAATATGATATTAAATGTAATATAATATACTATGTAGTTATAATTAATAATGGATATGGATTTTATCACAGCTCTTGCCATTCACAATATTCTAGTTTTTTAAAACAAAAATCTCCCATTGTGACTCATTTGAGAAAATAATCCATTAAATAGGTACGATATAAATTTCATATAAGTTATAATTTTTTTCTATTATTTCAATTGTATCAATACATTTCAACTATCTTACTATTCTGATCAGTTATAATAATAATATTGGGGCACCGAGCTTTGCTCGTTATTGATAAACAGAACTCAATTCTTTAAAATGATTGGGGAAGGACTAACAGGCACAGCCCAAACCTGTTTCTTCCCCGAATTTTGATTTATACACTATAAATATTCCAAAAAGTAGGTTATGTTCCATACACTTGAATTCAGGTCAAATTTTCAGTGCAAATATTTGAAAACATAAAAGTTCTAATTTAGATTGTTTACATACCAAATTGAATAACAAAATAACACTCACTTATCACTTAGAACTGTAAAATAATGATTAACTTTGAATATTATGATAAATACCATCTCATGTCAACAAGTCAGATTATTTTGATCGAGTCTATTAAGATTTTTACTTTCCTTGCCCTATTACCATAGGTAAGGAAAGTATTGCTCTCCGAAAAAAATTAAGGTACCCCAATTTCTAAATTTATATACGTTTCAAGGTCCCCTGAGTCCAAAAAAGTGGTTTTGGGTATTGATTGGTCTGTATGTGTGTGTGTGTGTGTGTGGTGTGTGTGTGTGTGTGTGTGTGTGTGTGTGTGTGTGTGTGTGGTGTGTGTGTGTGTGTGTGTGTGTGTATGTGCGTCTGTGTACACGATATCTCATCTCCCAATAAACGGAATGACTTGAAATTTGGAACTTATGGTCCTTACGATATAAGTATCCGACACGAACAATTTCGATCTGATGCAATTCAAAATGGCGAAAATGTTGTCAAAAACAGAGTTTTTCGTGATTTTCTTGAAACGGCTCCAACGATTTTGATCAAATTCATACCTAGATAGTCATCGATAAGCTCTATCAACTGCCACAAGTCCCATATCTGTAAAAATTTCAGGAGCTCCGCCCCATCAATGCAAAGTTTGATTTTAGATTCCCAATTATCAGGCTTTAGATACAATTTAAACAAAAAAAAAAAATCAAGTGGAGTAGATCAAGCATGAAAATCTCTACAATTAATGTTCAGACATATTTCCACCTAAAATTGAAAATAAGCTTTAATTTCGAGAAAATGTGATTATTCAATTGCAAATTATTGTTGATTCTATTAAATCATTCACTATGAAGAGATAGCAGACCTCATGTATGTCTCCAGCGTTATTGCCCTGTCACCAGCTGGCTCAAATCTTTGATACTTGAGATGCGCGGGAACACTAGCGTCAGGTGATCAATTTTCATTACGGCAAGAAAAGTTGTGTGAATGCGCCACACCAGATTTTTAGATTTCTCGCGAGATACGGTAAGCTCATTGATTACACAGCTGATTTCCCACACAGGCACACGCATCTTCTGTTATCGACAGACGACGAAATTATCATCTGTTTTTCCAAGGATGAATTATCCTTTACATGTCCGTCAGCGAGTTTTCCCAGGGATGAGACCTAGTGCAATCGAATTTTTATATCATAAAACTACAGTTACTTTTACATGGCGCAAATACTAGACACGTCACGTGACCTTGGGAAGTTCCAATCCTGGTCTTCTGATTGGCTCGTGGCAGTGAACGAGTTCAATTGATCCGGATCATTAGAGTGATCCGAACCTACCATCAATACTATTACAATGCGGCGCTTCCTAACAAGATGGCGGATTTTTGCGATAGGGTACTAGCCAAGTTTCCATACTGTATGTATACTGTGTCTCCATCTTGACCGTTTAAACAATTTTGACTGATAAAGAAATTCGGTTAAAAGAAGGTGTTTTGCGCTTTTGAAGGTCAGGTTTAGGCTTACAGTCGATTTGTAGGGTCAGGTAGAGTGTATCAGAGAAGGTACAGTAGTTCAAGTAATTTTTGTACCCAAATGTCGCAGAACTTAGTGGAGCGGCAAAGGAAGAAAGAAAGGAAGGCATTTAGATATATTATGAACAATTTATGGTTTTTCAATACATTTAAATAATTAAATAAACTGATACTAGCTCCCAGCGGACAGGGTTTCCTTGCTGGGTAGCCGCCATAGGAAAATAATTAAAAGGAGAAATGCTTCAATAAACTTAATAACAATATATTTTGAGTTTTTGTATTGTTTTGTGTTATTATTCATGTTTTATTTCTGATCTTGCTTATGATTGATTTGAAATCTAGGTTATATTATGCTTCTCTTATTATAATTTATAAATTGTTCTTGTTCAAATGACAAATAAATGTATTTGAAATCTTTGATACACTCTACCTTCACTGCTTCACTCTGATTCTTAGCACTAATTGACAATAATTGACTCACATTTCTGTATTTCTCCTCAAAGGCGGCGGCCTCAGTTGCGTCCATGTACAACTCGGGGCAGTTGGGAAGCGGTACATTTAACATTTGCATCAGGTCATTCTTGTAATCTGCGTACCTGCAATTCAATCAAAACCATTAGCTGAATATAGCAGCTCGAGGTAGCACTAGCTAAGGGCTACTATAACAGACATACGTCCTAATTTATTCTCCTGTCATAGCCGTGGATAATTCCCTAAGAAACTTTAGGTGTTCTCTAATATTATGAAAGGTTGGCAATAACATGAGGAAATATATGAGGCTTATTATGTATGGAGACAGCATTAAGTTTACAATAATTTATAGTTTTATAAATTATTATTAGTTTTTTCTTTTATGTATATTGTGTTGAATTGAATGAAATTATTCATTGAGAATCGCACAGGACAGAGAGGAATAGAGAAGAAGGAATCATATATGCCCAGACAGAACTACTATTCAGTAGAAAAGTACTCAGACTGATTTTTTAATTTTATATTGGGGCATCTTTATGTACATCTGGATCGAACATATAAAATATTCTTTACTGTGGTAAAGTGGATTATGTTTGAAAACTGAATGATTTCATTCTATGGTTATTATGATGAAATTAGGCCTAGAACAATGCTGGGTATGTTCAAAAGATTTGTGCGAAATTTCTAGTTAATCAGTTGTGTATAAGTGATGCATGATAGAACAACAGAATGACCCAATTCTATCGTTAAAATTAGGGTGAATTAGGGTTACTAGAGTTAATCAGTGTATTTGATGCATGATAGATTATATTATATTATGATAAAAATAATAAACTTTAACCAAACTTGTACGTGAAACTTACTTGCAGCGCAGATCTTGAATGTGCTGCTCCTTGAAGAATAGCCAATCCCTCATTTTTTCATCGTAGTACGTATACTTTTCAAAGTCCAATCGTTCGATATCCTCCACTACCAAGTCCACGTCTGCTTCGTTGCTCCAATCATAGACCAGCAACTCAGCGTGCTGCCTGCAATTACAACAAGAGGCCATTTTTTAATCGAAAATCAATGTAACTAATTTTAATGATTCAATTTTCTATCTATGAGTTTTATGAAAAAACATAACTTGGATTTATGCTCCGCTGGGTACAAGAATAACGCAAGTGTAAGGGAACATTACCTTTCAATCTCTCAATGTATGCTTCAACAATGTGTAAACCGTCCCCTAAAAAGAAACATTCAATACAACAGAAAGGTAGGGGCCAAGAGAGTAGCTGTGGCCCCTGGCTCCTGAAACCCTGGAAGTGAGCAGATAGAAGAGCGACCAAGAGCGTCTTATACATATCATTCTTTCTCTCTCTGCATGCTCACTGTCCGAAAATTAACAAAAAATGGAAACATCGGCCTTGGAGAAGAGAAATAGACTACCGAGTTTGTTATCCCCACATTTTAAGAGATCAGTTTTACAGGGCTGAGTGACACCCTGATAAGGTATCGATAAGATGAGTCGAGCGCGTGCTACTTCCGTTGTGAGGGTGACCATTTGAAGAGCCGACTCCTCTAAATATGATTTATAAGTTTAAAGTCGCTTCTCGGTAGTTCGTAACCCACCTCAAGTTGTAGGCATATTCATCTATCATGATCATCTGTCTTTCATTATCCAAGCACAAGCCTGGAGCTCATGTGGGCATCACCCTCAGAAACAAATAAATGCAAGGGAAGGCCAGGAGCCACATCTATTGCTGCCTGTAAAAATTTATTGGACAGGATGACTTCAATATACAATTTCAGTATTTACAAGCAACATTCAACAGTTGTTAACGAAACAAACTTTGACCAAACTCTATCAAATGATCTACACACTCCAGCAAATAGTTCTTCTTGTAGGCATTCTTGAGAGCGTGAGTCCCTTGATGGGAAAATTAATAATAACAATGATCCTTATGAGAGTTTTCATTCTACCAATGTGTGAAAACTTCCATTAGAACCAAGGGGGGAATTGTTTCTGACTTTCACAAAGCTGAACAGCATATCATCCCCACCAAACGCCTTGTGATCGTCAATTGTTGTCGAGTTATAGACCTACAAACATTGCCGCCTCTCTTGAGTCTGCCGCATGTGCTAGTTACGTAGCGTTATTAGTTTTTGCGAGCAAAATGCAATAGTTCAGCAGCAAAAATCTAACGAAAAATGATTCAAGTTTAAGCAGAAAACGTTATGAGTGATGATTTTGTGCATGAATGGTCTCGGAAATGGAAGATGTCAGTTGAAATGACTGCCGAAATCGTCGTGATGCTTGACAACTCGGACTCACAGTGCAACCAAACGGCTTCTCCAGCAAATTGAATGGAATAGTTTTCATCACCCACCATACAAAAACCTGACTTGGCCACTAGTGACTAATACCTTTTCCCCAAACTCAAGGCATGACTTCAAGAGCAAAGTTTCCGAGAGGAGCTCCAAAACAACAAGCCCACTTCAACTCATTTGGTGGCAGCATTTTATGAAGAGGGTTTTGGTAGGCTGGTCCACTGGTATTGAAAATGACTTGAAATTCACGGCAATTATACAGAGTGTTCTGAAAAAAGGTGCCCATAAGCCAGGGCGTGAATCCTCACATCAAAAGAAGAAAAAAGTTCTAATTAACATAGGTCCGAAAATGCTTGGTTAACAAGTTATACAGGATGAAAGATTTCGTCTGAATTTCAGTTCCCCTGCTGAGAAGAAGCACCACGGGTATTGGTTGGCTGTTAATTAAGATGTACAATTGAGCGTAATTTATGTAAAATGAACTGAAAAAATTGAATAAAACCGTTTCCAGACCGGTAGCTACAGTAATTTTTAAGATATGTGACGAAATGCGCGAAACTTGGTCCCGAAAAACAAGTTCCTTTAAGGTTTGAAGCAGATTTACTATGTTAAATGTACAATAAACAACAAATATTTTTTCACGCAACTTGTAGAAAATATAATTTCGAAGAGGAATATGTAAAATAAGTCTATAGTGACAAACGCAACCTTTAAAAAAATAATCCTTAATATTACTATTGTAGAGAGCTTAACAGATGTTGTCTATTTTTAATGCGTTTTGTATGTAATTAAGGATTATTTTTTTAAGGCTGCGTTTGTCTATTATAGACTTATTTCACATCTTTCTCTTCAAAATTGAATTTTCTACAAGTTCTGTAGAAAAGCATGATGAGAGGAATCACGCCCTGACTTACGGGCACCTTTTTTTCAGAACACCCTCTATGTTGAGGAATAATCTCAAGTGTAAGTAACTTTTGATGGGGAAATTATTCTTTTATACACATTCGTGTTCTATTTATGACCAATCGGTGGTTGAAAGAAATGACCCTCGTAGATTTAGGTAAGCTTGACTCACTCGAGTGCAGGCAGACAGTTCTTCTTGTAGGCGTTCTCGAGGTTGGCGAGGAAGGAGGGCGTGAGAGCCTTGCCGTTGACCTCGTAGTCGTGGCCGCGCTCCTTGAGTCGCTGCTGCACAGCCGGCACCGGCATATCCAGGTACACCACCAGGTGTGGCCTCAGCAGCTCCTTCAAAGTGTTGCGGCGCACAAAGTAGTAGCCGTCTTTCACTGCAACACACACAGTCAAACATAGATTACTTACATACATCACTTCAATATAACCGTATTTTACTGCAACAATTGTGCCAGACAATACCTATAGTGAGGTCCACGTTATAATGGCAGTGTACGATTGACAATACTGTTTCTGTTCTTTTCTATCATACAACAAAACAGATAGCACTATCTCTCTCCCGCTATGCAATGTTGTCTATTAGCCAGAATATTTTATATTCACTTTTGACAGTGACTGTACAAAACTGACAAAACAATTCCCAGCCGCCATTTTTTTCTTCATTCTATCAAAATACTTGAGTACACAAGTCGTATAATTGATTTAAAATGTATTTTTGAAACAATGAAATAATTTTTAAACATTACCGTATGAGAAACACAAATTAAAATACCTGAAATGACATTTTAAAAGTTGATAACTAACCATCCTGGACTTCATCCATGCTTCAGTTAGCCTACCTGTATAGGTTAGACCTACTCCTACCGGTATAAATAATATTGAAAAGTTATTTCAGAATTAATTCATTGAAATTACTTATTTTTAAATAGGATTTCTATTTTTCTATTATTTTTAGAAGAAATTGGAATAGAATACCTACCAAATAGCTCAATTTCTGTTGTTTTGAAATTCAGATTGTTGTATCACAGCTTTTTAAATTAGCCGCCATTTCAGGTTTGTATAAAAATAAAAATCTGATCTCAGGTATGAAAGCAAATTTTTGAATCAAATTATGAAAAAATATATTTTCTTTCATTAATTTGACATTAAATTAATTATTTTATCAAGGGAATGATAATTATCATTGGATTAAATTTAATGAAATGAATTGAGTAACAGCTGTGTACAGTCAGTGGCAAAATGGAGAGACTTGGCAACGTTTTTCTCCTATCTTTCTTCACTGCCATTATAACGTGGACCTCACTATAGGAACACTTGTGGCGAGTAGGCGAGTAGTGGGAGAGCACAGCTGAGATAAGTAATCGAATCATGGCAGGTAACAGGTCGTTCTATGCTAGTTTGAAATTATTCAAGTCTCGACTATTGTCCAGAGCTACAAAAATGAATTATATAAGGCATTAGTCAGGCCTGTAGTATGTTATGGCTCTGAGACTTGGGTTCTCACAGCTGGGGACATAGAAAGGCTTCGAATCTTTGAAAGAAAGGCTATTAGGAGGATAGTGGGCCCTGTTAACAATAATGGAATTTGGAGAAATCGAGCGCTTCCTGGGGAGTGAAGACATCGTCCGATTTATTAAAGCTGGCAGAATTAGGTGGATGGGGCACTTGCTGAGAATGGGTGATGTAAGGATTGCCAAATGTATATGGAGGGAAAGAATATTATAATAGAAGAAGAAAAAGACAGACCAAGGAATAGATGGACAGATGACGTGGACCGGGATTTGAAACCTCTTGGAGTTCGAAACTGGAAAAGGCAGGCAGTCGATCGGGAGATATTGAGAGACTTTGTGAGGGAGGCCAAGGGTTGTAGCGACCTGTAGAGCTAAGGAGTAAGTAAGTAATTGTGCCAGACACAGTGGATCGATTTAAGGCTGAGCAAAGGCTAAAAATAAACTTTCTACTGGTGATATTTTTCAATTTGTATATTATCAAGCTATCAAAATGAAGAAAGTTTTCGCAGGAAAACACTTTTTTCGATCATTACTTTTTGAGATATGAGGGCCTAAAGTTTAAATTTTTAGACAGAACATTTCAAATTCGGTGAGTGATAAATCTATGAGATTTGGAGGATAAATTCTTCATGGTATTGCTGATTGAATAAAACAAAAAAAAAGAAAATATCAATTTTGGATAAAGTTATTCAATTTACCAAAAATAACTCAACTGAAAGTTATTTTTGGTCATTTTTAGTGAGTTGAATTAATTTCTCAAAAATTGTTACCTATTTTCAGAAAAGTTTTGTTTTATTCAATCAAAAATACCATGAAGAATTTATCCTCTAAATCTCATGGATTTATCTCTTACCGGATTTGAAATGTTCTGTCCCAAAAAATTAAACTTTAGGCGCACATATCTCAAAAAGTAATGATCGGGAAAAAAATGTTTTTCTGAGAAAACTTTTTTATTTAGATAGCTTGATGATATACAAATCGAAAAACTTTGAAAAATGTCACCAGTAGAAAGTTTATTTTTAGCTTTTGCACAGATTTAATAATAAAAGCTAGCAATTGCTAATTCTCAGTAATTTCGAAGCAAATATCAAGATTGAGTCAGGTGTAATCTTCTGTGTATAGCTAGAACCAATGTACTTAGAATGTATTCTAGGTAGATTGGCTAGAGCTAATGATTAGTTGCTGGTCACTAGATTCTAGTTTTTAATCAATCGACCCATTGACACAAGGATTACAGAGTGTGATGGCCTATGGCATCACCTTGTGGGGTGGTGCCTCTGAGGTAAAAGATGTACTGCTGGTGCAGAAGAAGGCCATCCGGATTCTTTGTGGGGCAGAATTTTTAGCGCATTGTAAGCCTCTTTTTGTGGGTGAAAAGATTCTCACTGTATTCAATTTTTTACATTTACAGGTCAGCTATAAAGGCATTCCACAGTGTCCGTACTTTGCCTACCAGGGGTGATGTGCATGATCATGGCACCAGAGGCAGGCTGAGGCTGGACCTGCCATATTGTAGATTGGGGAGGACCCAGAGCAGCCTCATCTACCAGCCAGCTAAAATTTTGAACAAGCTGCCAGTTTCAGCCAGGACTCTGCCAGAGACAGTCTTGAAGAGGAGACTGAGGGCTTTCCTTCAGGAGAACCCCTTCTATTCTATGACAGTTATTTATGTTCTTGACTTGTTCACTTGTGGCCATACTTATGACCACGCCATGAACAGAAACTCATTATTATTATTATTATTACTTCACCCATTGGCATTGTTGCATGTGATCACTTCAATATAACCGCATTTCACTGCAACAATAATCAATACTATATTGAGGTCCACGTTATAATGGCAGTGGGGAAATATTGGAGAACAGCGTTACCGATTCTCTGCCTTGCCACTGCCTTCTATCATAGAGAAAAGATAGAATAAGAATATATTGGTAGAGGGCGTTTATGTTCCAAATGTCAATGTTAACTGAAGTCGATAATCCTAGTAATTCTTTTTGGTGAAGCAATATGATGCTGGTAGTCTCTCATAATATATGCCGTTCTTACACTCTTACCCGGCCAAAATAGTTATTAGTGCAACTAGTGCGCAAAGTGACAGTTTGCTGCACCGAAAGAAACGTTTACGCATGAGCCGTAGGCGAGGGCGGAATGGTTTCTTGAGTGCAGCAGAGGAACTTTGCGCACGTATTTCACATTAAATTTTTCCTACAGTTGTTACCATTGAATATGAGAAGTGGTTGATCATGGGTAAAATTATGGCTGAAATCCATCAATTGTTAGTCTGTATAATTTTGTTATTAATAACAACTTTAATTTATTTTAAACTTGATAATCCAATTAAAAATTAATAATCGATAATTTATTCAAATTAAAAATTAAATAAATCCAATTAATTTGAAAATTTGAATAATTTTGAGTAAACCTTAATTTCTAAATAATTTTTCAACCAATCAATTTATGAATGAAAAAATATTATTTGAAATAATGATATTCAAAATGCAATTAATAATATTCAAAATGTATAATTTAATGAGTTCTCATTTTCATTTATTTGAAAATCAGAAAAAATATAGATAGAACAAATTTAATTCGCATTCAAAATACACGCCAACATTGTCAACAGCTGATTGGGATGGCTGCAAGATAGAAGATAATACGCAAAGTAATACTTTGCGCACTAGAGCAGAAAAGTGATTCTTTGCGTTCTGTAATCAGTGCAGAAATTATCACTTTTCAAGGTAACTGTAGGAGTAAGTATTATAAATAGATAGTAGTAAACAGTAATCGGCTTGAGTTGGACAAAAAATCGGTTTCAAATTTGGGACATAAACGACCTATAATACCTATAACATTATTATAATTGAGATTGAATATTTGTCAATAAATTATAATTCTACATTGTTGAAATTGATCTGGCAATGTTGCGGAGCTAGAAAAGGATAGTGCTATCTGATTTGTCGAATGATTGATAAGGATAGCAGCACCAATGTTAATCAAATACTGCTATTATAACGTGGACCGCACTATAGTGTTAGACACCGTGAAAGATAATATTACTTGATATATTGGAATTATTCCTGATTCCTATTTTACCCTCTCCAAGTTTGAAAAATAGTTCCCCTATATACACCAGATATGCCTGTATCAGCTATCCTCTATAAAAGGCAATGGCAAGGCAGAGATACGGCAACACTTTTCTTCTGTCTTTCTCCACCGCCATTCTAACGAGGTCCTCATTATAGTACATGGGTAACCATAGTTGTATCCCAATTATAAAGTGGTGGATTGCAACTCTCAAAGATGGTACACCACCAAAAGTTAATCAGTCCAGTCAATATAGACATAAAAAAGGGGGTGTGCTTGCAATTTATATTGTAGTTCTGATTTTTCAATATATTATTTGGGTACATAAGAGAAGTCCAGAACCAATTTCTTCATGCAAAATTTCCTTGTGCTAAATACAGAGTGGCCAAAAAACCTCGTATTTTTGGCTCATTTTCCATTTTTCAGCGATTTCTGCCAAATCTCGTAATCGGACAGAAAAATTTGCTCCCGCCTTTTTTTAGATTATAAAATTCTGAATAAAATGAGATCATTCGGAACTCTCTATCTCCAATGAGTACTGAGTTATGATTTGTCAAAAATGAGTGAAATTTGAAGAAAAAATCAATTTTGATGAATTTTAGTTTTTGAACAACAGTATCTTTTGATTGTTACCATTTAGATGTATAATTCAAAATCCCTCTGGGCGTATTTTTGTGCTCTACAATCTGAGATCAGGTAGAGCGCTCTATCTAATATAGATTTCCAGGTACACCTGACAACAATGATCCTTGTATTGTGAAAAACACCCAATTTTCAGCTTCAACCATCATCACCAACTACATTGTCCTCACATTGATATTTCGCACAACGACATAAGTTCATGAGATTATGTTCTATGAGAATCACCCGTTAGATGCACTTCATTTCAGTATTTCCTAGTGGAGAGGCGCGCTTAAGGACACCTCAAGGATCAAAATTTCAAACACTTATAGCTTTTGACACAATGCTCAGATTTCATTGTACTACACTTCATTCTTCTCGGCTCGTCAAGGCGGTTCAAAATCATTCATCATAAGTCAAATTCGGTCGACAAATGGAAAATTTATTGTTGAGTGTACTTAAGCCCATATTCCATACACAAAAAATGGCCAATTTCTATATTGAAAGCGAGGTTTTTTGGCCACTCTGTATTTAGCACAAGGAAATTTTGTATGAAGAAATTGGTTCTGGACTTCTCTTATGTACCCAAATAATATATTGAAAATCAGAACTACAATATAAATTGCATGCACCAATGTATATAGTGACTGGACTAAATCCATAGCTGGCCAATTTGAAGAAGAAATTGTCTAAAGCCTAGTCCACAACTTGGCCCAGTCTGCAATGTAGCCAGCGCCCAATCAACCAGCGTTGGCAAACCACCCATCCACACACTGTGGTTGGTCTTTAATGGCCTTCATTGGGCCAACATGTGGATGCGGCATAATATGAGCATCTATGGAATGTTTAGTGTAAAGCACTCAACCACCGCCATTTGTGAAACCACAACCTTTTATAGTGGGATACCCCAGTCTACCAATAATTACGATGCAGGATAAACATAAGCACATAACTGAAAAGTCCAAGTTGGAAGTAGTGAAAATTGAAAGTGATACTGTTTAGTAAAGCGGTAATGGTAAATGTGAAACTGGATATAAGCCACGTATAGGCTACAAAAGGCTACCAGCAAAGCAAATAAGACTGCACAGGCTGTTGGAAAGTGGTTTAAAAAATATGAGTGACTTTCTTTAAAGCCACAATAACTACCATCCAATATTTAATATGTTGCTTCTTCCCTGAATACTGTAAAATCAAACACATACTTGCTGCACTAGAACCGTAGTTTTACAAATAACGTACCTTTTCTTGAAACATATCCTTCATTGAAGCAAGCTTCCATGAAGACTAGATCACTGAAGACACTGCGTACCATTACTACACCTTGGCCTGTAATAAATAAAATAAACAAATTAAAATTAAATGAGAAAGATTATAGACAATTTAAACATAAATTAATGTATGAGATTCATATGCGCTAGTTCAAGTTAAATTAGACATAACCTGATTAACTTTCCGACAGTCGCGCTGTTGCAAAAAGTACAAAAGTGTCAGTTTTTTTGTTGCACAAAACTATTGAATGGGGTGGTGTCAGTGAATGAGTCACCTATGCATTCCAAGACTTTCCCCCATCACTTCACTGAGTTGTGAAGTAGCAATGGTTCAGTCTTTGGGTGCCATTTAGTCGCGAAAGTGCATAAGATAGGGAAAGACTGTAAACAAACCAATAACACAGAATTAATGGCTTTGCTTGATGTACCTTATACAATTAATTGATATGTTTTGACAGTAAGGAGAGTACATAACACTTGGAAAATTAAATGTTGTAAAAAGTACAACACGCGACTGCTCGTGTGAGTGGGGCGCGACTACCGGAAGGTTAATAAAACCAACTCTTTCAACAATTACAGAGATATGCATAAACGCTGTTCTTTTAATTAAGGCTGTTTGGAAGTCACACAAGTCATTATGGATTATAGTCAAAAATAAACAAAAAATAATACATTTTTAAAAGGGTTCAAAAATCTAAATTGCTAGATAAGTTTCTGTTTTTATTTTGTGATTATAGAACTATTTAGGCTATTTGTTTCGCCTACAGGTAAAATAATGATAACAATAATATCGACCTGGCTGGCTCAGGTCTAGTGTCAGCATTTCAGGTTGCACCTGATCAATTTCAGGGTCTCTGACATGAACTAACGACTTTTTTCAGGCAGCCGGGACCGACAAATGACATCTCCATCCGAGTCACGGGAGTGGCTACTGGTAAGCTCTTGTCGTATCCCTAAGGGATCTAACATTACTAAAACCATATTATAATAGACTCAATTTAAAATAACGAAATGATTAATCGTACCTGTACTGAATACATGAGCCAGAGCATCGATGTATTGGGAGAATCTCAAATCATACATATGAAACTGGAAATTGGCCGACGTTACTTTGTCCGGGCTCATACACCACTTCTTCTCATCAACCGACTGCGCACCGGGTGGTAGTTTGGCATCCAGTTCTCTAAAGTCATATCCGTATGAATTGATGTAATGCATATCCATGTTCGCTTCTGGAATGAAATGCATGTCAAAATCTTCAGCCAGCTTTTGAGCGACTTTAGTTTTGCCAACAGCAGGTGGCCCATCAACGACAATTATCTTTGTGTTCTCATCAAACCTTTCACTGGTGCTCTCAAACAATCGGCGCCATAGGCGATACTTCTTGGTTTTATAGGGAAAAGGTGCTGCTCGCTTATAATCCGAATCTCGGCTGTGGATACTCACAATTGTCGCTGCAGGAACGTAATTCACACGAGCATTGGTTTTGCAAAACAACTTCCAAACTGTGCCAGAGGCCAATTGACCTCTAGGAACAGCTTGGGATAATGCATTACAGAGAACGCTAAGAGCCATTGCTATTCAATTTCTAACACTCTTTTACCATTTACAACACAGCATTTGAAAAAGAACAAGAAATATATGAGGTTGAATATTGTAATATTGTATTTTCTACCACATTACAAACCAGAGATTAGAATCTTATTAACCTACCCAATACTCAACAACTCAACTAATCACTTATTTTATAAAACAGCTGATCGACAGATCTGCAGACAACAGTGAAGTCATGTTCATATCATCCAAAAATCATATATGATAGAAACAGCTAATCTAATATACTTGCTCATTTGTGTTTATTATCTGAAATTAATAACATTTTTAATAGCAACATAATCTTGCTTGAGAAATAATCTTTGTCTTGAAAAGCAAAAACCTGATCCATTATTTTAATTTTGAAACCTACTATATTTAGGTTTTGTTCATCCAACTTTCTATAGGATGAATTGAAAACTTGCAGATCTGAGATTCACATCAGACAATTAATACTAACATTTAAAATTATTTCTATTGTGATTTTTTGTTGAAATACGATTTTTAAATGTGATAATTGTGTTGAAACGTTGCAATTCTATACCAACTATTTTCTCAAGGACAAAAATCAAGATAATCTGGTCTTGTTACAAAGTAGGGAAATTTCAGTTTTATTATGTCTACACTGCAAGAAGATCTCAGATCGGCCAGATTTCAATTTGTATAATTGAAAAATTGTATTATTAATAATCCAGGAAAGTTTTGTTCAATTGAGCTTTAAAGGTGAAAAGTAATGTAAGGCAGAATATTTTTCTGCTTTTATATGGTAAAATGTTCATTAATATTTGGAATGTTATGATGATTCTCAATAATAAACACGAATCAATTGTGATCAGCTGTTTCTAGCACAATTAAAATTTGGACAAAATGAATGTCATCCCACACTGCCACCTAGACAGGTCACATAACAGGTGATCCAGGTAGAAGCTTGAAAAAGTAGCATTGGCAAATATTTGGAGTCTGCACTCCAACCTTCGACTGTTCTCAATCCTAAAACACTGTGTATGTACAGTAGTATAAATAGAATCCATTGGTCTCTTGGCTATTTCTTGAAATTATTGTACTTATTGGTTGTGTGAAAAGAAGAAACCTGTTCTAGTAAAAATTTGGCATGGCTCTATCATTTTTGCTTCGGAATCAAATGTCATCCAAAGGTGAAAAATCTATTTACTTATCATTTATTGAAAATGTTTTTACCTAAAGTAAATTTCATAAATGTAAATTTAAACAGATACTCATAATCTTAGAGCAAGATTAAGTACATGAAGTACCTGTAAATGAAATCATTATTGAGGTTTGTAATAGATAAAATGTTTGTAGGTAAAAAATTTCCTTTTTACTGTGGTACAGTAGAAAGTTTAAGCCTACATGGAAACTTGTCATTTAGCTTATCAGAGTACTATAAGACCAAAGCAATAATTATTTTTTATGTTACCATTTTAAAAATGTTTTATGAATAAAGTTTTGCTTGATTCAAGTGAATGTACGCAGACTGTAGGTTACTAGGTACATAAATCCTAGGAATTGTTTTCCTAATATTCATCTTGTCTAGCTTTACAACCCAGTACGGGTCACAGCCTCGCTCAATCTTCTTCTACAACAAGCATCTCTGTTCAATGCAGCACATCTTTATCCTAGCAATCCAACCATTGCCGCATCCTGGTCAACCACATCCATTCATTTTGTCCTCTTCCTCCTTCCATATTTTTTCCATCCATCGCCATCTTGGGTGGGTATGTATCATCTGCTCGTATCAGGTGTTCTGCCCATTTTATTCTGCGCACTCTCAGCACTGTGACTATATCAGCTTGTTGATACAACCTGTACAGCCATAGCCACCTCTAATACAAGGCCGCGGCCTACGATATTGCAACGTCGCAGTGTAGGCCTACAATCTAATACATGATTGGTGAAAAAGATCAGCTGGTATTTTTAAAATCTTTTTCACCAATCATGTATTAGATTGTAGGCCTACACTGCGACGTTGCAATATCGTAGGCCGCGGCCTTGTATTAGAGGTGGCTATGGTACAGCTCTTTATTGTGCCGTCTGCTCCAGACTCCTGGTTCTTCAACTCATCCGAAGATTCTCCTCAGGACTTTCCTTTGAAAGACACCCGGCATTGTTTTTTTAATTGCGAATAAGAATTGTCATCTATTTTGTTTTTAAGTCTCTTGTATCATCACTCTACATTTCTAATGCACAGTCTAAGTTAGAACTCTTGCATAACTTACTTTAGCCATATTTTGTTGATTGTGTTTTTTGCAGGATGCATTTTCAAAGTGTCGGACTTGGTCAGCAAGCAGGCTTTGAAAACATGCAGTTTTGGGACTTTACATCAACATACAGCTGTGACCAAGAAAAATGAACAAGTTAGCTTGCTACATAATGTAAAGGTACTGAATACATCATTGATTTAAAAAAAATAGATTATAGATTTTAAATAGGTTTGTCAAAGGAGCTATGTTCCAATTTTTTTTTAGCTGTGTGGCCTAAACCCTAAAATATAATCAGGGATTCTCGCATAGGAACACCCCACAACACGTATATTGATGATATATGTGGTATTGATACCAAACTATCATGGGAGTCGCAAATCACCAAGGTTTTCTTGAGTTGTCTATCTGCTCCAAAAGATGAGGGGGCTGCTAGTGTTGAACGCTTGGTGATGCTGCACCATGCAGTATTTCCGAGCCACATTCAGTATGGCATCTTGGCATTCAGCGCATGTGGGGAACATAACATATTCCTGCTACAGAAAAAGGGACTCTGTGTAATGACAGAAGGCTATTAGTATGATGCACATTACCAGCCCATATTCCAGCATTTGAGTATCCATACAGTTCATGACCTGTACATACTGTAATCGCTCCTACATGTCAGGAAAATATCTGCACATTAGCAGAAGAGACCAAGTGCGTTCACATGGAACTCGATGGAGAGCCGCGCTGTCGCCTGTCAAGAGTAAAGGACAGTTTTCCAGTGCTATGTGAATGTTTAACTGCTTGCCAAACTTAGTTTGGGCGCGCCCAGTCAATGTATTCAAGAACTCATTGGAAAGAGCTACTATCAGTTACAAGATTTCCTGATGGAAACTTTGCTGGACTGTGACGCTGCCTACATTTTATGTATTATGTTTTTAATTACTTAACACGATTTATCTAGGAAGACCTGACCTTGATCACGACATTGGATATTTGGATCGATCCCAAGGGTCGAAACACACGACACGTTTTTCAGACGAATCTGCACGAAAGAACAAAAAGCTCTCTGATTGGCTGATTCTCGATGCGCCAACCCAATCAGCCAATCGGAGAGCTTTCTGTCCTGTCGTGCCATGCCGAGTCGTCTGAAAAAACGCCTCTTGGTTTTCGGTACCTTACACTACTTGACATTTCTCATGGGTAATGTTTTTGATGTGATGTTATATTGGGGGACCTCCATTTATCCTTCTATTATCCTTCTAGATCAAGCATATGGTTTCTACTTCACCTATTAGAGCTTAATTGAAGGAACATAAGGTTGAGGTCAGATTAATAAGGTTTCTGTATGCTTGGAACAAATCTTCTGGTTCAAAATTTTCACCAAAGGTGACATAACATAATCCCAAAGTCTCATCCTGAACGGTCGAGTAGTTTTTGTATTAATATAGCAAAGAACATGAAAATTTAATTAAAAGGAAGATAAGAATGAGGTCAGATTTATAAGGTTTGTTATTGATTGGAACAAAAAGTTTGTTTCCAAATCTTCACTGAATGTGACATAAAATAATACCAGTTTTATCCCGATTGGTCGAGTAGTTTTAGCATCAATACAGTATAATAAAACATTCAATATGCACAAATTTCGATGTAAATCATGAGTAAGTAAGCGTTTTTGTTCTCTAAGTTGAGTGTTTTCTGTTGACCAGGTGTCGGATTTGTGTAGCAGCCAAATGCGACCATTCTCGACGAGCAACCGATTGTTTTCGGGCAAGGACAGCGATCACTCGGCACTGTGGGGCGCCGAAAGGGTGGCTTCCGCAGCACTCCTGGGGCTCATTCCGGCCATATTCTTTGTGCCGTCCCAAACGCTCGAAACTCTGACGGCCGTCATCACGGTTATGCATTGTCATTGGTAAGTTCAACTCATTTCAAAAGCTTCTTGCTTTTTTGTGTGTAGTAAAATTTATTGTTCGCTTCAATTATTACTTGACATCATCATCAGCATTTTCAATATTCAATATTATAACTTTTTTCATGGTGGAAGTCATCTCTATGTCACATCAAATTTTATTACTGAAGAAAAGTACTTTTACTGATGATTTTTATGTTTCAAAAATAATGTGAACAATAAAATTTATTGTTGACCAACCTCATGCTGGATAGATTTCGTCAATAATAAAATTACAATAATAAGCACTTGGAACACAAAGTTGCTGGATTTCTCGCCACCCGATTGCAAAACTACATGTTCCCACATTCTAGAGTACAATTTCTTCGCCTACCGCGTGTGCTACGTTTAGCTAGAATCGAATTGAGTAGCTGTTATTTTGAATTGAGTAAAAGCATAATAATTATAATTGATGAAAATATAAATCCGAGTACCCTTTTTAAAATTATTTTGTCACGACATGTTTCGTTTCGGCTGTTTAATGCCATTATCATGATTATAGCCGAAACATGTGACAAAATAATTTTAAAAATGGTACTCAGATTTATATTCAAAAGTAGCCCTAAAGAAAAAAGACAATAATTATAATTGAGTATGAGTGGAGTTGAGTTGATTAGAATTGAGTATCATTAGTTTATAGTAGATTTGAGTTTGTAGGAGTGGGTTGGGTCACTGGTGGAGTGTTTCTGGAAGCCTTGTGCCCAGCCTTATGAGGAGGAGAGACACCCCTTCTCCAATGGTAACTCATCATGTTGAGAGGATGTTGGCTATCTCCACCCCAGATGGTCTGTACTTAGACCAAGAGTAGGCTGAAGCATGATTCTCTCTATGAGAATTCCAGTCTTACTCTCGGGGAGCACTGGGCAGTTTAGTGGGTATTCATCAAGTAGTGTTGAGAGTGGTTATGCCGAGCATCTCCTATTTAGATATCATATCTCAAGAATTGTGAATTGTGCGGACAGCGATCAGAGAGATTTTACGGCATAGATGTCCACGATATCGATATACAGAGTGTCCCACGAAGGTTGTAACAGCCGTTGACCGTAGATTCTACTCGACATTTCTGACAAAAAATGTGTAGTAAATTTTTTTCCTATCGACCTTAGTTTTCGAGATATATAGATTTTTCAATATTTTCAGAATATGCCTACTTCTGGTCATTAAATACTTAATAACTCGAAAACCACTGGTCGAATTTAAATTTCAAGGGTATTGTTGGAAAGAGAAAAACATTTCAAACAAGATTAATATGATTCTATTTCTTGTAAGATATTTTTAGTTTTTTATTTGGGCTTAAACTTGAAAAAATGCTATTCTTCAAATTCAAAGTGAAATTTCAAACAGTTTTTCTCGGTTTTTCTCCGAGTGATTATAGTGGTTTTAATATTTCAAAACTTCTCCATTTCATAAGTTTTCGAATAAGTTAAGATAAGATAAGATAAGATAATCTTTTTATTCAACACAGTACACTTTATAATATACAGTTGAATAACGTCAGGTCTTAATAAGTAACAATAATAAATACACAATAAAAAACACACATGGAAGACTAGAGTAGGCCTACCTACAAACTATGCTACCTTCTATCACTGAAATCCTTCACACTGTAGTAGGCTTGTGAAACCAGGAATTTATACACTTTACTCTTAAAAATTTTTATATCAGACAAGGACTGCAGCTCGGTAGGTAAGTTGTTAAACAATTTAGCTCCAATATAAGAGGGCATTTTCTCGTACAGATGCAGTCGGTGTTGTCTCAAAGACAGTTTATTCCTCCCTCTGGTGTTATAAGTGTGGATATCAGCAATTTATTTAGATCAGATAAGTGCTTGTGAGTGAAAATTAACAGTTTGAATATATAAATTGATGGTAGTGTAAGTATATTTAAGTCAACAAAAGCCTGTTTACAAGAATCATTGGACTTCAGCCCTGCCAAGTAGCGGATTGCTCTTTTTTGTAGTCTAAATATTTTTAAAAAGTGTAACTCTGCAGTGCTTCCCCACAACTCTATGCCATAAGCCACATGTGAATAGAACAGTGAAAAATATACCATTCTTGAAACTGACATTGGAACAAGTCTCACAATGTTTCTGATAACAAATAAGCCTTTACTGACCTTGTCGATAATAAAATTAACATGCTCATCCCATGCAAGTTTTGAATCAAACTTTAAACCAAGTAATTTTACATACTCTGTATTGCTAATAACATCGTTCCCTATGTACAACTGAGGTTCAAAAGCGTTATGTCTTCGGCTGAAGTCAATGATACTACTCTTCTTTGAGTTAACTGTGAGGGAAAGTGAGTTGAAAAATTGAACGACTCTATTGCATATCAAGTTACAATTAATCTCCATCTCATTCAAGTTTTTGTGTGAAAAAATTAAAGATGTGTCATCCGCGTATAAGGTAAGTTTATTAAGAGGAACAAGTGAACAGATGTCATCTATGTACAGTATAAAGAGAAGTGGTCCCAGAATAGATCCCTGTGGTACCCCTGATGTTATTCTGATTAGGTTTGAAGCTGTTTGTCCGTCACTACCATGAATTGTAACATACTGATACCGATCAGAAAGGTAAGATCTTATTAAATCATGCACTTTTCCTCTTAAACCAAGCCTAGTTAATTTTTCCAAAAGCAACTGATGATCTACACACTCGAAAGCTTTAGAGAGGTCGAGCATTACTCCAGAAGTGTAGTTGCCACCTTCGATATCTTTTATTATAGCTTCAAAAACCTCGATGAGGGCTGTACTAGTTGACCTGTTCTTTACAAATCCATGCTGGTTTGGTGAAATTAGATTATGTTCAGAGAGATAAGTCACCAGTCTAGTAAGAATCACCGTTTCAAAAATCTTTGAAAAAGCTGTCAATAACGAAATAGGTCTATAATTGTTAATGTCATGTTTGCTGCCCTCTTTGAAAAGTGGAAGTACTTTGGCAATCTTCAAAATTTTGGGAAATACTCCGCTCTCGAACATGGAGTTGATAATGCAAACAAGCGGCTGGGCAATCGCCTCACAACAGATCTTTAATACCTTCAACGGGATGTCATCATGTCCTGTGCTACTTTTTGGCTTGAAGTTATTGATTATGCGTGAGATTTCCTCTTCATTTGTAGGTGTTAGAATAAAGTGATCAGGCGGCAAAATATGGGAGCTAGGAACGCTATCAGGAGTACTATTAGATAAGTGTTGTGTTTTTTTCATTTTCTTATTTATTCTTTGAGCAGTAGTCGCAAAGAAGCTATTGAATTCAGCTGCAATTTCCTCTTGGTTAGTCATAAGTACGTTCTCAATATCAAGCGCTAAAGATTCAATTTTCTTTCCAGTACATTTACCTCTAAATTGATTAATTAAATTCCAACTTGTTCTAGATTTATTTGATGAGTTTTTTATCATATCTCCATAGTAACGTTTTTTAGCTTCAATTACTAACTGATCGTAATACATTTTTATGTTTTTAATGAGGGATAAATTGAAATTGGGAATAGAATGCGCATTTCCCGTTGCAAATTTAAGCAATAGTCTAATTTGCTTAATTTCTTGTGTTATCCAATGAGCACTACGCGACTTCCTAACTGAGGGTAGAGCTTTGGTCATGACAGGGCAATGAATATTGTAGTAGTGGAGGAAGGTGCAATGGAATAACCCGTATTTTCTGTTTGTGTCCTTCTCTTCGGTAATGAAATTCCAATTTATTCCAGACAAAACCGCTCTCAAATTGGCCAGATTATGAACACTACAATTACGGAAGGTGGTGCGTGTAACATTCTTTGGTTGGCCCATACGAAAACCCTTTGTTAGATGCAATTCAATGGACTGGGCTGTATGATCAGAAAGCCAAGAATCTATGACGTTAATATTCTTATGCATTAATGTAGAGCTGGTGATTATATTATCTATAGCCGTTTTACTGGTTACTGTTATCCTAGTGGGAACTCTGACGTTATATTCCAAATGAATTGATCCAAAATATTCAAAAAAGTTCTACGTTGTAAAGAGTCAACCAAAAAATCAACATTAAAATCTCCTGCACATATTAATTTAGTTCCAATATTGATCGACAGATATTCTAAAACATTTATAAAATTGTTAAAAAACGAATGTATGTTACCATTAGGAGGCCGATAAACACCTAGGAGCACGTATGGTGCCTTATTTATATTGAATTTACAACATGCTAGTTCGATGCAACCCTCCTCACAGAGATCACTCACATTTAGTTCAGAAATATTTCGGAGCTGTTTATTGCAGATTATTTTGTGAAAAATTGCAACACCACCCATGCTCTTATTAACTCTACAATAACAATCAATGAGATGCATATCCTCTATATTGATACAACCCAGTTCATTATTTTTTAGGCCATGCTCAGTCAGTATGAGAAAGTCTGGTTTTTCCAAGTCAATGAATATTTCCAATCTATCTATTTTATTGCTCAACGAACGTATGTTTTGGTGGACAACCTTGACCATCAGAGAAGCTGACTCTGATTCAGACCGAAATTGATTGTTGCAGGTACTACCAATTGGAAAATCAGAGAGGTTATACGTAGGCCTATTAGTTGTAAAGCTGACCGAATTATTATATTTTTCAGTCTGACAAGATATGGCATAATCATCCCTATAATTCATGTTAACTGTTTTATTTATATTATTCTCTATTAATTGAGCTCTTTGGTCCTGCCTAACTAATCGTTTAATTTCTTGCTTTCCACAAGCAGGACCGTAATCTAGTTTCCCATAAAGCTATGAAATCCTAAACTTATGGCTGCGTCATTATCATGTGTTCCGTTAATAACATTTTTTATTTTTTCTGCGACTGCAATCTTCCCTTTTCTATTTAAATGCAGCCCATGCCTTGTGAACTTGTCTCTCTCAAGGTCAGTGATATCAATAATTCGTACATGATTAATTTTGTCACAAAATCTTTTTATTTTACCATTGATTTTTCGTATCTCGCGGTTCACACAGGACCAGTCAGGAAGATCATATCGGATAGGTATGGTGGTAACAAGGACATTTGTGAAATTCATCACAAGAAGAAGAGGCAGTAAACCTTTTAGAAAGACTGAAGACTGATTGCAATATACATCATTGGCCCCTCCCATAATAATTACATGATCGCTTTTGGAGAGATCCTTACTATCACTCATGATGTTAGTTGCAATCGAATTGAATTTCGCCCCTGGTTTAACTAATCCACTGACTGAATGCTTGAAATCAGATTCAAAGCAATTAACAATGTCACGGCCATGGCTACTCCCAAAAATTTTCACTACTCCCTTGGTACGTTTTCTCCTATCCGCCCTCAGATTTCTCTGATCAATTTCATAATTATTTGCGTGATTTGAGGTAATCTCAGAAGTGGAACAATTAGCCACATCAATCGTTGATCTGTGTGATGATACATGCGACTTAACATAAGTATTTGACTTGGGTTTTAAAAACTTACATACGTTACTAAGCAATCTCCATCTATACCCAAAAGCATCAAAATGAGAATTTCCCAATAGGCTCTCCTTAAAACATTTTGTCCTATTTATTCTACGAAATTTAAATACCTCTTCTATGAAATACAAAGCGAATATCCCACAGTCAAAATTGTTAGTTTGTTGAATACAGGGCAGTTTAATCAGTTCATTAGTATTGAATATAGAGCTCAATTTTCCAATCAATGCTGTGGAAATCCTATCATTATAACTACCCATTGAGTCTAGACTATAAAAACGTTTTTGGGCATTGTCATACAGTAATATGCTCCAATGTGAGCCTGACCATCCGTTATTAGATCCTGCTTGAAGACTATCATTTACGATAAAAACAATAACATTATTCTGATCAACTATTCTATTCAGAAACGATAAATCCGCCCCTTCATCGTTAATAATCATTGTTGTAACTGCCGGTAAGACTATGTAATTGCCTGGGAAAGATTCAGTAAGGTAATTACAAAAACAATCTATATCAGCATCAGCAAGGAGCTCTGATCTGAGAAAGGCGCTTAATCGGTCGATGAGGGCGCTGCCATGCGACGTTGGAGAAACATTTTCCTCGTTCTTCTGCACTTGCGACTCGGACGATGACATTTCCATGAGACGGATGTCCAGCTCCATTGAACGATTTATAGCGGCGCTCCACTGCTCCTCAAGTACTTCCATCCGAGCTCTCAATCGCTCGTTCTCCCGTTCAAGATCTGCCTGCTTGGAATGATCGTGTGTGTCTGGTGCTGAAGTCAGTAACACATTATCTTCGTTGTCCTCCACCGAGTCATGCGAGTGCGACCCCGAAACATCCCGCACAATAGACAAATCGTTGTTTGTTATGAGTGAGACAGAACACCCTTTTGCTAAACATCGCCAAACATCACCCTTACTAGTTGACGGTGCCTTTCTGAACTTGAATCCCTTATACAGAATCGCTGGGTTGCCCTTGGATGTTTTACATGATTTTATTTCTGAGTTCATATTATTTATTAATCGTTCATTATCCATATCTGCATTTGAAAGTTTGCAGTCTATAGTTACGAAATGGGTGGAATCAACAAGTGTCAATAACACAGCTGACACTCGAACGACAGATAACAAAAACAGGAGATGAGATAATAGGATTCCGTAAATGCTTCAGCTTACTATATACACTGTACCGTTCCCATAACTATAATTGATAAGCTCTTATCCTTTATCGCCGTTGTGAAAAATGTTCGTAGCAATCCAAACCGTTACACAGTCAGTCAATGAATCGATAACAAAACTGTACTTATCACAATACACAGATGGGACAAAATAGGCGCCAACTTTTTCCCAGCAGCAATAAGTCACTCAAGAAACCCAACCTAACCTCACCGTCGTAACAAACTTTTCACACTACAAAGAGATAAGATGAAAAGTATTTGTAATTATTTTGCATCTACAACACAACACAACTTGTAGTTTCACTCATAGCAAAAACACCATCTAATTCAACTTTAAACTATTTGAAATTGAAAATTAACTCAGAGCCGACGTTAACCAAAGTATCCCTAAAGAAAAAAGACAATAATTATAATTGAGTATGAGTGGAGTTGAGTTGATTCGAATTGAGTATCAGTAGTTGCAAGTGATTTGATTTGAGTTTGTAGGAGTCGGTTGGGTCACTGGTGGAGTGTTTCTGGAAGCCTTGTGCCCAGCCTTATGAGGAGGAGAGACACCCCTTCTCCAATGGTGACTCATCATGTTGAGAGGATGTTGGCTATGTCCACCCCAGATGGTCTGTACTTAGACCAAGAGTAGGCTGAAGCATGATTCTCTCTATGAGAATTCCAGTCTTACTCTCGGGGAGCACTGGGCAGTTTAGTGGGTATTCATCAAGTAGTGTTGAGAGTGGCTATGCCGAGCATCTCCTATTTAGATATCATATCTCAAGAATTGTGCGGGCAGCGATCAGAGAGATTTTACGGCATAGATGTCCAAGATATCGATATACAGGGTGTCCCATCAAGGTTGTAACAGCCGTTGACCGTAGATTCTACTCGACATTTCTGACAAAAAATGTATAGTAAATTTTTTCCTATCGACCTTAGTTTACGAGATATATAGATTTTTCGATATTTTCAGAATATGCCTACTTCTGGTCATTAAATACTCAATAACTCCAAAACACCCATCTCATAACACATTTTTAAGATTGACAGATGTCAAGATGGTAAGGGTTTAGGATCAGTTTCAAGGTACGAGAGACCAGTCTTAATTTCTGAAGCTTTTAAGAATCTTATTCTAAAGTATTTCGAGCAGAATCCTCAATCCAGCATCCGATGGGCAGCTGGGAAGTTGGATGTTTTAAGAATGATAGTTCAAAAAATATTGAAGAAGAATAACTTTCGACCCAGTTCAAGAGTTGAATGAACCTGATACTGTTTCTTGGATGAATTTTTGCCTTTGGATCTTAGCACAAGATTGTGTTTCAAACATTTTATCGACAGATCACAGATAAAAGTACGTTCACATGAACTGATGCTGTAAATTTCCACAATACACATACATGGACCTTTCATTTTCCCTGCAAGAATAAATGGTGAAGTTTTCATGGACTTTCTGGTCAATGAGCTTCACGAATTGATGGAAGACGTGCCTCTCAATTTGAGGCAGAATATGTGGCTTCAGTTGGATTGCTGCCTCCCTCATTATGCTAGAAACGTTCGTGGGTGGCTTGATAACAATTATGCAGGGCCGGTGGATTGGCCGAGGTGGACCCGTAAGTTGGCCACCACGCTCGTCTCATCTTACTCCAATAGATATCTACTTTTGGGGGGGTTGTGAAAAGTAAAGTTTACAGAGAATCTGTAGAGACCAGGGAGGAAATGATTCTCAGAATTCGATTGACGTTTAAAGTAATGATGATATGGCCCAACGAAGTGAGACGGACAACTCGAAGCTTCATGAACGGCAGCAGAAGTTGCAAATATGGAGGCTATTATTTTTTGTCAGATATGTCAAGTAGAATCTATGGTCAACGGCTGTTACAACCTTGGTGGGACACCCTGTATATACTTATTATGATTATTATTTTCATTCAATCCACTAACCTGTAGAAAGGGGGGGGGATTTGTGAAGTTGTTTTTCAAACTTGAAATGAACTCATTTTTTAACTTCTCGAAGTTCATAGTACTCTTTGAACTCCTCCACAGAGTAAACACATTTGCACAGCAACTCCTTTTTCAGTTGAATCCCGGAATGGTTAACTGACATTTCCTTTGAGCGAGTATATTATACAAACAAATACTTCAACTCTGTGACGAATCATCTACTACTGTCCACATGTGTGGAATATGTGTTTAGCAACTTGTATTAGTTTGTTTATTAGTTGTTATCAATGCTTCATTTCGAAATTTTTCATCATTTCATTAAAGTCAACTTATTCATTAAATCGTATTCAAAATATTTTATATCATAGGAAATTATAAATTAAAATTTCCTATAACTTCTTAACCCTTGCTCATACATGGTTGTTCAAATCAAACTTTATTCAATGACATCACTTACATAACAAATTCCTGTTTGTTGTGTCATCTCTCAGATTACTCCTGTATCTAGTTGAGATGTAATGTTTCGCCTGTATTAAATTCATGATTCATGTAATATGTTTCTTAATTTGAATGAAAAAAATAGTATGGTGATCGCAGATCGCTCTCTGTGTATCCAGGTACTACAGATACTGCAATGATTCTCGGCTACCAGTGGAGCCAGTGGCGCTATAAGCGCCATTAAAACTAATGTCCTTTATCCTAATATAACTCGAGGTTAATTACATATATTTTTGTTGTGCTTACAGGGGCTTGGAAGCCATCTTTGTCGACTACATTAGAGAAAAGTTGTTCGGCCCAGTGTGGCCCAAGGTGAGCATAGTCTTCTGTTACCTGCTGTCGATATTCATGTTGGCCGGCCTTCTCAATATCATCTTCAACGACACAGGACTCGCCAACACACTCAGACTATTCTGGAAGTTGTAAACTGTAACTTATTGCTGTAGAGTTAGTTCTGATCTGAGTTCACAACGTTTTTTCATTAACTGGCTGCAAGCTATCATATATTTCATTACGATATTCTGCCATAAGTATTATGTTATTGTAAATAAAGTGGATATGGAGTAACTGTCAATTATGTGTTGAGAGTTTTTTCCTGTGTTTTGAAATCCTCTATTATTGATATCACTATCTCGAATTACGATTACAGTAGAAAACCAATTATTACTAAATAGTTGAATTGAATATTAGGCTACATGAAGGCAAAATCAAGTTAGAAATTATGGTCTATTCACAATCTACGCTTCGTTGAAATACGTCCCATCTCCCAATCCAAGCTACGAATGTGAACGGGAAGACAGATTGTAGCCTGGATTTAACATTGGTATATAGGACGTATTTCAGTGAAGCGTAGCTAAGTGAGACAATAATTGTTGAAGGTTATTAAAGGCGTGGTGAAATAATTATGTTTGCATCAAGGGACAAGAGTATTTTTTCTCACTGGGGTATTATTGTTTTCCTCGGAAAGAAAAAGAACTACAGCTCTTCTATCCCTAGATGAACAAATAACTATTGTTCCATTGCCAGTGTTATACTCCTGTACCGAGTTTCAGTAATACTACATTAGTTTCTACGTTTAGTAATACGACATGAAAGTTTCACTCTAAAACATAAAGTATTTGATGACTATTCGGCAAATTATTATACAAAAATGTGCCTGTCTCCACCAAATTATTTTTAAAAAATAATTGTGTATCATTGAATCAATAAAGAATAAAATTCATCTACCTTAGATGAAAATAAATATAATAATGAAATTCGAGAAAATCCTTGATTATATCTATATGATCATTGTTGGTTTTATACAAAAATCGAAAATAATTGCTATCAATTATCTACTAATCAATTGCTATCAAAATTATTCCTGCAGGGACAAATAATTTTTGATAGTAGCTCTCATCCTTTTAGCCGTTTTCCGCAATATTTGCAGCCCCAGAAGTTTTTCGTTGGTTCTTGGTTGAATAACCTTTCATTTGATATGTATGGATGATGGAATCTTGATCCATTCCGACGTATTAACACACTATTTTGTTGTTTTAAGCACCGATATGCAGTCAATTATTAATCTTGATCCATTCCGACGTATTAACACACTATTTTGTTTTTTAAACACCGATATGCAGTCAATATTAACTACATGTCGATGTTTAAAACAACAAAATAGCGTGTTAATATTTAAAACACAACTACATTCACTTCAAGATCACTTACTTTAAGAAAGATTAATTTGATTTCTTCCAATCTTACCAAAACCTGGGTTTTGCAAAGGGATATAGCTTCAAAATAATGTTAGAGCAATCATTTATCGGATTTTATTATAAAATTGAGTTTTCTAGGAGTCATGAATTGCTTTACAACATCATCAGTTACCTCAGCCCTTCTCTTCTGATGCTCAGCTATGATTGGTTGTAGGGTTTCGATTAGAATTTTCTTCAGTTCTCCAGTCAGTAGAGCACCACTTTCATAGTCCTGAAATACAAATAGTTATGTACAGAAATTATTATATAATGAGAAATCGATTTAGGCCGTATTCTTAGACCAGATATAGAATCCAGATAATTATCCAGATGAAAAAGTGGTTATCAACATTACTTTCAACATACTTGTTTAATCATTACTTTCAAAAGTAATACTCGTCCAATTATATATTCTTTGTTCATAATTGATTGTATTTATTGTAGTGAATGAAATTTTTATCAATTTCTCCGAAAGAAAAATTTAATTGAATTCTTCAGATATTTTAATTTTTTAAGACTGTCACTAAAGATAAATTCAGATTCTGGTACTGAAGCGTTTTAATATAAATCTGGAGACTAGGTCTATAAATATTGACCTATATTATAGACCTATAATTATAGACCTTGTCTGGAGATAACATATTATGCTAATGCTATTACGCCAGACCAGGTTTCTTCTATTTTTGTGAGGTCATTAGTAAGTAGAAGATTATTTTCAAACAAAACTTACGTGCTTTTCTACTTTGTAAAGCCTAGTTTATACGATGCCAATTGGCGAGACAATTGTCATAAGGCAACTGACTGGCATGAAATTATTGTCTTCGTATAAAAACTTCAGGCCAATTGTCTTGCCAACTGTCCCGACAATTGGCCAAAATTAAACTGTCCCGGGAGTAGACTATGGACAGTCAATTGGGCCCAGCGAGCCCCCCACTACTCGGAATCTCAATTGGCGCCGTGTGAACGGTGTAGGCAGGTAGCGCTGTCTTGTTTTTGCCAGTTCAGCAGTTTAGTCACAACATATGACGAGAACTTGGACATGTTCAGCTGTCAACTGACGTGCCAATAGTTGGCCGCGTATAATCATCTTCTCGTTTAACTGGCCTGGCCTCCGACAATTCGCAACCACGTGATGACAATTGTCCAACGACAACTGTCTTGCCAATTGGCATCGTATAAACTAGGCTTTAGGTAAGAAGTAAGGACACACGAATTGAAAAAAACATTTACAATAGTTATTTGTGCAACTAGTGCGAAAAGTGACAGTTTGCTGCACCGAAAGAAACGTTTACGCACGAGTCGTAGGCGAGTGCGGAATAATGGTTTCTTGAGTGCAGCAAACGAACTTTGCGCACGTATTTCACATTAAATTATTCATACAGTTACCATTGAATATGAAAAGTGGGTAATTATGGGTAAAATTCCCTGAAATCCATCAAATGTTTTTCTGTATAATTTTATTATTAATAAAAACCTTAATTTATTTAAAATTGAATAATAATAATTAAATTATAATGATCAGTAATTCAATTGAAAATTTATCTGACTGCTTGAAGGGGGTTTATCTTATGTAAGCATTGAAATGACTATAGTGAGGTCCACGTTATAATGACAGTATTTGATAAACTTTGATGTTGCTATCGTTCGACAAAGTAGGTAGTACTATCCTTTTCTAGCTCCACAACGAAGCCAAATCTGTTTTTGACAATGTAGAAATATAATTAATCAAGGCACATAATAAATAGGCAACGCTGTTCTCCACTGCCATTATAAAGTGAACCTCACTATACCACAGTCAGTGTTACCAACTTAATTTTTATTTTCCTGCACTGGTGCTCCATATAACCTACTAACTATTGCTGCAAATCTGGAGTACGCAAAGTAATACTTTGCGCACTAGAATGGAAAAGTGATTCTTTGCGGTTTGCAATCAGTGCAGAAATGGTCACTTTTCAAGGTATCTATAGGAAAAAATAATATGCAAAACGCAGCTGTCTCAGCTGCTGAGTCATCTTCTGTTATTGTCTAAATGGTGCAGCATTGAATAAGTATTACCATAGCCACCTCTAATACAAGGCCCTGGCCTAAGATATTGCAACGTCGCAGTGTAGGCCTAGAATCTAATACATGATTGGTGAAAAAGATCAGCTGGTATTTTTTTAAATCTTTTTCACCACCAATCATGTATTAGATTCTAGGCCTACACTGCGACGTTGCAGTATCGTAGGCCGGGGCCTTTTATTAGAGGTGACTATGGTATTACTAGTACCGCTTTCACACTCTTGCCAAGTGCGTACAAATTACGACGAGCCCGAGAGTGTGGTGATATGCTAGCGCTCGTCTTCACTTGCCTCTATGTCAGCAATAGTGTTGACCATTTGGCAAGCGACTTGGCGAGAGTGTGACGTAACAGGAGAAAACAGTGATTGAGCAAGCGATGTTTATACTATTTTTCTCATTTTCTATTTTTACTATGTTTCTCATGTTTTTTCCACATAATTGTGACAACATTCCAAACCAATCAACTTACTACTAAACTATCTCCAAGACATCTAATAATACCAGAAAGTATAGATGAAAGCTATGTAGATTCGTCTGATGTAGTAAAACTTCATTCAAAACGTGTCTCCTGAAGTGTATTATCCCAAGAGCATCCAAATACATCATCATTAGATGGAGTCAAAAATTACCACCACAGAGAAATATACTTTAGTATTTAATATACTATTAGTATTCCTTCTACTAGTACTACTTCCTGTATCCTGCTATTATAAAGTGTCACACGAAAGGTGTAACAGTCGAAGACCATAAATTCTATATGAAATTTGCCAGTAATTTTTTCATATCCACCTTAGTTTTCAAGATATATTGATTTTCCAAAATGTTTCGAAAATCGTCAATAACTACAAAACTATCAGTCGAAATATAATTCTAAGGATATGGTTGGATAAAGGAAGAAATTTCCAATAAGATTCACAATTTGTCCCTTGTTTAATGTTTTTGAACTTTTATGAGCGTTCAAACTGTTTGAAATTGGGTTTAAACTCGGCCAATGTCCTTTTTTCAACTTTGAGCCCTTATAAAGAGTCCAAAAACGTCAAACAAAGAAACAAATTATATGAATCTTATTGGCAATTTCTTCCTCTTTCCAACCATGTCCTTAGAATTAGATTTTGACTGATATTTTTCTAGTTATTGAAGTTTTTCAAAAATATCAAAAAATCTATACTATACTATCTACATGAAATTTGCAACAAAAAATGTCCAGTAACATTTTCTTATATCGACCTTAGTTTACGAGATTTAGATATTTAGTGCTGGTTTCCGAACTCGGGATTTGGCTAAGTTCTAGACTTTAAACAGCTGGAGTGAGAAAATTGGCTTTCCGAAACGGGGCGCAGTCGTAGTTTTTATGATAATCTTTGTTTTCTCATTTCTGTAATTGGAAACGTTTTCCCTTGAGGAAATGAAACATTCCTAAATAATTCAAAATAGCTGAAACTACACTATTTTCTCTTTATTTTATTTTCAATTTTATAATTTTTTCGAAATTCAATTTAAACGTGGACTGCGACTACGCCCCATTTTGGGAAGTCAATTTTCCGATTCCAGCTGTTCAAGTCTAGAACATAGCTAAATCCCGAGCTCAGAAACCGGCCCTAAATATCTAAAATCTCGTAAACTAAGGTCGATATAAGAAAATGTTACTGGACATTTTTTGTTACAAATTTCATGTAGATTCTATATTCTCCGGCTGTGACAAGTTTCGTAGGACACTCTGTATAGTACACTAACCTTTTTGATTTTTTCAAGCTGTTGATCATCTTCCATAAAAAACCTCAAGTACTGGTAGGCTATGTCGATGGAGCAATCTCCGCCCATTTCTCGGTGCTCCTCAACGGTGCTTCGGCCGCCCGAGAACGCGTGTTTGTTCACCTGAAAAACAAGCATTCACCAACCCTCTGAATCGATTCAATTTTTACAAATTTAGCAAAGCTATTTATTTATTAATAAAACAATATAAAATATCTTAAAGCACCATTTATTTTTTAAAACTTTAAAATAGTTTAACATCTAGTTTCGGTGATTACACCATCATCAGGTTATAAAATAAAAAAATAATTTTTATTTTATAACCTGATGGTGTGACCACCGAAACTAGTTTTTAAACTATTTTAAAGTTTTAAAAAATAAAGAGAGCTTCAAGATTTTTTATATTGTTTTATTAATTTAAAAAGTAGCCCATGTGAATGAAGTGTTTCTACACATTTATTTATAAGATTCCATAATCACAATAACAAATTAATGATTGGGAGAAAATCAACAGGATAAACTCAAAGCTCTTTCTCTCCCTAATTTTGATGAAAATAGTCCAAATAAGGTTACGAAAAACACTTAAAAACGATAAAAATCACACAAATTTACAGTCCAAATATACATTATATTTAAAATGTTGTATCTGGGTTGATCAGAAAGATGGAAAAAATAATTATTACACTTGAAACTATATTAATAAATTGAAAAACATAAAAAAACTCGATAAAGTGACACATAACCTAGCTACATTTGGACTGTTGTATAAATTAGAATTGGAACCGATTTGGGCGGAAACCTGTAAGTTGTGTAATTCTGAATGATTATCAACACCGTAATTATTATTGATATTGATTGCAAACCAACAGATTCCCACATTCTACTTAATTTTCGTAGGGCGTACTGTCTCCAGTTGATAACTTTTTACTTAGCTCAGTGCAGTGTGCTAAAGGAGCGTTTACATTAGTCAAGTTGACTTTAATTCAAGTTTTGTATAAAATGAATGTATTTTGAAAACTTGAAGTCAAGTTTACAAACTTGTATCCACTATACCAATGTGGACCCTTCTTCAAGTTTTGTTAATTGAAGTAGATGTTGAACATGTCTGACTTATGAATTCAACTAGAATCTTGAAGGTTCAGTCAATCCTACAAATGGGAAAATAAGATAAAAACAGTTGTCAGTCAATCGGGGAGTCCGATCTCACTACACATCAAATCTGCAAAACTGTAGAAATCAATCTAAAAAAAAAAACAAAAACAATATAGAATGAATTATAAACAATATGAATATAGAATGTGCTTATGTGTATAAAAACAACTAAATATGAAATTAAATTCATTTATTCCTTTTCACAAAAACATAGAAAATTAAAATTTAAAAAAAATATAAAAGTAAGAAAAAAACTTTGAGATTAATTATTAGATTTTTAATACATAATTATATATTTTTGAGGTTGTGAAAACTTGAATTCAAGTAAACTTGACTTGAAGTTTTCAAAATCGCCCATCCAACTTAAACGTTAAAAAACTTAAAAGTAAACTTGACTAATGTCAAATCCTACTAAAAAGTGATCACTTTTCACACTGCACTGAGCTAATCAGCTGACTGAACGTCTCACCCAGATGACTAACATTTTTTCAAAATCTTATTTTCTTCATGGATGAAGATGTTAAGTGATAGTATTTCATATACTGCTATCCATTTAAACACATTATTTACACAGGAAAATAAATATTGAATTGATGAAGGTGTTATGTGCACTGATCTAACAGCTTTAGAATGGAAGAAGGTGTTATTGTCACTTTCCTTCACTAGAGTGCGTGGCTTTTAATGTCGCTTAACACCTTCATCCATTTTCGTGCTCATGGAGAACCAATACACCAATCAACTCCTTATAGGTTATGTTGTACCAGAATAATTACAGAAACTGAATAATAATATATATAATAATAACTGAAACTAATATATTTTATGGCGTTTTGTTTTCCTTTCCACATCCTGCTATTCTTCCATTTACTAGTTCAGCAACTTTTCTCATGGAAGAGGTTTTGTGTACAATTTATTTTAAATATAGAAATAATCTGGAAAAAAGTTTTGCTGGACGAATTTGATGAATAATATCTATTCCTAATCCAAAAACCAAAAGAATCTGATGATAGAATGAACAGTTCAAAAGAAAAACTTTGAACGCTTCTATCTCAGAAGTTTGATTTTGTTACTTAACCCCTTCTTCAACTAACGCTTCAATTGCAAACCCGTATGATGTTTTGAAGCGTTTCCGGTCGTTTAATCCATCTTCAACACTTTCTTCATGACATACTTTCTTCGTGGGCTTTAATGGTTGTCTTTTTTGGGATGTATTTGTTTGTACATTTATTTTAATAAAAAATTCCATTGTTGGCAGCAAGAGTGTGCTGGATTATTTGAATTTTCTGGTTTCTGGAGTGTCATATTTGCTAATCTGTGCATAAATGTATTCTGCTGTCGTTTATGGAAAAAGTTTTTGTTGAAGGAGGTTGGACTGTTTTTGGGATTGGATTTGAAGTTGGTCACTTCATTGAAGAATTTTTCATTGTTTTCGATTCTGTTCTCATGTGCTCAAGATTCCAAATTGAAAATGGAATACATTTTGAATGATATAATCACTCGACTGAGTCATTGTCAATATTGTAGAACCGTTCCATAATTATTACATATGTTGTCAAATTCTACACAGTTTAGAAACAAACTGTGTAGAATTTGACAACATATGTGTGTTTTCATTTAATTATTGAATATAATCACTTCATTTAAATTTAGAATAAGATCTATGTTGATTGATTTTTCTTTCAATTACCTTGTTTTTGATTTGCTTGGGTGTGTCAGTGAGGAAAATAGCAGTATTTTCGTCGCTGGCCGACATTTTTGTTTTGGCACCTTGTAATGCTGGAATGAACGTTGAATGAAGGAGAGCCGGCTTGTGGTAGCCCAGTCTTGGAGCGACATCTCTTGTCATTCGGAAGTAGGGGTCCTGAAATATTCCAATTCAATTACATAAAATAATTACAAGTAAAAAAGTGAATTATTCCTATGGCTTTTGTTGGTGGGGAATCCCTTGCGGGAAGGTCCCACCTCGCCTGAATATACAGAGTGTTTCAGAATTAGTGTCGAACATTTTAGGGTATTGTTCCTGGATGATAGGAGACTACAAATGTCGTATTTGAACTGTCCAAAACAGCGGTTATCCTAAAAGCTGCCATTTTGTTTTTTCACTTAGTAATTTTTATCCCAAGAACGAAATGTTGTATTGATCTGAAATTTGGCAAGAATATTTATGCTATGAAGACTCAACTTCAAAAAATAAAAGTAAAAATGATCTATGCAAATTTTCATAATGGCGGCCATTTTAAATTTTTGATGTCAAATTTCACGAAAACCGTTTACTTTACAGAAAATTTACAAAAGACAAAAAAGTTAGGAAATTTTATCAAAATTTCAAGGATACCTTATCTATTAAGATTGGCGAAAGAATAACAGAGAAATTGATTCTTTTCGTACTGCATGCATGACCACTTTTCACCATTTAGACATCAATATTAAATTTTTAATTCCAATTGTATTCAAGATGAAGCTTTGAAACTCGGTATGGCTCCATATGGACATACAACTGATTTAACAATGTTTTTCAGATGATGTTGTTTGTCTTGTAAAAGTATGTTTGTACGAAAATAATTAATTCCTCTGTTATTATTTGACCAATCTTAATGAATGAGGTATCCTTGAAATCTTGATAATTTTCACTTGAATTACTTAAAATCTTTATAACTTTTTTGTCTCCTGTAAATTTTCTGTAAAGTAAACGGTTTTCGTGAAATTTGCCATCAAAAATTTAAAATTGTCGCCATTTTGAAAATTTACATCGAAAATTTTTCATTCTATTTTTTATAGCCGAGTCTTTATAGCATAAATATTCATGCCAAATTTCATATCAATACAACATTTCGTTCTTGAAATAAAAAAAACAGCTATAAGGATAACCGCTGAGATTTGGACACCTCAAATACGACATTTGTAGTATCCTATCATCTAGGAACAATACCCTAAAATGTTCGACACTACTTCTGAAACACTCTGTATAACTTAAGCCATCAATGGTCCTTACGACTGTCATACTTCAGCCGGAACCGACAATTTAACGTGCCCATCTGATAACACGGCAGTGACCTGAGTGAATCACTCCGTGAATAACACTTTAAAATAAAATCACTGCTTCCCAAATATCAGCATTGGTTGAAGAGGAATCATTGATCTTATCCTCATTGATCTTATTTAAAATGAATGTTATTTTAAGTGAATCTCATTCTAGTTTGAACACCAGAGGCTAAATGTTGGATAAAATCACAAATATTCGTTTACAATACTGAGAAACACTTCTTGTAACGGTTCACATTGGTTAAAAAGGAAGTAGTAATGCTATTTTAAAGGAATGATAATATTATCTTGCAGTGAAATTCACTACAGTATTAAAACATTCATTAACTGCTCATTTGGACTGTCGTAAAATAGATCCTTAAAATTAACAGATATTAACAAAGTGAGATTTTCTACAAACTGTCAGCATTGGTTCAATGGGAAGCAGTGACGTCATCTATAAGGATTACTGACAGTTTTCAGTGAGTTTCAGAAGTATTCTGAAGTTTTCAACTAAGAAAATAAGAAAGCTCATTAATAAATTCTACCAGCTTCGTCATATAATTAGTAAAGAGATGATAAAAATAGTATATTTCTCACTTGTAGAGTCACTTTTAATATATGGATAGTTGGTTTGGGGTGCAGCAAATTACAACTTAATAGATTCAATTTTTAAAGCTCAGAAACGTATTCTTAAGGTTATGACAAACAAAACAGCCGTTCTCCAACAAGTGAATTGTTCATCGAAAGTAAAGTTCTCAGCGTCAGACAATTATATGTATCAGTTTTAGTAATTTATATTAAGAATACAAATTTTACTGATTTAATTTTCCATAGCCACAAAACTAAAAAATCTGAATTTTCATCTCGTTCCTAGAATGAACACAGCTTTTGGTCAGAGATCTGTACAAAATTTAGGTCCAAGAATTTACAATAAAATCCCGCAGATCGCAAAGGACGAAATAAATTGAATGAAAAAGAAATTGTCAAAATTTCATTCAATATGAATAATTACCACTTTTCAACTACACAAAAAAAGACGAAATAAATATAAATATATTTAAAAGATCATTACATAACTAGTTATATGATACTGGAGCCTACCAGACCGAGGAGCTCATTGTGAATAGGATATAGGATAAACTAATGTCATATTTTTATAATAATCTTATAAGTATTATATTCTATCTTTAATAACTAACCTTTATAACTAAAATTACTAACTAAATTTTTAATACATGTTTCAGAAAAGAATATTATGATCACCCCGACACATATTATTACAGCGGGGTATCATAATTAGGAATAAGTTTATTATTAGGAACTTTTGTATGTATATTATAATAATTACGTATCTTTCTTCGGTCACCTGATTAGAGCTTCGGAGGACAGACTAAGCAGAAGAATTATTGAAAAGTTGTGGAAAAGTAAAACAAATATAAAATGGATTGACGAACTCAAGGAGGATATGAGAGAGTTGAATATAACATTCGAAGATTTGAAGAACAAGTCGGACAACATCAGAATCCTGAAGGACAAACAGACCAGACTGCAGATCAAAGTCAGACACAGAATGGGAAGAGTGATTTCGGACGAGGAAAGGAAATTAATTTCTGAACGAATGAAGAAATATTGGGCTGAGAGAGGACGGAGTAAAGGTGGAAGATACTGACTACAGTGGTCCAATGAAGGCCATAAAATAATAATAATAATAATAATAATAATAATAATAATAATAATAATAATAATAATAATAATAATAATTACGTATATGTTTTGTTAATAGACTCCTCTGGTTACAATTCATTGGCGATCAGAGGAATTATTATTATTATTCTGTATCTATACATTTTTTTATTTCAACTTTATTATGAATTTTCAATATTCACAGATCTACACAGAAAATTGCATTAGAAAACAAGAACAATCTTAGCTGATAGTTCCAAATTGTCTTGTTCAAGTTCATAACAACGATTTTCAAATTTCTTTAGTTTAACGTCCACTAATTTTTTCAATTCATTCACTGATGAGAGTATATCACGTTTTACGATGTCTAGTTTACCTTGCATTAAAGAGTCCATTCTTTTAATGATAAGTTCCAAGGAAATATCTTGTTCATTTTCTGGTGAATTCATGATGTAACACTTGACACAAAATGTTTCACTGATTTAAACACTAACAAAACAAAACTACGAAAATTTACGAAATAAATACTTCCGAACAACAGGAATAGACTGTAAATGCAGGCACGCCAGCGATAAGAGAGCTCGACAAAAACCAACCGTCCGGCTCGGCAGCCAGATAGCAACCCACTCGTTGCAGTATATCAATCGGTATGTTGGCAATGGCGTCTCGAATGTTGTTCTTGAGTGTGCTATGGTCCGTGGTCGATCGACATAAACCAGGGATTTTGAATAACCCTATAAAAAACACATTGAGGAAACGCACGTGGAAATGAGCCTCGTCACTGAAAAAAAAAAAATGACCGCGTCTTCAGGCAAGTTGTCAATCAGCATATCACATGAATTTTTACGGGCAACAAAATCGCGTTCAGTCAATTCTTGAACAACAGCCAATTTATAGGGATTAAATTGAAGGTCTTCATAGTAAATTCGTCGAACAGTGGAATCAGAAATTGCCCTAGCAGCTGCGTATTTCCGAGCCTAACGCCGGGGAGAAAGCACAACTGACTGCCTCACTCTTTCGATATTTTCTAGAGTTCTGATGGTTTGTTGAAGTCCATTCCTGGGTTTATCGACACTTCCACACTCCCGAAATGAGTTAACCCACGACAGAATCAAATTACGGCCAGGAACGAGTCTGTGAGGAGGAATTTCAAATTGAGCACAGAAGGCACGTTGCGTAGCAACAATAAGTGACCGACCATCAAAAGAGAAGCTCTCAACTGCGAAGGCCCGCTGCTCTCTAGACCAGAGCATGATAGCTACTTAATTGAGGGAGGATAAATTTGGGAACTTCCCCCTCCAGAAGCGCCCTCTCCTGCCCCTCTACACGAACAATTCACCCCGCGGGATTTTTTTTCAAATAAGTAAATTTCTCTGGTGCACCTTGTAGTATTTAATTGAAAATTAAAGTACCCTTATTAACTTTTTCAGTGGATGAAAATCAAGTCGATTAAAACATCTTGTGACTTGTGAGAGATAAAAAATAGAGTTAAAAAGGGCACTTTGATCTTCAATTTGTATATACATACGTTTATATTTATATGAAGAAATACAATGAACTGTTAGAATTTAATCCTTGTCTTGATTATAATAATTATCATTGCCATGAAAAAACAATTTTTACAAATAAAAAAAATCAAAATAACTTACCAAGAATAATAAAAATAATTATAATAATACATATAAAATAAAAAATGGATATTACTTACGTTAAAATTATATATATTTTTCATTTTAGAATAACTTGGCAACTGTCAAATATTTATGGCATGTTATGAAAATGTTAATTCATTTTCTTGATGAATTCGATATTCTTGAGATAGATTTGATGTTGATTAACAATAACCGACAATCAATACTATATCAGATATACTGGAATGACTTGAATCATAATTGCCTACTATAGAAGGCGGTGGAAAATGTGAAGTGACATGTGTGCATTACTACGAAATCCATTGACTACAGAACTTGAATCTTACTACTATAGCACAATTCATGCATTACAGTGAAATTTGTCACATTTTAGGGCAAATTATTTTAAAATCTCTCTACTCACCCAATAAAATTGAAGTCTGAGAATATGAATGTCTTGTTGACATCGAATCCACAAGCAATGATATCTTTGGCATTCTCGTAAGCTAACTTCTTTGCTGTCTCCAACTTCAGATCTTTCCACAGAAACTTTTCATCGTCTGTCAACTGAATGACCAGAGGAACGTCGAACGTGTCTTGTATCCATCTGAAATTTATTAATTCTATAGTCTGATTTTTACTCTAATTTTGGCGTATGAAGGAGGCTCCTTTTCCTTTTATATTAGCCTTGAAATTCAAAATGTCCAAAAATCTTGTATATACGTCGACGCGCAGTTTAAAAAGGAACATACCAGTCAAACTTCATGAAAATCTATAGCTGCGTTTCTCCGTAAATGCGCAACATATAAACATATTAAACAGCTTAAAGAGGGATGGATCTTTTTTCATTGATTTGTATAAGTTTATTAGTACAAGATTTTGCAGTATTGTATATTATTATTTTGTTTGATATGATTGGTTAATAAAATTTATTATTTATAAAGATATATGCGAAACCGACTTTTTGAATCTTAGACCTCACTTCGCTCGGTCAATTATAATTATATTTCTACTAATTTATGATTAATTTACAATGTGCTTAAGGCTACAATATTAATAACTTTTTGTTAATTGCTTTTTTGTGTTATAGATAGAGCTATGGACTTTTAAATCTCAAGAATACGATTTAAATAGAAGCAACATTTATCCTGCGCAAGCGCTCGGTTCCTTTTGCAACATGTTCTACACTAGCCAAGCCAACATGGCAACCAACCATACACCCACTTCACAATCCTACCCTATCTTCGTGAGTTACCTAATATTGTATATGGTATGCCACCTCCACACTCTCGCCCAATGCGTACAAATGACGTCGAGCGCGAGAGTGTGGATGGCTGCTTTGCCAGCGCTCGCCTTTACTGGCCTTCGCTTGCCAGCGCTCGCCTTTAGTGGCCTTCGCTTGCCAGCGCTCGCCATTACTGGCCTTCGCTTGCCAGCGCTCGCCTTTAGTGGCATTCGCTTGCCAGCGCTCGCCATTACTGGCCTTCGCTTGCCAGCGCTCGCCATTACTGGCCTTCGCTTGCCAGCGCTCCGATTTTCGTCGAGCGAAGACGAGTGGCCGAGCATCTACAATTGTTCACATTGCAGTGTGGTTGGTAAAACCAACATAACCGAGCTTGTAAGCGACTAGGTGAAAGTGTGGACTGGAAATTACATTGATTGTACCAAATAAAACCATTAAATCAAACAACAATATTAGGTTGCCAAATCAACACTACGAATCCAATAATACGATGAAAATGTCATCACAATAGAAATCTGAGTACATGAATTAATATTGCTTTGGAAATTTAGGTATAAAGGTAAAGGTATAAGGTACTTTCATCTATCAAAATTTGGGAGAGAGACAGTTTTGAGCACAGCCTGTTGTAATCTCCCAATCATATTGAATTTTTTAACATGTGGCCCTGTTAATGAATGAATAAATAATACGATAAACAGTATCAATTGCTAATAAATTATAATCGAAAAGTTCCAAGTGCCGGAAAATCCAGGAGTTTTCCTTGGTCGCTTTAGACTAAAATGCTATTTAAATAATACAACAGTATTAACTACTAATATAACAAAGCACATACTGTTATTAGAAAAACGTAGAAATATCAAAATCAAATCAACCAAAAATACATTTTTATGACATGAATATTCATTACTATGTTGGATATGCATTCTTTCCCACTATTAAACTAGTAGTTCTGTGAACAGTAGACCTCACGCAGTATTCTCATCCACATGTACCTGATTGAAACTATAGAACTTATGGAAATACAGCATTAGACTGGCTTCTCCACACATCTGTGTAATCACTTGTCAGCTGATTTATGATGAATACTTCTATAGTCTGATTTTTACTCTAATATTGGTGTATGAAGGAGGCTCTTTTCCTTTTATATTATCCTTGAAATGCAACATTTCCAAAAACTTTGTATATACGTAGACGCGCAATTAAAAAAGGAACATACCTGTCAAATTTCATGAAAATCTATTACCGCGTTACGCCGTAAATGCGCAACATTTAAACATTAAGAGAAATGCCAAACCGTCGACTTGAATCTTAGACCTCACTTCGCTCGGTCAATTAACATTGAATTCAAAAACACTTTTAAAGTGGAGTACGCACTTACTTATAGCAGTGAGGATCGTTTTAACCTGGTAAAGACTTGGGTTGAAACAACCGTCACTTTATAATCAAGTAAATAATTAAGAACTGAAAATTTTGTCAAGTGAACATCTACAAGACAACCTTTTTCGGACTATGTGTAACCTAATCTAAATTTTGGAGGGGAATAGCAAAAGGTTACCTTAGTTTTTCTCTCCCTATCATTTTGATTATGTAATTATTGTATGAATCAAGAAAAAAGTGATTATTATATTACTTTAAAAGCTGTTTTAAATTCAATAAGAAATTCTTGTTGCTCAATAAAATGTATCTCATATTGTTCCTTGTTCGGATAAAGATAAAGAACTCTTCCAAATATGGTTTCAAGCAAAATTTCCTTTTCCCATTTTATGAATAAATAAGATTTGAGGCATTTTTTGAGATAATTAGCTTTTATCTGTAACTTACTTTGTAAATATGAACGGTATCAAGTGTCCAACATGCATAGCTTCGGACGAAGGTCCACGGCCCGTGTATAAGTAGAATGATTTCCCTTCTTCGACATACTTTAGAATAGTGTGCATATCCCGATGAGAGAAGAACACTTGCCGCCTCAATAAATGGTGGAGGGGAGCTTTAATAACTTTACTCCAGCGGGAAAGTAGTTCTTCATCGATTTTTGAACTGCCAAAGCGCACTGAAATAAAGAATATTACCTCAGTAACATGATGTCATATATCTGAAGCTATATTTACTGTTGTTTTATTTTTAAACCGTATTTTCAACTCATTGTTTTATTTTTTTAATGTTGATACATTAGATAATAGACAGCATTTCAAGTATTCAAGACGTTTCTACACAGAAAATATAATTCATTATTATCATCTTTTTGATTTTGAATACTATGACAAAAGACTCAAATACTATTTAAAAATTGCAAATATCATCCATCATTAGTGATAAATTAAGGGGGACGTTTCTTATCTAGTGTATGTATTATCAATATTGTACATATCAAATGTAGCACCGTATGTATGCGGTATTATTTATTTAGCGTATGGCTTTCAAGACGTATCAATCAGTATCCATTCCATTTTCAGGATCATCATTGGAATAATCCCTTGTCATATATCCAGTCCGTTTAAGTAAGCTATTGACTCTGGAGTTGCCATCAAGAAATCTTCTTCTGTTCCTCCTCTGAAGGCTGTGATTGCACACTCTTTCACTATATACTCCTTCGCCTCCTCGCGGTGCACCCTGGATAACGCTAAATGAGCTAACAACAATCGGCAGTCAGACAAATCAAGTGGTTCTCCTGACTATTCAAGACTCTTAATCAGTATTCGAAATGTATGCGGTAAAATTGCATGGCTGAGAATGTAAACGCACTGGTGGCAGATCACTGTGCTGTGCTGATTGATGTGGTGCAACAACTCCAGAGAAATATGGATGTTCCTGATTGCGTGAAAAGGTATGAATTTAGCAGAAGAAAGATTACAGAGGACAGTGTAGCAGCTTTTCGACAACACATTATGGGTATGAATTGGAGTTTACTGCACACAATCTCAACAAGTGAGGAAAAATTTAATCTATTCCATGTACAACCTGTCATGCCCAGCAGTAGCCTGTAAACCGAATTTTGGAATTGTTAAAAAGCAAAAAAGCCACACAAATGAATGGTATACTCCAGAGTTGGGTAATATCAGAGTCCTTTTCACCATGCTGTATGCTGCCTATAAGCCTAGCCCATCATTGCAGGGAGAGGAGTACAAAAACTACCTAAGAGCCAAGCAGATCCACAGAATGGAAATAGAGCAAAAAATACAAAAATGTCAGTTTCATTGACAGATCCCATAATCCCACAACAGCAGCTTGGAATCTTATCAAGGACTCTTTGAAGGCACACTCATTGGCAAAGTGTAGGTCCAGTCCTGATGAAGCAAACAGGGCTTTTCTGAATACCGTGGGTGAGATAGTGGATAGCATTCCACACTCTGGCCACGATCCAGCCTCATCAGTGCTCAAACTCTCCATGAGTTTCATTGTTTCAGGCTATTGAATTCCGTGGAGCTGATAAACATTGTAGAAGGTTTTAAAACCACCTTCAGCCAAGACATCTATGGCCTATCCACATATGTCCTTAAGAAAGTTGTTGGTGTGATAAATTGATGGAATATTCCCAGACTACCTCAAGGTTGCAAGAACTGTGCCCATATTTAAAAAAGGCAATCCTGATGATATTGGCAACTTCAGGCCAGTTTCTATTGTGTCAGTCATCAGTAAAATTATGGAGACTGCTATGTTGAGGCAAATGAGTGAGTATTTGGAAAGTTATAACCTCCTTGGAGATATGCAGCATGGTTTTAGAGGGGGCAGGTCCACTACATAAGCACTGCTCTCTCTCTTGTCCAAAGAATACAAGAGGTTTTTGAGGAACATGGATCAATTGAGTTGGTATTGTGCGACCTCTCAAAGGCGTTCGATTCTATGTCCCATGTCATCTTGTTGAGAAAGTTGGCTAGATATGGGTTCCGGGGAAGAGCGTGGAAGATGGTCGCCGACTACCTCAAGGACAGAAAGCAGGTAGTGTCTATAATGGGTGCCAGATCAAATGAAGAAGATGTACTCCATAGTGTGCCCCAAGGCTCAGTACTTGGCCCGCTGTTATTTCTGGTGATGATTAATGACTTGCACCTGAATGGTGCCAGCTTACTTTTCGCTGATGACACCACAATCATTGGTCAGGGCAGACGGCCCCATGATGCCAAATCCTGGGCTTACACGATCTTTTCTGAGGCCAAGAAGTGGTTTGCCAATAATAAGCTGAAGCTGAATGAGACCAAAACTCGAGAGATTGCATGTACTCTCAGCAGAACAGTTATTCTTGACGCTGAGCCTGTGACATTACTTGGTTTTGGTATTGATACCAAACCTCTATCATGGGTGTCACATATTACCAAAGTTTGCAAAAGACTTTTAAGAGTTGTTCATCTGCTCCGAAAAATGAGGACGCTGCTCAGTGTTGATCGCCTGCTGATGTTGTACCATGCGTTATTTGCCAACCACATTCAGTACGGCATTTTGATATGGGGGCACTCGGCGCATGTGAGGAACATACTCCTGTAATGACATGTAGTGAGTATGATACACACTACCAGCCCATATTCCAGCGTTTGGGTATCTACAGTATATTGCTGATCATCAATCACTTGGAAATTATAGTGCTTAGAAAGGATAAAGTATGTGAGGATCAAAGAGCTACTGTGAGACAATATAGTCAAAATAACTACAATTATTTCTACAGAGAGATTTTTATAACTGATTGGACATCTATTGTAGCTGGTTCTGGGTCATCTGTAGCATTTCATCTCTTCACTCACAACATTAAGAATAAAATTGAATTGTGTTTTCCACTACAAAATAGACAGAGAACTCCAAGTAAAATAATTAAGTGGTTTACTGAGGAACTAAGGTCAATAAAGGATCGTGTCGTGCTTCATTACGATCTTTATAGAGTAACTGGTTCTCTACATGCAAAGCAAGCATATGTATCCCTTAATAAGATTTATAATTCTAAAATTATTGAGGCTAAAAAATCTTCATTTGGGCGACTTATTGCTAATTCCTCTAATAAATCAATGTGGAACAGTATGGCAACTTGTCAAACAGGAAACAAGAACAAACAAGAGTAATAAAGTAGATATTGACCCAAATGAGCTGAATAACTTTTTTATAGACTCAGTGGCAGCAATAGCTGGAAATGCATTACATCCTAATGATGTTCCAGACTCTGGTGTTCAGGATGAGTGTCAATTTGAATGGTGCAATGTAAGTGAGAATGACGTTATAAGGGCTGTGACTGAATTATTAAATTCCAAAAGTACTGATGTTTATGGTGTCTCCAATTTTTTTCTCAAAAAAGTCATTCATTCTATTGTTGAACCACTTACAACATTTTTTAACCAATGTATAAATGAAGGTCAATATCCAGATTGTCTGAAAATATCAAAAATAATTCCAGTACACAAAAAAGGTGATAAATTATCAGTTGAGAACTTTAGACCTATCAGTAAAGTTCCTATATTTTCAAAATTTTTCGAGTACATTTTGTTTCTTCAGCTGGTTGTCTATTTTGAGTCTAATAACTTTTTGTATCATACTCAATATGGATTTCTAAGAGGAAGATCAACAGCTATGGCTATTGAAGATATTGTGAAATGTATATTGTCATCTTTTGAGAATAAGGAATACATCCAGTTAACACTGTGTGATCTTACAAAGGCGTTTGACTGTGTATCACATTGTGTCTTGCTAGCCAAACTCAAGAGATATGGAATTAAGGATGAATCACTGAAGCTGCTGGAATCTTATCTTAGGGGGAGACAACAGTATGTAAGCTGCAACAACAAAACATCCAGCACCAGAGCGGTTGAGTTTGGTGTACCCCAAGGATCTGTCTTAGGACCATTTCTGTTCCTGTGCATGATAAATGACCTGTCTGCAAATGTTCCTTGTCGAACCGTACTCTACGCAGATGACACAACTCTTGTCTCAAGCCATGAAGATCTTCACATGCTGCAGCAGATTGATGCTGAAGCTTTCAGTATGGCGGCTGATTGGTTTGCTGCAAATGGGCTGCTGATGAATGCTGAAAAACTCAAAGTATTGTCTGTGGTCTTAGAGGTGGTATTAGAAATGATGCATCTGCAGTGAAGCTTCTTGGCATCTATTTGGACTCCAAATTGAATTGGCAGGTGCATGTGAGTAATGTCTGTACTAAGCTGTCTAGAGTGATTTATGCTCTACGAAGATTAAGAAATACGATTTCATTGGATAAACTGAGAACTGTTTACTTAGCCTTGTTCCAATGTCATATAGAATATGGTTTAAAATTATGGGGGCATGCTCCCTCATTAAATGACATACTCTTGTGCCAAAAGCGAGCCATGCTAGGTAAGCCTCCCAGAGAAACATGTCGTCCTTTATTTGTCGAGTTGAAACTGTTAACTGTGCATAGTCTTTATATTTTTTCAGCTTTAATAAATGTCAAGAGAAGTCTGTTACAACATAATGAAAGAGGTTCACTTTACAGGTTTAATATTAGAACCAGTCATGATATTAATGTTCCTAGATGCAGACTTAGAAAGGCTCAGGACCACTGGCTTTCTTGTGGTATTAAATTTTTCAACAAACTACCTCTTGATTTGCGAGATGCTCCATTAAATGTGTTCAAGATCAAATTGCATCAGTGGTTTGAAAGAAACCCATTTTATTCAATAAATGAATTTTTATCTGGAGGCTGTGATATTGATGTATAGATTATTTATGTTTAATGCTGCGTTTCTGTGATTTGACCTACCTAACTGTGATTGATTCTTGTTTAATCTCCGTTTGACTTGACTGTGATATAAATGTTATTATTTGGTATTGTTTTGATCATTATTAGATATGTTGTTGTTTTTTCTGTTATAATTAATTTAATTATGATCTGGACTTACTCAGCAGTGAAACGGTTAAGCTGTGATAAGATTTTTATATTGAATGGACTATTGACATGGAACTTATATTTAGTATATTGTATTGACTATAAATTACTGTATCACGAAACTCTATACTTGTAAAAGCTCTTGAGTTAATAAAACATTATTATTATTATTATAGCTTCTACATACTGTCATCGCTCCTACATGTCAGGAAAAACATCTACACATTCACCAGAAGAGAAGAAGTGCAATCACATGGAACTCAAGGGAGGGTCAACTTGAATGTGCTGCGCTGTCGCCTGTCAAGAGTGAAGGATAGTTTCCCAGTGTTGGCTGTGCGAATGTTTAACTGCTTGCCAGATTCAGTTAGGGCGCGCCTTGTAAATGTATTCAGGAAATCATTGTCGCGGTGGCTCATTGGAAGGAGCGTCTACCAGTTAGAGGATTTCTTTAGTGAAAGCTTTGCTGGACATTGATACTGTCTACAGTTTGTGAATATTGTTTTCAATTACTTGACACGATCGAACCAAAAAACCTGGCCTTGATCACGACATTGGATATGCGATGATAACAACAGAACACTGTATTTTGAATAATACAAAAATATTGACATTTTAAACCTAGAACTTGACCACTTATCCTACCCTTTTACCTTTAAAAAATTAAAAATTATACTTTAGTTTTTGAACATATGTATGATTTAAAATTGTAATGTATTATCGATGATTCTAATATTAATAATACCTCCTACACCAGATACGGAACTGGACTTGAACAAGACTGCTGGCCATTATAATTGTTAAATTTTTTATAGCAATCCATTTTATATTTTATTCACACCGCCAGTCTTCACTAGTGAACATGTTGAATCATAAAACTGATTTGAGAAAAAAAGGGAATCTTCTCAATCTATCCAATATAAAATCATTATTTTTTGGCATACTAAGATTCATGCTTACTAACCTATAAGTTTGTCATAATCAATCCCAGTGTCCGCCTTCGAATTAACATTCCATGGATCGACAAAATCATCTTCTTCGCCTTTATTTTCTTGACTAACGTCTAGTTCATTTTCTGCAGGAGAAGTCATTATTCATTTGATAAACTGTCAACAGTTTATTATAAAGAACCAATAACCTAAAACCGGAAAACTAACCAGCCAGCACCACAGAGCACAGAATAAGTATACTTTGCTGAGCATATATATGTATACTGTGCCTGTGCCAGCACAGCAGAGAGCAGACAGCAATGCAGATGCAAAATGCAAAGACCTTAAAGATGCATCTCTCATAAGGTCTTTTGGTCTTATGGTCTCTCTTAAGGTCTAAATATCTCTTTAAGGTCTTTGGCAAAATGAATAATAAATCAGCTGATTGTAAGCAGGAAACACAAACAATTACATCTTCTCTATCGAGAATATTCAGATCCTGCGTAGTATCCAAAGTTGCCAAATGATTATGCCGTTGATGAAGGTGTAGAGAAGTTTATTTTACTCGAAGTTATACCTATATACTATCAGAGCAGCAGGTGAGAATCTATTCAGCGATTACTCACTGGGAAAATCTTGACTCAAAAATACCACTGATATTGTTTTAGCTGATCTATTACAATCTCTAATCGAAATAAATTCATTACTTGTCTGATTTTTTCCTCTTGTGGTTATTGAGTTATCCAATAGACATCTGTGCTTTTATTGTGGTCATGGAAGTCACTTCTTGGACTAAACTTACAAGGAGGGCTAGCTCACCAACTGTGTGAGTTTTTGCAGCTGGTGGGTGACCCTTGCCAGTCTCTTACAGATGCTCTGAATGTGATGCTTCCAGGTGAGGCCCGCCGCAATCCACGCCGTGGGATGGTTTGTAAACCATTGCTATAGAATTATTCATAATTAATCAGCTGACAAGTGGATAATTCATTGCATGTATCAAAAAAATGTTTGGAGAAGCCTAGAAATGGTTTACAAAATATCCCACTGCGTGGGTTGGAGTGGCGTGGATCAGGGGTGCCCATCCCCCCAATGGTCCATGTCGCAAAATTCCCCCCCAAAATACTTAAAATTTGGTATCCATTTAGGTACTTAAAAAATTTATATTGAAAATCCCTCCCCCGCATTTTTCCTAGTTTTCTCCAAAATCTCCCCAAGATTCAGTGAGGGCGCGCCTTGTAAATGTATTCAGGAAATCATTGTCGCGGTGGCTCATTGGAAGGAGCGTCTACCAGTTAGAGGATTTCTTTAGTGAAAGCTTTGCTGGACATTGATACTGCCTACAGTTTGTGAATATTGTTTTCAATTACTTGACACGATCGAACCAAAAAACCTGGCCTTGATCACGACATTGGATATGCGATGATAACAACAGAACACTGTATTTTAAATAATACAAAAATATTGACATTTTAAACCTAGAACTTGACCACTTATCCTACCCTTTTACCTTTAAAACATTAAAAATTATACTTTAGTTTTGAACATATGTATGATTTAAAATTGTAATGTATTATCGATGATTCTAATATTAATAATACCTCCTACACCAGATACGGAACTGTACTGAACAAGACTGCTGGCCATTATAATTGTTAAATTTTTTATAGCAACCATTTATTTTTAATTAACACCGCCAGTCTTCACTAGTGAACATGTTGAATCATAAAACTGACTTAAGAAAAAAGGGAATCTTCTCAATCTATCCAAAATAAAATCATTATTTTTGGCATACTAAGATTCATGCTTACTAACCTATAAGTTTGTCATAATCAATCCCAGTGTCCGCCTTCGAATTAACATTCCATGGATCGACAAAATCATCTTCTTCGCCTTTATTTTCTTGACTAACGTCTAGTTCATTTTCTGCAGGAGAAGTCATTATTCATTTGATAAACTGTCGACAGTTTATTATAAAGAACCAATAACCTAAAACCGGAAAACTAACCAGCCAGCACAGCAGAGCAGAGATCAGACAGCAATGCAGATGCAAAATGAATAATGAATCAGCTGATTGTAAGCAGGAAACACAAACAGGTACATCTTCTCTATCGAGAATATTCAGATCCGGCGTAGTATCCAAAGTTGCCAAATGATTTTGCCGATGATGAAGAAGTAGAGAAGTTTATTTTTACTCGAAGTTACACCTATATACTATCAGAGCAGCAGGTGAGAATCTATTCAGCGATTACTCACTGGGAAAATCTTGCATGACTCAAAAATACCACTGATATTGTTTTAGCTGATCTATTACAATCTCTAATCGAAATAAATTCATTACTTGTCTGATTTTTTCTTCTTGTGGTTATTGAGTTATCCAATAGACATCTGTGCTTTTATTGTGATCATGGAAGTCACTTCTTGGACTAAACTTACAAGGAGGGCTAGCTCACCAACTGTGTGAGTTTTTGCAGCTGGTGGGTGACCCTTGCCAGTCTCTTGAATGTGATGCTTCCAGGTGAGGCCCGCCGCAATCCACGCCACTCCAACCCACGCCGTGGGATGGTTTGTAAACCATTGCTATAGAATTATTCATAATTAATCAGCTGACAAGTGGATAATTCATTGCATGTATCAAAAAAATGTTTGGAGAAGCCTAGAAATGGTTTACAAAATATCCCACTGCGTGGGTTGGAGTGGCGTGGATCAGGGGTGCCCATCCCCCCAATGGTCCATGTCGCAAAATTCCCCCCCAAAATTTTTAAAATTTGGTATCCATTTAGGTACTTAAAAAATTTATATTGAAAATCCCTCCCCCGCATTTTTCCTAGTTTTCTCCAAAAATCTCCCCAAAATTCAGCCTCGTGACGCAACTTGCGACATCAAAACATGCTGTGGGCAACCCGGCCCTGGCGTGGATTAGCGTCGATCTACTTTGCGGCTGGCCTTATTCTTGGATCGATGGTGATCAATTCAGTGAAGCCAAGCAGTGGCATAGCAGTCTATGAATACCATCGCACTCGTCCTTTCTTTACGCATTCGGCAAGAGTGTGGCGCCGGCATAACACGTTAACAGCGCTTGCTCAGTAATTTCGCAAGTGAGATAGTTCAAGTGAAAGTTTCAAAGTTAACCTAAATTTGTTTTTTCTTTGTTTTTAAAGTATTTATAAATACAGAGGATAGAGGAGTAGGAATAAAGGAGTAAAATTTGTCAATTCATTGACTGCTCAATTTTATTATGTCTAATTTAATATATTTCTATACTGTTTCCTAGAATACTAAATGTATATTTTTCATTCTGGCTTTATTTATTTGTAATGACATCATAAAATAATAGAACAAACTTGAAAGTAAGTGATGATACAAATACGTCTCAACATTCTAAACATCTTTATAGGCTATTTGTAAATTATGCATAAGTTCTTAAAATGTATGTATTTAAGGTTAGGTACTTATTTTTATTTATAAAATAACATCATAGTACCCTTCTTTTGAAGTTTTTTAATATAAAATAAAAGATTCAAAACACAAATTAAACAACTAGTTTTAATGCTTTACAACTTCTTGAGGTTTTAAAATCTACTGCTATATGATGTTGTTCTATAAATATGCATAAGTTATACTGTATATAGAATGTAGTAGTTTATTATAGCCATAAGTGGTAGTGTGCAGGCGTCTACAAAATTAGGAACGCGTCCCTGGGATATGACTTCTGGTATAGGTATAGGCCTAATATTTTCATATACTAGAGATAGGCCCTGTGGTACCTACACCCACCTTTATTGATACTCTATTTGTTATGTATTTTATTACATGTTCATATTTCAAAACATTAGGAACTAACCTGGTAATATGGTAGGATAGGACTAGGGTTGCCTCCTTTTTTATGAAAAATAAAGTACATTGGTAATCACAGGCCAAAAATGTTACATTAGGTTTAAATGAAGTACACATGTCATTTTACCTGTATATTCATAAAGTTCTGTTAGCACAGTTCTTTGTGGTATTCTTATATACTCACAAGAATACACATTATTAACTTGAATATCAGTGATTACTATTCAAATCCATGATAATTATCCTATTGATAATTACTAATAAGAGAATAATTCGATTTATCCAAATAAGAACAGGGTAGCTTGGAAAGTTATTGATTACATACTGGTATGAAGAAAATAATCATAAATAGATAAATCTTTTTTTTTTTTGTTACAAAGCACATGCTCTTACAGTTGAATTGTATTTTTATGAAAAATAAAGTACATTGGTAATCACAGGCCAAAAATGTTACATTAGGTTTAAATGAAGTACATGTCATTTTACCTGTATATTCATAAAGTTCTGTCAGCACAGTTCTTTGTGGTATTCTTATATACTCACAAGAATACACATTATTAACTTGACTATCAGTGATTACTATTCAAATCCATGATAATTATCCTATTGATAATAACTAATAAGAGAATAATTCGATTTATCCAAATAAGACCAGGGTAGCTTGGAAAGTTATTGATTACATACTGGTATGAAGAAAATAATCATAAATAGATAAATCTTTTTTTTTTTTGTTACAAAGCACATGCTCTTACAGTTGAATTGTATATTATAGTATCACAGAAAAAGACATTATAATCTATTCCATTTAATCCAAAAAAGTTTTAGAGCTGGTCTTCTAAATTCAAAATGTAAGTTATACCGTACGCCTTGAAAAATGCATAGTATTGTTGCTCTTCAACAATTTAATCAACTATTGCAAAATAATTCGAGGTACACACGATTATGAAAATTAATGCAAAAAAATCACCCCTTTGGTAAAAGCCTGAGATATGTGTACTTCTAAAAATGCAATTTTGACTGATTTATTGAAAACACATTATAAAAACATAAAGCACCTTTATTTATATAAAATAAATAAAGGTTTTAGCTTATTTAAGCCATTTTCAAGTTCAAATAAAAATATAAAAATAAATAACAAAAGTATTGACTAATTTATGTACATATTATGACTATCCTCCATATGATCTATTTCTTGGTTTGCATAATTTTATCAAAAGTGGGATTATTTAAATAGAATTGAATGATATTTATTAGTTTATTCCTATTTAATTTTGCTGTAGTTTAGATATGAAAATCTTCTTTTAAATTTAATTTACTGCTTTTGCCTCCAACGTTTAATCATTCATATCAATATATTCATGGTTTTCTTCTATCAAATGCTCTACAAGGCTGATTATTGAGTGGTATTTTTTGATTTTAGAGCTTGAATGTGCTGGAAAAATAAATAATGGGTGCTTCATGTTTATATAACTTTTATAAGTAACTTAGCCCATGCAAATAAAGTAATTTTGAATGAATATTCAAAATAAAATATACATGAATATAATGAAATAGAAAATGAGTTTAATAATGAAATGCCCTGGTAACGTATACGTATTTGGTGGAGCAGTGCGTTCAATTTGTTACGGTACCTGCTACTTTCTATCAGTAAAAATGTCTATTTATTTGAAATCTGACAGTCTGCGCCATTCTACTAACTTGAAATTTCTTGATTTCATCGTGCTTTATTATATAGTACTTTATTGAGCAAAATAAAGTATTTTTGCGCACTTTATCTTGCTTACAAAGTATAAATTACAAGACCTCCAAATAAAGTACAGTACTTTATTATATGAAGACCTGAAATAATTAATGATCAAAGTGCCATTTTCCACGTTCCGAGATAATGAGGGTTTTCTCACAGTAAGTATTTATTTCAATCAATTTAACTTTTTGATCAAATAATTTTGTAAAATGCTCCTAGTATGAGTGATATCTCCTTAAAATTCCACCCCATTTTAGAGATTTTAATTTTTCAAATCTGTAAATCAAAACCGATCAATGTCCACATTTATCAATGGAAATAATGATTTAAGTGCCACATGCATAATATTGCTATCTAAGTACCACATTTTTCCTCGGTCTTATAAAATAAGATATATTATATTATTTATAGCGTTATTATTCAGCGTTATTAATCATGAAAAAGCCGTTAGGCTTGATGTTGCTGTAGTCTATTTTTTGATCCAAGAAAACAAAACAAAGCTATAATTTAATGGGCCAGCTAGAGTCTAGGGGGCTATAAGAACTCTCATCAAATCGAATTTTAGTATTGTTTATTGTGCAGAAATAGTATTAATTATAAAGGAAAGAACCAAACAAAATCAAAGTTTTTTTGTCAAAATTTTTAATAAACTTAGTCTTTCATAGCTCACCTATAATGTTAGATGTTCATAGAACTCTTTGTGTCTTTGCTCATTCAGAAATGGTATCATACTCTTCAAATCAGTCTTTTTTGCTTCTGATAATTGGGAAACACACTCAAGTCCTGGAAGGTCAATGTTCTTGATGTCCTCAATAGAAATGCCTGGTTTAAAGACATTGACTGTTGTCCATTGTTCGAGTTCATTGAACGTTTTTTTCACTTTGATTTTCCCAGGGGATGATGCCTCAATTTTCAACCATATTAATTTAGAGATGTTGAGCTTTTTGGTATTCAAAAATTTGTCACAGCATTTTTTGAAATTGAAAAAATCATTATCTTCCATCATGTTAACTACAAAGGGATTTTTTTCACGAACAGTTTCAATCATTTTTTTCAAGTCATGTGGAACGTAGCACATAGAAACACGTTTCCTTTTTTCTATGACCGCAAAATCGCGGTCGCAGTCAAGAAAAGTATGTCCGGCTACTAGAAACTTGTGTTGCACTTCTTTGTATACACCAATTGCTGTGAGATAAATCCATAAAAAGAGCAGCATCTGGTTTTTATTTTGCCCAGCGCAATTGTCACTCCAGGCAATCAAGGTATCTGTTGGGGTAACATTTTTCAAAACGTTTAATAAACATGATGCCACTTCATTGCCTCCTCTGCAGGATTGGCCTTCATGTCACAATGTCATAATGGATAATGCATTGTGAAAGTGAGCCCCTAAATTGTAAGCAGAAAGGTGGCGTAGATAGTACATATTGCTATGAGTTAAAGTTGGCAATGAGAATACTTGCTGGAGATCGAGAGAGAACGCATTGGTGTTGCTATTAATTCTTTGAGCATTTTTACAATCTCCTTGTAATTGTCTTCTGGCGTTTTCAGCCTTCAAATGATGCAGTTTCAGTCTGGTCTGGCTCTCCTTTTTTGCATCCCCTGAAGACGATGCAATAGTTGCATTTAAGAGGTCACAAGTAGCACAGGTATCTGTCCTAGTTCTTTTGAATGACAGGTTGGGGAATTTTTTCTTGAAGGTATCAAAATAAAAACGTTCTGAAACATGAGAATTCGGAAATTTTTCTTTAAAAGCTTTGAATAATCTACTGATAGATAAGATCTGGAGACAAGTATTCTTTCTGAGATTTATTGCGTCCATAATGACTAACCTCCCTTGGTATTGAATTAATATGTTCACACACTAAGTTCTCATCCTGTACCGTATATTTACGATGTTCAGTCCTATTGCCTCTTCTCTCGGTGTACATGGGATTGCCTGTCTGTTTCAACTCCATCAACGTTTGCACTCTCTTAGGAACTAGATCAAAGATCTCTTGAAATGTTGACCGACAAACCTGGACAATTTCACCTTCACCTTTTGGAATTGTATAGATAGCAGTAGCTTGGCGCCTACTGTTTTTCGGATCATCATAATTTCCATTGCGTCTCCTTTTGACTGGCTTAACAGTAATAAGGCCGATGAGGTAGTTTTGTTGCTGGCAGAAATCAGCTTTATAAAAATCTTCAAATAAAGTCAGCTTTTGTGGATGTGAGATGTCCTTGCAACTATATCTACACTTACATTTCACTTGTGGTGGTGGAGGTCTTCTAGCTGCAACCAAAACATTGTTTCTCATTGAATATTCTAGACCACTGTTTCTTCTCTTCTTTCTCTCATTGGCTGCTCGTCCTTCTCCCTTCTTTCTTCGTTTAGTTACGTTTTCACTCATTTTACACTATTGAATAATATAAGTATCAAATTATTGAATTAAACAATACTATTATGAACACTCACTACAACAAAACGAACCAATAGTAGAACATAACCTCACAAACTAAGATGATCCAGTGCCACCTAGGAACATTCGGCGCGAGGAACAGTTTTGGCGCGAGGCACTTAGATCATTATTAACTTTGCGCTGCAGGGAACATAGAACTGACGCATTCTTTCGGCAACTATCTGAACTAATAGGAAAATAATTGGTACTTCAATCATAATACACATTAAGAGGCCGGGTTCATAGATCAATAATCCGGGGTTAACTAAAAAATGACACTTAGACCATAATAATTTACTTCAGGTGGCAAACCTAGATAGGACCTGAAACTATCAGTTAGCATCCTTCTCACCCAAGAATTATTGAAGTCATCTGTGCTTGCAAAGTCAATCCTTTTCCATGGCATGTATCTGTTTATCATGGACAGTACTGTATAATATAAATTGGAAATGGGACAGTTTTGGGCATGAGCCTGTTGTGAATTTCCTCATGTCAAGTATTTGTACACAATGTGAATAAATAAATATTTATCACACCCCAGGCAGCTGTGCATTGGTTAAATCTTCCTCAATCCCTCGCTTAGTTGCTAACCTCTTGTCAGCTCGATCCTCCTCTTGTAAAATTATATGAAATTTCCATATCTAGCAGAGCTGTCAGCATTACCACACACATCTGTTCTAGAGGGTGAGCATGACCCATCCTTAAGTCTGGCCAGATCATCAGTGTACCACTCTAGGTCTCCTCCTTAGCACCTAGTGGTAGTACGGCTTGAAAATTTCAGAAAAGAAAAAATATAATTTTCCAAGGAAATAATAAAGAAAAACCTGCAAATAAACTTTTGTAGAAAAACCTCATTCCAGGATGTAGTGGCCAAGACACCTTTGAAGTGTTCAAGGGCCAATTTATGCACAGGTCTTCATCAAACAAGTATTGTCTGTTTGCCACGTAGAGAGACTTGTGCCTCGGTTGATGCTGGGAGGAAGCAGGAAGACATTCAAGTAGAATAGTCATCCCCATGTGGCTCAGTCACATTTGTGCTGCAGTTGAAGGCTAATCGCAACGTTGTCAAGGCATATCATCCTTCTTGTAGGCTTAGTGCAGTCCAATGTTATTGATTGTATCCAGATGAAGTGACTTTTGTCAATGCAATTATTTTGTTTATGACAGCAAAATATTCTTGATTCTAAAAGTGAATTTTTTAATGAATTCAATTGCACTTCCCATTATCTTTGATTCTGTGTATGTTGCATAGTCAAATTAATTAAAACTTATAATTTTTTTAGGGTTTGAAACGCTGGAATTCGATTTTGAGAGCCATTCATAGAAATCATGTCTACGGGTCGAACTCGAACGGTTGGTATTTCAAATGTTATAAAGATATGTGATTATACACAGAGAATATAAATTAAATTCCACAATGTATCAAATAAACGTTACTGCATATTATACTAATTTTAAAATCATGTCAAAAAAAATTTTATGCAAGGATGATGCCCACATAAGTAGCCTACTTGGCTTCTATGTTGGGGATGGAAAAGATCCACAGTTTTAGTTAACTGAGAAATTATTTAGTAGCGCATAACTGATAACACTTCAAAACTAGCGGTCACCCATTTAACGGGAGTACTGAGACCATGTCTCTCATATAGTCTGAGAGATTAGATGGTAAGCTGATTAATCATCTCCACTAAGTGGTGTGTTTATTGATTATAAAGTTGGTAAGAGCATGAAAAAATTTATTGAGAAGAAGAAGGTGGAAAATGACCTCCATTTATATGTTCTCAATTCATTTTACTTTCTAATTCAAGTATGTAGATTGTTAGGCGGAAAATTGTATACTATTTACTGCATTATTTGTTTACTTGAAGAATTTTTATTCAAGAACCGTCAAATAATGGAGATGATTGAGAGAGACAGACCAGGCTAATCCCAAAAATGTTCCTCTCCCAATTCTTTATTAAATAGGTAATACGGTTGAAAATAAAATTGTTAACTTCTAAATAAAACACAAACATTCAAAGTTCAAGATATTTTAACTTGAAGAATGATAATCTGAAAGGTTTAAATTACAAATTGAAAGTCCTTAATTAGTTTAAACTTCAGAAATGTCGACCCTGAAGTCGAACAATTAATTACTAAACATATTACACTTAAACTTTAAAATAAAAATCTATTATTTCTATTTTAAAGATTATGTATACATTTACTGAATGTCCAAATACATAGCAAAGTAAGTAGGCTATACAATATATTTTTTTCAATATCACCGTGACACCCTCCTATGTTTACAGAAAGTACGGAAAGAATTGCGATGTGAAACAACTTTGAGAGATAGAGCAGAAAAATATCAGAGAAGCATATCCGAAATATTTGGAGACAGGCAGTTCGACACTTTTCCCACAACTTATCTTCGAGGAAAAGTTGCATTTGCTCTGTTTGGACCACCACCTTACAACGAACTTACTTCTGAAAATGTTGAAGTTGTCAACAAACTTGTGAGCCATATTAATTTTTTAAATGAAAGGAATAACTTTACTAGCAAAACCTACCTGGGATACACTTTTGTACATTTGCGTTATAAAGACAGCAATGTAATCGATATTCAGGTTTTGTTCAAACTACGCTCGCCAAACTATCATATTTCAAGTGGATGTTTGTTTGTTGATTTGAATTGCCGGACATACAATAGTTGGGCGGATTATTTGAAGGACAATTGTTTACCCAAATGTGATATGTGTTTTCCAAAAGATGGCGAGTACTCATTAAGGAATTTTAGCATAGAGTTTGGCGAATCGCCTGCATGCAAATCAAGCAGAATGAGTGGTCCAACCAGTTTGCTGAGGGACATCATTGCCTCAGGAATCACTCTAGCAGCGCTGGCCTTAACAAGAACAGGAGGATCATTGGGATCGGCAGAAACCTACATTACAAAAAACCCTTTCGCCGTGTACCCACAAACTTCAATTTACGGCTGCATGCCTACGGCTACCTGTATTATTCCAAGTGTAGGAATGGTCAGCGTACCATCAAGCTCCATTAACAAAATCAGACAAGGTAATCTAGACGTCACTGATACACAAAAGTTCATACATACTTTCCTTTTCTTTTTCAATGAATCATTATCAATTGAAGCTGCTAAAAGGCTAATTAGTAAGATAGCTTCTTTGATTGATTCGAAGAATGGATTCTATTTTTCCACAAGAGGAATTCCATTTAGTCCTTTGAAAGAAGTGAGTGAAAACAGTGTTAGTGAAGCAAACCTCAACAGATTGCTCAGTATTGTGAAATACAGCATAAAATCAATGTTATCTGATGTTCAATTGTCGCATTTGGATACTGCTGTCTATAAAATGGTGGATACTACATTACGAATTTCAAAACAATCAATCACTCTACAAGAAGGTTATCAAGACTTGTCAGAGGCCTACAAATTCCTCTGGTCTAAGTTTGAACAGTCAGTTGAAGAAGCAAGACCTAAAGTTGAATTTGGACCTTGGACCCACGATACCATTGAAAACTTATTAAAATCCAATCCCGATACTGCAAGAGAGCTTCTTTTGCTGGCTCATGACGTCATTGAATATTGTGGAGTAGAAGACACTTCAGATTTATTCATGAACAGAATTTATTACGTTATTAACCAAAACACTGATAATTATTATTACGAACTTACGGCAGTTGAGCTTTTGAAAAATGCTCATTTCCTTTGCTACAAGTTGAAAAAGATATTTGATTCTGAAATACTTGGTTACCAAACATCTTTGGATTCAGAAAAACAACGTTATGGTAGCAACTTTGATTATGCTAAATTCATTCAAGAACGCAACATTTCAAGTGATGTTGATCTCAACTGTTTCTTCCTCAATGAGGCAATAAATAATCTACTAAATAACGTCGATTATCTTGAAATGTATCAAATTATAAAGGAACCAAATTCCAACCGTGTAGAACTAACGTTAATAAAATATCGCGAAATGTATAAAATTATAGACGAACTGAATGCCCACGGTGTAGATACAATTCTAGAAACAAACAGTACCAAACACTTTTTATTCAAAGGCCCTCGGGGTCAGGCATCCCTCACTGACAAACAGTATTGGAAAATAGCCCATGATTTATCAGGTTTCGACTTCTATGTTGATAATGCATCAATTCAAAGGCTGGGAAATTTTGTCTTTATTGATCCCAATGATGAGAATCAAAATAATAAATTGATTTTTTACAATAGCAAACGAGAAGATTCGGTTGCAGGCCTATTTTCAGTTATAAATATCAACCAACATAGTTAATACAACTCATGGTCTGATGTCATACTGTAAATAGCTTGCATATTACACAAATATCTAATTCTATGTTATTTAACAAACACTTTTATTTTAAACTCATAACATAATGTTATTCAACAAACACTGTTATTTTAACACTCATAACATAATGTTATTTAACACTTCAAGTAAATAGTAGAACCTTAAAATAATTTTAGACCTTAAAATAATTGAAAATGGGGTGTGCAAGTCATATGACATAATGCAACTTCCATCTACTTGTCAAGTTGAATCATGAATGTAAATTTCAGATCAATTGCATTTTATGTATTAAAATATAAATAATATGTAAATAATAAGCTATTTTGTTTAAAAATCTAATTAAACATGAAAAATCTTATGTGTTCTGAGTATATTATTGCCTGTGTTTTATAGACTATTTCTTATTGTATTGGAAATTCAATTTATTTTATGGGAATGAATTTTTTTTTCAAGTACACTGTTTACGGTTTCATTAGGACGTGACATATAATTTATTCATATAGTAAGATTAATTTTGGCAGCGTTGTTTGAATGAAAGCAATGTTGTTATTTATAGTAATATTGCAAACAATAATAATTTATCTGTATTTTGGACGACACATCCAGAGGAGTTTATTTATACAGGGTGTCCCACGAAAGGTGTAACAGCCAAAGACTGTTGGATGCTGATATGCTGTTGGATGACGCAATGATTATAACAGCTGATTTTTATTTCTGTGTGTGGCCTGCTCACAAATCTTCTCTCATAAGGATTACATGTTAACTTTGAAGGACCGTAGGATAGAGTCCTGAATAAGTCGGATTATAAATTTGATAGGCCATAAACCTGGTCGTGAACATAACGAACACAACTAAAAAAAATCATCAAATTCGGTGTACACATAAAAAAGTTATTGAACGTCAAAATTTGAGGCTCGTTTTTTTATTTATATAGGTTTATAAAAATATGTAATCTTTTTGAATATACAGAGTTTTCCACGAAAGGTGTAACAGTCAAAGACCATGTATTCTACATTAAATTTTCAACAAAAAATGTCTAGTAGAATTTTCTTATATCGACCTTAGTTTTCGAGATATATTGATTTTTCGATATTTTTGAAAAACGTCAATAACTAGAAAACTATCAGTCAAAATCTAATTCCAAATATATGGCTGGAGAAAGGAAGAGATTTACAATAAGATTCATATAATTTGTTCCTTTATTTCACTTTTTTTAACTTTTTCCAACTCAACAAATGTACTTTTTCAGCTTTTAACGCTCATAAAAAGTTCAAAAACGTCAAACAAAGGAAACAATTATATAAATATTATTGAAAATTTCTTTCTCTTTCTAACCATGTCCTTGGAATCAGATTTTGACTGATAGTTTTCTAGTTATCAACCTTTTTTCAAAAATATCGAAAAATATATATCTCGGAAACTGAGGTTGATATAAGAAAATGTTACTGGACATTTTTTGTTGCAAATTTAATATCGAATATATGGTCTTCGGCTGTTACACCTTTCGTGGGACACTCTGTAGATTCAAAAAGATTACATATTTTTATAAATCTATATAAATAAAAATCGAGCCTCAAATTTTGACGTTCAATAACTCTTTTATGTGTACACCGAATTTGATTATTTTTTTTAGTTGAGTTCGTTATGTTCACGACCAATATAATTGGTCTAATAATTAAAATAATTGTGATGTCTTCGGAGTTTAAGATTAATTGATTTTTAGTAAATTATTTATTTTGCAGTTGGATAATTATAAATAAAATCCATTAAAATTAATAATTGGAATAATATGAATAATAGCATCTGCTATTCAAAACCAATAAGCAAGAAGCAAGTGGATGCAAAATGCCGCATCGCGCCTCCTCAGGTTTGCATCCAGCTTAAGTTTGTCATGAAATGCATTAACTATTTGGCGGTACGAAGTTCGCCGGGCCAGCTAGTTTATAAATAAACTCCGCTGATTGTGAGGTCCAACATCCAGAGAAATTATTATTATTAATTTAGCACATGTTTTCAAACAGTAAAAATCTGATACTTTTCTAGCTGTACTTAACTTTTTGATCAAAACTGAGATTATTGACCAAAAAGGACAAATTAAAGAAGAATTTTTTTTAAATTCATTTTAGCTTTTATTTCAAGTATTTTCTTTAGGTTCTTTTACAATTACATCGGCTAGCCATAGCATCAGATTATCATTCATAAGCTGCAGAATGAGTGTTGCGTCTTTGTACAACCAGTCAGTTAGATTGTTGATTTCTTGAATAGCTTCATGATAAGCAGCACTGCACATACGACAAGCTCGGTGCGGAGAGTTCAAAATTTCATACAGAAAAACCGAAAAATTCAAAGCCAGACCCAATCTTGTCGGATGACAAGACGGCAGTTCAAGAACTGCGATTTCACTAGCGCATTTGTAGGCATCAATCGCCTGTTCGACGGCGTTTTTCTTGTAATAGTTGTTCGAAATTTCAGCTACATACCTCCAGTGATCGCCTTTTATCCTCAGATAAAAAACCGAGTTCTCCAGATCTACAGCGGACGGCAAAAGGAAATTATCCAGGAGACCTATCACTTCTATACACAACATCTGAATTTCTTTAGCAGCGTTTTTCCTCAAACCGCTAATAACTTCAAAACTCTTACCGTTTGCTTCATTTTTGGCAGAGTTGTTGAGGATTTGTAGACTGGAACGACGTACAGTTACTTCATGTTTGTAAGCGGTTGCCAGGAGATTCCTCTCCTCAATATTGAGCATTAGACCTTCAGTAATTAATTTCTTTAATACATCAATCACATCACTGTACCTCTCAGCCTGCTCTGCAAGTTTTGCTTTAAAAATTTCATTCCTGTCACACATTCCAACAACACAAAGTTTGGACAGTTCTGTTTCATAAATTCTATCCACCAATAATATTGTCAATCAGATTAATCTCTAATTAATAAGCTTTTTAATGGACGGATTTTAAAAGTAGGTAATTACTGTAATTCGGGTTTGATAGATGTTGTAGTCCCAAGTTCTAAAATAAATAAAAATATATAAATCTGTACGATACAAAGTACCTACTTATAATAACTTAAAAAATAGTTGTCTTGAAACTATTTCCTTAAATTATAATTGAAAGTATATCTACCCTATATACTTCTTATTCTTCTTGAAATCTAAATCACAGAATCTTGTTGTTGATAACAAATTTAACTGGACTTTTATAGCCTACCTTGTTTTATTCATTTATACTACCTATATATTTATTCTTCATAAATTATTTTTTATCTAATTTAAGTAAATAAATTAATGTTGAAGGTGTTTTAGAATATTAACGGCCAGTCTTCTAAATTGACGAAAGATGAAATTGTTATTTATAGTACGATTTATTCCTTAAGAAGCATCAAACACGTGATGTAAATTGAAAGATTAAAGCGTTTAGATCAAAGTTATTAACAAAATGTTAATAGCTCAATCCTTATAGATTCTATTAGATTGAACATAATATTATCATACACATGATGAACATGTGTGTTTGTCAATTTCCGTTCAATCTAATAGAATCTATAAGGATTTATTTTTATTAACATTTTGTTAATAACTTTGGTGGGCTAAAGTGCACGTCCAGTGCCAACATACCTGTCATCAAATTTTTGGTTGGGATCGATTTAGTATGTTATTTTGAGCACAAAATCACAAAAATTAAAAGGCGCTCACTATTGTTTTTAAATAAACTAAGTTCAAAGTAGCAGAACTTTACATGCATTTAACCTATAAGTAGCAACCATAAGTAGCTAAGGTTAGGAAAACTCAGATTAGGAATAAATCATAATTTGATGATTTCAATAATCAATATGGCTGCTACTCATAGGTTAAATGCATGTAAAATTGTGCTACTTTGAACTTAGTTTATTTAAAAAACAATAGTGAGCACCGTTTAATTTTTGTTATTTTGTGCTCAAAATAACATACTAAATCGATCCCAACCCAAAATTTGATAATAGGTATGTTGGCACTGGACGTGCACTTACACCACTTTGGTGTAAACGCAGATTCAGAAATCGACGAAAGTTTTCTCCATGAAACATGAAATAATCGTTATTTGATAGGTACGATTTATTCCTTAAAAAGCATCAACACTTGATGTAAACATTAAATGTATTTCAAATACGATGTTTTCATCAATATTTTAATATCTGGCGAATATTTATTACAAAAATACTTTTGCTTCAATAGAAATACCAGCAATGATAAGTTTACTCTGTATTTTAATTTTCAATAGTCCTAGTGCTCACTTTGGCCACCAGACAGGAATTTCAAAAATATTCCTAGTTCTTAACAAATGAATAATAGGACAGAAAAATGTTACACTTGCAAACAAAACCATGTATAAGGAAGTGGGTTTTATTGAGTTTTACGAAGTACAAAACAATTTTGCATTACTGTATCATATTTTTTCTGCCCATCCTCTACTTGAAATTGGGGTTGATTTCAGCAGTAGAGCCAAGAGAGCTAATAAGATCATTCTCTATTTCATCAGACAGGCCTACTGATAAATCCTTCTCATTTTCTTCATTATGCAATCCAGGTTAACACTTGAAACAGTTGTATCATAGAGAAAAGATAGCGATATACCATGATATAGTTCCAACTTTCACTGTTAACTCAAGCCGATAGTCCTATATAGTAGTTCTTCGCAAAGATTGTGTGACACTGGTAGTCTCTCATACTGTTCCATTCTTACACTCTTACCCAGCCAGCAGTGATAATAGACATTAGTCGACAGTAATTGGCTTGAGTTGACAAAAATCGGCTTGAAATTTGGAACATAAACGACCTATACCATGGTATATACTCTTATAAACAAGGTTATATTGTCTGTTTTCCTTAGGGCTACTTTTAATATAAATAACATGAAAATATAAATCTCAGTACCCTTTTAAATTATTTTATCACAACATGTTGTGACATGTTGAAACATGTTTCGGACATTAAGTCTTGAAAATGGCTTCAATGTCCGAACCATGTTGTGATAGAATAATTTAAAAGGGTACTAAGATTTATATTTTATTCATATTAAAAGTAGCCCTAATGAAAAAAGACAAGAGTATAATTTTGTTTATAAGAGTGAATGGCTTTAATGTCCGAAACATGTAGTGATTTAAAAGGGTAAGTTACTGAGATTTAAATTTTTATTTATTTAAAAGATTATACTCTTATAACCAATAATATACTCTTATAACCAAGAATATAGTCTTATAACCAAGAATATACTCTTATAAAAAAGCACTTATGCTATATTTTCTCACATATCAATTCCTGGGTTAGACTTCTGTTACGATTAGACTCATTTTATTCTTGAAAATCAGGGAAGTTTCTGTTCATTCAATTTTGGTTCACTTGTATCATCAATTTCTATCTCTGGAATATCTTGTACTGTGGAAGATGAAGTTTCTACGTCATTGTGAATGAGAGCATTTTCTTCCTCAAACAGTCTCAATGAAGTTGCATTATCTATTATTTCTGAAATGACTTCTCTAGCGACTTGAGTTTTGATATTCTGAGAACTGAGGTGGACCTCTTGATCATTCGGTTCCGGTTCTTCTGCATTGGTTGATGAACTTTCTGAAGTTGATGGAGTTATTCTGTAATTGGAAGCTAGATTTGTCATTTCGATCACATTTTCTTCCAACTCATCCAAGTGTCCATTCACTAGACTAGATTCACCTGATACGATCGAATTAACTTGTTCCGAACTTGGTGTTTTCTTCAACTCAGTCTTATCATTGATAAGATTAAGATTATCTAATTCCTGCTCCGGACGTATTAGGCCGGCCTCAACTGCTAGAGAGTAAAAGACGCCATCATGATTTTCGAGTAGCTTCTGTGGAGTATCCAACTCTACAACTTTTCCTTTCGATAGAACCAGTACTCTGTGGAAAATTGAGTTAGTAAAATAACTACGGTATACATATTGCTTCAACATTGAAATTGTTAATTGTAAATCTGATAACTTAATTAAAATATCGCATGTATTAAAGTGATATCGTATAATCCTAGAAGTATCATATTATATTTATTCTCCTTTCTAGTCTTATTCACGAGGAGACTGAATGCTATGGTCCAAGTTTTTCGTCTAGAATAGACATAAATGCAAAGAACTGTGTTCTATGAAATAAATTTACTTTTACCAAGGTATGTTAGTAGATTTTCACTGAATTGAACAATTTCTAAATTATTTTCATCTCCTCATATTACTTATATGCCAGCATTACTACTAGTAGTTCTGTGAACAGTAGACCTCACGCAGTATTCTCATCCACAAGTACCTGATTGAAACTATAGACCTTATGGAAATACAGCAATAGACTGGCTTCTCCACACATCTGTGTAATCACTTGTCAGCCGATTTATGATGAATAGTCTGATTTTTACTCTAATATTGGCGTATGAAGGAGGCTCCCTTTTCCTTTTATATTATCCTTGAAATGCAAAATTTCCAAAAACCTTGTATATACGTCGACGCGCATTTAAAAAAGGAACATACCTGTCAAATTTCATGAAAACCTATTACACACCGTAAATGCGCAACATATAAACATTCAAACATTTTAACATTAAGAGAAATGCCTAACCGTCTACTTGAATCTTAGACCTCACTTTGCTCGGTCAATTATTATTTATATATTATATGTCAGCATATGCAAGCTAACAACTGGCTGTCATCAAAGTTGGCATGACAAGAAAAAGCAATTTAAGATTCATGGATACCTCTAGGAGGTTTCGAATTTTTTTGAACAGATAATTTTGATAGAAGAGCGATTTTTGACATGACGATAGAGGATAGACCCCACATATAAATGATTAAATTTTGATGGTACTCATTTTTATTCAAAGTATAACTATTCAAAACAATTAACAGCCTGAACTATGCCAGGTTCAAAGATATATTATAAATAGAAATTAAATTATCAGCCTACTATATTTTCTGGATGTTGCCCACAATATTTCTCTCAAATGTACATGGCATGGGGCAGGATTCGAACCCACCACCAAGAGCTCCAAAGCAGGCTGAAGTTGCGACCACTCAGCCATTCGTTAACTAATTTTACTAGGAACCGAATAGAACTCGAGCTAAGACATTCACCTGTCCGAATCGAGAACATTTTTCAAACGATGGTCGACTGATAAAATGGTGCACTGGCTGAAGTGCTCATTGATGGCTTTCTTCATCAAGCTCTCAATCCACCAGTCGATTTGGGAAGTGGCCTCATCAATAATCAGAATATTACTCTTCTTCAGAAGTGCTCTGGCAATACATATCATTTGCCGTTCACCTACACTAGTCAAACAGAATAATAATAATTATAAAGCAAAAAATACCGTTTATTACATGTCTAAATTAGATGGATACAGAATCTAATTGTTCATAGTTTCGAAAGGGCTGTGAAGTAACCTTAGTACAATTTATTCATGTTTTATTTTTTCTAATGAGGTAATTTTTACTACAGTAACTATATAATCATAGTTATATAGGTAGTTACTGTAATTTTTACGACTAGTATGGGTAATGGGTAATTTGACGAACCACCGTTGAGCAGTTTATTGAGCTGTACCATCTCAAATATAATATATTATAATTTTTATTAAACGAATTTCCAAATTAAATGCTGTAAATCATCTCGAAGATTTTTGCTATCGCAAAATGGATAGTAGCTCTCATCGAATTTCCATCTAGCTGTTAACCCTGTTGTGAATATTTGCAGTAGCAGAAGTCTTCGGGGTGATTCACAGCATTTCAATTCAATTCCTTTTATTGCCAATTAGAATATTCAAGACATATTAAAAACTCTTTATAATATGACATATCATTGAAAATATAATTAAATAAACATAATTACTCATACATATATTTGAATAAAATGAAATATAAAATCGAGGCATCACCAGCAAAAAGAAAATCTTTGCCCGCTGGTGAGAGTTGGATTTAATTTGGATTTTCGTTTAGTAATAATATTATTCATTAGCATTTAAATAAACACAATTTTTCATTAATTTCCATCTGTATAATATATTAACCAAGAAAATATATCTTTTCATATGTACAATAAATTTCAATACAAATAATAAATTTTCATAATTGAGATTGAATATTCTGGTACCGGTAGACCATTATATATATTTCTTAGTTTTAGAAGATTTTATTAGAAATTGCAACTGATCAACTGCTGAAATATTATAATATTCTGAAATAATAATTAGGCTATATTTATTTCTTAATAGCATACGAACGATAGTGCGGAGGGTAGAGGTATCTGCTTTTTCCAATGACAGAATCGGATAGAAAAAAAAATATTAATCAGATACTGACTTTATTACGCCAAACTCACTATAGCTACCTCCACCCATAGTGCGTTCATAGTGCGAAAAAGAAGCGCACTTCACAATACTGGGAACACGAAATTATTTTTGGACTTACTGCTACCTAGCAAGAATTGATTTTGAGAATAATCTTTTTCCAATAGAAGCCTATGAATCATCTAAAATAACATATATATTAGTTGAAAACTTTTTAAATAGGATGATTGGTTTTGTAACTCTTTTCAACGGAGGACGTTTGTAATTAACTATTTCCAATAAAAGCTTATGCATAATCTAAAATAACGTATATTAGTTGAAAACTTTTTTAACACGCGAGTAGTCGCGCCCGCGGCAAATTGCCGCACAATTGTAACTTTTGTATGTAGCTTTGGGAATTTTCGTTTTCCAAGGTTGGCAGCTCATGTAATCCTCGCTGTGACTGTCCTCTGGACAATCTTGAACAATTTGAGTCCTTGAACAGTTTGAGGATGACAGAATGAACGTTGACTGATTTCAATATATAGGTATTATCTTCCTATTTCATCTTTGATTTAAACTTTCATTTTCTTTTTATTCTATCTAGATGTCGAAAAATGAGTCAAATAAGGAAGGTATATTTATTCCATTCATGAGTAATTATTTTATCCCATAAAAATGATAAATTCTATCAATAAATATTATGCAGTATGTATTTTTGGAATCTCCTCCATGTATTATGTTATTATATACAATTAAATGGTATATAATAACATAAAACACGTTGAGAAAGAATTGAAATTAATAAACATTGAAAGAGCATTGTCAAAACCAACTGTTTAAAGTCTAGGGAGCCATAAGGGTGAGTGTGACCACTGACGTTCTGCAAGTCCGTGCGACGACTACTTGCGTGTTAATAGGATGATTGTTTTTGTAACTCTTTTCAATGGAGGACGTTTGTAATGAACCATTTCCAATAGAAGCCTATGAAACTTTTGAAATAGGCTGATTGTTTTTGTAGCCTTGTATACCTGAAACTACTGGTGCCTTCTACAACATGATTCAGGCCGTCACTCAACTCGGTGGCCAAATGGCCGAGATGGGATTCGTGTAACACTTGCCACAATTCACTGTCGGAAAATTCGTTGCCAGGATCGAGATTCATGCGTAACGTTCCCGAAAAAAGGACTGGATCCTGTGAACAAGATAATACAAATTCAAGTAGATCCAATCTCAGCAAATCAGGAAGAGAAGTTGCTCCATCCATGCTGTCACTTATTGAGCAATAAATGCTGGATTCCCACATAGAATCAGTATCAGTGAAAAATTTAGTTTCCATGATTTCTGATTCTGAATTATCAGCACGGTCGAGCGAATAAAAATAGTCCCGTTAGAACTTATGGTATATAGTACGCGTCCCGTAGCTTTGCCTCCGTGAGGCAAATGTTACATTTGAAACGGCCTATGTAGTTCCTATTTGATTGTTTATTTAATTTATATATCTGTACTGTACTGGTCTTGATTAGGTACCTATATTATAAAGAGCTGTATTAATTCTAAAATCATGTAAAAACATCTGGTGTGGCGCACTCACACAACTTTCCTTGCCGTTATGAAAATTGATCACCTGACGTTAGTGTTCACGCGCATCTCAAGTTAGTCTACTATTCTAAGATCTGAGCCAGCTGGTGACAGGACTATAATGGTGGAGACACACGAGGTCTGCTATCTCTTCATAGTGAATGATTTAATAGAATCAACAGTTTGCAATTGAATAATCACGTTTTCTCGAATTTCGAGCTTATTTCCATTTTTAGGTGAAAATGTTACAAAACATTAATAATTGTAGAGATTTTCATGCTCAATCCTTTCCACTTGATTTTTTTGTTTAAATTGTATCTGAAGACTGATAATTGGGAATCTGCGTACACAGACGCACATTTACTCATATACACACAGACACACACACACACACACACACACACACATATATATATATATATATATATATATATATATATATATATATATGGTAATAGGGCAAGGAAAGTAATATAGTACGGAATGTTTGAACTTGTGGCTAGAGCACAAGATTTATTTTTCTAGCCACGCCAATTATTTAATATAAAATATTTATTTATTTTATTTTAACACTGTTGTTAATTGGCGAATAAATTTTATTTGATATTGGCAAGGTATGGTTTGCGGGGTAATATTCACGGCTTTTCAAAAAACATCAGGCTTCAGAGACCCTAAATCCCTACATGGGAGAAGCTCCCTACACACAGAAATTCTTCATGAATGAGAGTTGCAACGTATCACCAACAATGTTGAACGAATCTCAGCTGATAGGCTGTGTTGTACTAAAAAGACGTAGCTTCAAAAATCCCCTTGTGTATCTTTTCGGATAAACACCTTGCTTTGAGAAGATACAAAAGAGCATCTGTTGATTATGGAAAGATGCATCTTCAAAAATGTTCGATGTTTTTGAATGGGTAGTATTGTAGTCTAGTGTCCCTCCGCCAATAGGCAAAGCTACAGGACCCGGACTGTAATAATATTATCACTGTACCGTTCAATTTCACTTACACATATTTATAGCAAAATTCTGCTTCATATTCTTCCATGTTTATAATTATTGTATCGTATTGTAAATCATAAAATTTTGAAAAGTTGTCTTAATGAACGAAGATAACATACCCTGAGGTATAATGTTCAAACTGCTTCTTAGTCGTCCGAGACCAACTTGGGATATATCCACACCATCTATAAGTATTGAGCCGCCTTTTCCCTCAATTATTCTGAATAATGAATGCATAAGTGTAGTCTTCCCAGACCCTGTGCGGCCAACTATGCTTATCTACAAAAAAATTATAAGAATTATCAAGAAATCAAGTGAAATTTACTCTACTTACTTTTAGAACAACATTATTGAATCCTTTAATCTTAATGTACAATGAATTGAAATTTCAATGCAGACTATTTTCAAAATATTCAAACAAAAGTAATACATACCGTAGTAACAAAAATAAAAAAATAATAATAATGACTGAATTCCCTTTATTTTCTACCTTGTTGAACACCGATGGATTCATAGGAATAGAGATGAGTGAAGCTGGTTTTTCATTTTATCATTATTGCGTAGGATACCCTAATTGCTTTCATTTTCAAATAATTATTTAATTCTCATCCTTACTATCCGAATCATGAGAGTAGAACTACATGATTCTTTAAAGATAATGATATTTTGACCTATGATAATGTATATAATATTATGTAAATGTGTGAGAAATACACTTCAGTTTGTCCTCCAATATAGTAGGGTAAACTAATGGGTCATATCATATCAAAATATATTTCTATCAATTTGAGTCAAAATTAAATAGCTTATATTGGTCTCTAACTAGGTGCTATAATACTGATGGAAAAATAGAAATCTCTTGAGAAATGTTGTGGCTAAAATTTGAGATGATGCCAGATAATTTAAAACTGCTATCTAAAACATGTATTTTTACCCAAAGTGGGTCAAAAATAGCTGGTAGGCGTATATGGATATCAAGTAATATGGTATATGGCGTATATATTTATGGAAACCAAATCGCCTTAAATGTACCTATTTCCCCTGGGACTCAACACTTTTCTCCCAGTGCATTTATCTATTTAGGAAAGCAATAGGAAATTCATATTTCGTAATGATTATTTGCTAAGGAGTAGTCGCCCTAGATAACTATGGGTACTATATAGGTATTTGCCCTAGATACCTCAAATTTGATTCACAAATAATTATTGACAAAACATTGAATTCCTGGATTTCAACTGCCTTTCTAATAATCGACAAATTTCAACTGTCCCCAAGTTTAGAGGTCATGAAAACAGACATTCCAGTAGTATTTTCAAAAGATATGGCTTTTACGCATGAATTACAATTGAGTAGAAATGTTTTTGTTTCTGACCATATATATATAGGTTGGATATTCCACTATATAAGTTAGTGAGATTCACGTTATAAGGTCAGCGCCTGATTAAAATTGGTTTGCTATCATTGGATTAAGCAGGAATAGCTCTATCCTTTTCTTCCTCTGCACTGTTGTCAAATAGTTTGTTAACTATGAAGAAATATAATGAACTATATCAAAATAAATGTTTTCTCAATAATTATGGAAAATGTATTTGATCATTAAAATAAATAGTTATTTGTGCAACTAGTGCGCAAAGTGACAGTTTGCTGAACCGAAAGAAACGTTTACGCCCGAGCCGTAGGCGAGGGCGGAATGGTTTCTTGAGTGCAGCAGAGGAACTTTGCGCACGTATTTCACATTAAGTTTCTCCTACAGTTACCATTGAATATGAAAAGTGGGTAATTATGGGTAAAATTGCCTGAAATGCATCAACTGTTTTTCTGTGTAATTTTATTATTGATAAAAACCTTAATTTATTTATTGTCAAATTGAATAAAAATGTTGTCCTTGGTTATAATATATATAATACTAATAATTTGCGCGTTGTGCTTCGTTGCACCTCTGCTCACTATAGCAGCCCAGTCACTGTTACCAACTTCATTTTGATTTTGCTGCACTGGTGCTACATATAACCTACTAATTATTTTGCGTTGCCATGTTGCAAATCTGGAGTACAGAAAAAAATTTTTCGCCACACTTGGATGTAATGAGCTGGTTTACGTGCGTCATATGGAGGCCGAAAGTGATTGTTTTCCGACCAGGCCGGTAAAACTTTACGGCCCTAGGGCTGTAAAATGACCTTGAATAACAGCTGATCGTGTCCGATCCCGATCTCACAAAAGTCATAGAGAGATAATCTCATAACGACTGTAATAATCTATATAATTATGTATCGTGAATCGCGGTATTATGTCTATAATATATTTTATAAATTACTGTTTAATAATTTAATATTTATTGTGTTTTTGATATCAAACAATGAATACAATGGCTGCATTGTCCATTGTCAGAAAGGTACGTATCGCAAGTATTTAAAAGTGAAGAATCGAATTTGAAATCAAAGTACAATAATTGTATCAATATGTAAAAGTGAGGTAGAGTAATAATTGTTTCTTTTTTATTATCGAATTCCACTTCTTAATGCAATACAATCAACTATAATAACAAGAAAATACAGCAGAGATCTGAAGTTTAAGGTAAGCCTACTGGTGAAACTCAGCCTTGACTAAAAAATTCCTAGTAATTTTTCCGTAATTCATTATTAAAACTTTTAGATAATTTTTCTTTAATATTGAACCATATAGAGAAAACATTAGGCCCACTCAAGATTGAATCTTCGAATGTTTTCTCTATGATTTCAGAGCAATATTTTGTTGTGAAAATGCCGGCAAAACGGCTTCAAATTAATATGCCGCTATACACTATATTAAATATAGTAGCCTACATACGTTACCTGACTTAATTCAGAGTGAAAATTTTATTGTGAAACAGATAATAATATTAATTTTAATAATATAAGTCATGAGCCAAAGTCTGTTGTACCTTTGACTATAGAAAGAACCTTCTTCTATAGAAAGAACAACCTTCTTTCTATAGTCAAAGGTTGTACGCTTTTTAGAAGTCTAGTTTACAGTATTACGTGTATGCTAAGAGTTATCAGTCAGGCCTCTTCCTTCAACAATACCCAATAGCCGAGAGCGTTAAGGCGTAACTCAACTGAACTCAGCTCAGTGAATAACAAATGCGATCTAGGTTCGAATCTCGGTCAATGCCTTTTTTTTTGTCGATGAATTTCGACTTTTATTAGCTATTTTTTATATTAGTTACCATAATTTAAATTTCAATCAATTTTTTAGATACATTTTGAGACAAAACTGTGAAATATGCAATTATATTAATTTTTTCATCACATTATTTCAAAATAGTAATGAAAATTCTATTCATCCATCTATCCATGAGATATTGCACCGGGCGCAAAGCGCGAGCTATAAAAATTCAAACAATTATTCGAAATATTAATAGTATAAAAATATGGTCACTATTGTAAATTATTAATTAGTAATATTGAAATTAATTGACAGTAAAAGTTGTCATAACCAAGATTCAAACTATCAAAATAGGCTGTTTGAATTTTATTAATTTTTCAATTTTCTTATAAATATTGGGAAGTTTTTTTTTGGTGTGGCGAAAAATAGCGTTCGCAACACGGGCAAAAATGTTTTTCCGGCTCTCGAACGCTTCAAGTTCTCGACTTCGTCTCGAACTTGAAAACCACGATCTCGAGCCGGAAAACGTACATTTTCGACCCTAGGTGCGAAATATACTATTCCCGCACTAGAGCGGAAAAGTGATTGTTTGCGTTCTGTAATCAGTTCAGGAATGGCCACTTTTCAAGGTAACTGTAGGAAAAATATATTTTTTTGACGAATAGAATATATTTGAGGTAGCATTGATCATTATATTATCAAGAATCGGGAATAATATTGAATAATTTGAATCACAGCCAACTACTATCAAAAGCATTGCAAAAAGAAAACCGGCAACCCTGTGGTCCTATCACTTCCACTTTACTTTATAACTTAACGCAAATCTTACAATGGCAGAGGAGATTGATGAACGTCTTTCAAATTGATAAATGCAGTGATTGTGAACATAAATTGAGAAAATTCCAAAATGTCAGTTTGAAATCGGCGAGTATAAGTGTAAGTTAAGGTAGGTACTTACTTTCTCATTGGGCAAAACAGTGAATGAAATCTCATTGAGCGCAATATGACGGCTATTTTGATATTGCACAAGAAATTTATCGAATTTGATAGCCCCATATTTGGGCCAATCCTGTGGTACATCTATGGGCGCTGAGTCCCAAGTTGGCTCCTGAAAAGTTTGAATTAAATAGAAAATCAATATTAAAATCTCCAAGAGAATGAAATTTTTGAAATAAATCTAGAATTGATCAACAAAAATTTATGAATGGAACATTTTCAATTTATAGTAGAGCCTATTATACTGAAGTTCTAGTAATACGAGTATTTCAGAAAGGACTTTACAACTTTGATAATTGATAAAGTGACCTGTCATTCGAATAAGATATAGAGCTGTTTTCAGTGTTGTTTGAAAGGAAATCACTTCAAGTTTATATTGACTTACAATAGTTTGACAGTGCGAAATTGCGCCATATAACAAGAGCTAGCAGTAGTTGAATTGAAAATATCTTCTCAACTGGGCTTAAATTCCTCAAACACGGCCAAATGGATGTAAGTAATGAGTGGATGTAAGTAAGGTAATGTTGTGGTTCACCTCATCTAGCATTGGTGACTATTAATTTTTTTCTAAATATTGTAATACAGAAAATGTCAGCAGTAGATTGTTTGAGTGAAAGTTAAAGGGTAGGTAATTCAACTCTTGTCTAAAGGCTAAAATTACCACATATCATCAGTATCAGAGTCAATAACATCCGTGAAAATAACTCACACAGTAAAAATATAGTTCCCATGAGTTCTAAAATGGGACTATTCCCACAAAAACGGCTAAGAGGAACATTCCAGTGACGAGGGATTTCCCTCCAATAAAAAGCCACATCCCACATAAACCACGAATATTACATATGGTACGGTACCGTACAAATTACTATATCATTACAAATATTATTTTTCTTAAAAAATCAAAAGATAAGGATATTTCTAAATATCCATTGTTTGAATATGTATTTAAGTAGAACCAAAATTCAGTAAATTGTAAAATTGATACCATAACATTATTTGTAAAACTAAGGTCCGGTCGCACAAAAGCCGGTTAAATTTTAACCGTGATTAATTTTACGAGAGAAGGAGTTTTTGAAAAGACGGCTTCTCTGATTGGTTCTCGTGGAATTATCACGGTTAAAATTTAACCGGATTTTGTGCAACCGGCCCTTTCACTTGTAGATTTTTAAATTCTCACCTTTGTTCTCTCAATATATTCGTTGATTCTCTCAGCAGATACACAATCAGAATTGATTGATGATGCATGCTGGACAAGAATATTCAAGTTACTTGTCATCTGAAAAAATAATGGCCAATAAAAGCAATAGTTAAGAGAAGTAACTACAGAATGTATCTCACTCCTGTTTGGGAACAAGAGTTTTCTTAAGCAAACATTATTGTATTCAATTATCTGTGATATTAAATGTGTAACGGAATGTTATTGAATAAAACTTGATCTGATTTGAGAATAATTTAAAAAATATTATTTGATTTTTTGAAAGTGAATAGTATGAATTAGGTAGTGGGGTAAGCACTTTACTGGGACTTATAACATGTAAAAATAATCTCTTGTCACAAGATTTTCTATCAACTATTTTGCGGACAGTATTTTGTATCAACTATTTTGCGGATAATATTTTGTAACAACTATTTTGCGGACAGTATTTTGTATCAACTATTTTGCGGATAATATTTTGTAACAACTATTTTGCGGACATTAATTTGTATCATCAACTATTTTGCGGACAATATTTTGTATCAACTATTTTGCGGACATATTTTGTATCAACTATTTTGCGGACAATATTTTGTATCAACTATTTTGCGGACAATATTTTGTATAAACTATTTTGAGGCTGCTTCAAGTTCGCTTCAGGAAATCTAGCTCCACCGAAAAAACATAAATTAAAACGTGAATCAGTGGCAAACTGTGATAAATAAAAAAAAACGTTTTTTGGTGATTTTTACAATATTACAACAATATGTGATTCCAAAAAACCATGGAATAGAGAATAGTTTTTGCGAAACGTGAATCTACAATGTAAATAGGGTTTTCTTCAGTCGTACCTGAATTACATATGAAATGGCTAAGCCAATCATTGATGCGTTGAAATATGGTGTGAATAGCACACATCCAATAACGAAGAAGAGAAATATGTGGCCTATAGTCTCCATTCTCAGATCCAACCATCTGAAAAAATGATATTAGTTGTAAAAAGTTAATTGAAAACTCTCAAATAAAATAATCATAATATAAGGTGAAATAAAAAGATATTGTCAGTTCCACATGATTGTCTGTGGAACTGAAATGAAATTGATTCATGAAATCATGTGGAACTGAAATATAGTTTTTATTCCACCTTAATATGGAGAAATACCACAATATCTCTGTTCATAGTGCAAATTGAATCATAATAATCAAATCTCAAGTAAGAGAAAGCATGATAAATTTGTTGTATACAGAACAAAGAAGATATTTTATGACAGCCTAAAAATTTTAAGGAATATTAAAATACAGTATGCGTTCCATCATAACGAGTCCTCTGTTAGTATTCATAATTTGAATCTAAATTTATACTGGATAATATAAAATTATATTTGAATATTATTATATATTATGAATATATGAATATGGTGTTAGTGAAGTGAATTGAACTTGTAATAAATTCATTCAACTATCATATTATTTGTATTATTGAAATTAAACTTATGCTAGTCGTGTCGCATTGAATATACCATAATTTTGTAAAATCAACATTCGCCATTTTGTAAAGTGTTGTACCGGCACATTATAATTCCATATTGAACGTTATATCAAGAGAATAATCATGGCTAAGCACTATTTTGTTCATGCATTCAATTATCACTTTATTGCAATTTGCCTACTTGATTTGTATTGTAATTTGAAGGTGAATAAATTGAAATTGTTGTTACTTTCTATGACGAAACACTATAATAGTAACTTTGTTTGTAGACACTGTTACATTTGTAAATATTTGAAAAACACTTACTTCTCTTGGCGAAATGAGGTATGCATTTCACTCCTGAAAATGAAATACTTAGCTTCATCAGCTAAGTGTTTTTAAAATATTCACAAATGTAACACACAGTGTCTAAACTACAACACACTTAGAATAGTTGAATTTGACATTTATAATTAATAATACTGTTAAGTTGACTCAATACTTCATTCTTGTACAAGGAGAAACATAATCTGGTACACACTGACCTGTTAGCAATGACCGTGTGGTAAGCTATTGATAGATTCTTTTGGATATTCGATCTGTTAACACCAATAAATTTCTCTTCAGCTTTGTATGCTCTGATCACTGTTACACCTGAATAAACAGTTCAAAACAAAGGAAAATCGTTCATATTTTCGAATTTATTCTAAATTGTGACTGGAGAACACGAAATCGTCTAATATATACTATTTAATTTGAAAAGACAAGATTATTTTTTGAAATACAGCTAATTATAAAGAGCTGTCTAATTTGAAAAGACAAGATTCTTTTTTGAAATACAGCTGATTATAAAGAGCTGTATATTGCTATCTTTACTACCCTAGCTCATTTATTTATACATTCATTTTACAAAACACTATAATCATAAACACTTTATAGTACTGAGCCTGTACTATTTATCTCCAAAAATTTTGATATAATGTTTAAGTTTATGAAATCACACACTGCTTCGTTACTTGGTTTTCGGTCCAGGAATTTGAAAATTTTGAATTTTGAAGGTTGGTTTAATACTTTAAATGAATCGTATATTACAAATGATGACAAAACCCCATTAATTGAAGTTTTTTACGTATATTTTACAGAATTTACGATCCAGAAATTTGGATGACATTATCAAAATTACTGGAAGATTTGATACATCACCTACGTGGGCTACTTTAATATTACTCAAGAACTTGAATGAATACTGAAGAGAGTGTTGTTTGTAATTACCCGAAAGCGCTTCTTCGAAATGTGAAAAAATAGGAGTTCTTGACTTAGTCTCTAAAAGTGCTAATTGTCTTGACGTATTCAGGAAATAATTCTGAAATTGAACATTTTTATTATTTGATTTGAATACAAGCGCTAATCATGTACAATGATTGAGAGAGGACAGCGTGCTATTTATATTTTCAACTGCCTAGAACATGTAGGCTACAGATATCTATACACCTGTCTTACTAGATATTTAACAAAATAGGCATATTCCTAGAATAGGAGACAGTCAGTTTTATTCAAGGTACAGCAGGTACAATAATTCATAACTTTGTAGAGTATCAGAGCAGTTGAGAAACACAATTAATATTTTATTGTTCATCATTATTATATTGTAGTTAAGATTAGGTTTTATCACTATGTTCAATGTTCAAGAAGATCCTACCAATAAAACTATTATATAACACAATATAGCTAAAAACGAAATCTCTTTAATTACCTGGAGGAGTAAATAGCTGAGAATGACAGTAACGAATACTGGAAAAACTATTGGATAATACTGTAGAGTGATAACCAGCACACCCATGATCTGGAGAGGGAAGAGAAGATAAAAAATAGAGAGATCGCACATAACTTGAAAGATAAATATAATAATGGTTGAACAACTTAATTATAATATTTAATTAAGTTGAACAAATTGAATGTAATACACTTTGATGGATTGAAATCAAAAATAATTTTCATTATTAAATATTCTGACACCGTTGTCAAGCTTATACGGGTCGGTAACAATTACAATCCTAACATTAATAGGCTATATGAAACCCATAAATATTAAATATATACCTAATAAATTCCATTATAATGTTTATCATCCTTTCACTATCACCATCGAAGATATCTTATTTTATTTTAGTACAATATTACATCAAGTAGCTCTACGTATCTCTACAAATATGAAACGAATATATTGCATTTGAAATTGAAATTAATGAATTTATTTCTTATCAATTTACGTTTTGATTATAGATATCCTTCATTAATATCAAATACGTATTCATTCTTATTTCGTTTAGGAAAATTACATTTCAAAAGTTGATTAATTGAGGTACTTTTCAATACTTACTCTAAATGATGTGGAAATATAGTATTGCATATTCAAAGGCAATTGTGAGTCCATCGTATACACGTCGCCACCGAATCTATTCAATAAACGGCCCAGTGGAGTTTGATCGAAAAACGACATTGGAAAACGGAAAACTGAGTTCAAAAGCTCATTATGGAAGGATATACTGGCTTTCAACGCGCCCATGTAGATTGAGTACGAGAATATTGCCATACTTACAACTGAAATGAAAACAAGACTTACTTTTTAGAAGTACATTACAAAAATATTATTTAAGTTGGTTCTTTATGAATTCGTCCATTTCCAGCACAATTAAACAAATACAAAAAAGTTGGTTCTCTAAACATGTGTACGGTACCTCTTTAGCACAATTCAACCAATCAACCTACTAATTAAATCAATCAACATTCAAGTACCTAGATTAAATTCAGATGGCAATCATACTTTGTGCATTGAAGCTTTCACAAGATTGTAATTATTCTATTGTGATTGTGATTTTACATTGTTAGGGTACAAAAAGTAAGAGTTCATTTTGATTCAACCACTTACTGATAATTTGAGTTCAGGTATTTCATTTTGAAAAAGTGTAGCTTATGGTAAGTATGCATGTTACGTAATATCCTAACAGGCGTATAAACTATAGCGATAGCTTATATCAGCGCGACCACTGAGTCAAACCACTCCCCTATTCACATAATATAAAAAATCAAATCTATTTGTTTTATTATAATTTCATTTGCACCTTATCATCATAATAGATTGATCATATTCAGGAGGGACATTTTTTCAATTAGACAATGAGTAGGAAGACGATGTTCACACCGTAATGTCGTGTGTCCTCCGTACCGTAATCGGCACGGCCAGATCGTCAATTGTTGTCGAGTTAAAGCACTACCTCCGTAAACAAAGGCGTAGTGCATTCGTGTGACGTCAGCATAGGTAGGGCTCCTACACCAATAGAAACACTAGCTGATATAGATCAGCTGAAATCAATGATTTTTTATTGGTGTAGGAGCCCTACCTGTGCTGATGTCACACGAATGCACTACGGTTTTGTTTACAGAGGTAGTGGTTATAGGCGCAGAAACTGGCCTCCTCACTAGAAAGAGTCTCCCGCCAAGTGCGAATTGTAAAGTGTTTTTTGTTTTTGCTAGAAAATGCAATAGTTCAGCAGAAATAAACTGAAAAATGATTCAAGTTTACACTGAAAACTTTATGAGTGATGATGTCTGTGAATGGTCTCGGAATTTCAAAGACATCAGTTGAAATGACTTCCGGAGTTGTTGTGATCTACTACAAATCGTCCTCACAGTGCTGGTGCGACCAAAAGGCTTCTTCAGCAAATCGAATGGGATGATTTCTATCACTCTATAATTTCTATACAAAGCTGACTTGGCCACTAGTCACTTATTATACCTTTTTCCCTAAACTCATGACATGACATTGAGGGCAGAACTTGCAAAGTAAATAGGAGCTCCAAAACAGCGTCATAGCCCACTTAAACTCATTTTGTGGCAATATTTGTACAGGGTTTTATCATAGAGAAACAATAGCGTAAGTAGATATTCCATGGTATAGGGCGTTTATGTCGCAACTTTTACTGTAATCTCAAGCCAATTACTGTCGATTTTTACTGTTTTGACCGGGTAAGAGTGTATGAACGGCACAATATGAGAGACTACCAGCGTCATGAAGCTTGACAGGAAAGAACAACGTGGACTATCAGCTTGATATAACAGTAAAAGTTGCGACATAAACGCCCTATACCATGGGATATCTAATTACGCTATTGTTTCTCTATGATAAAACTCTGTATAAATATTGCCACAAAATGAGTTTAAGTGGGCTATGACGCTGTTTTGGAGCTCCTATTTACTTTGGAAGTTCTGCCCTCAATGTCATGTCTCGAGTTTAGGGAAAAAGGTATAGGGATATCTACTTATGCTATTGTTTCTCTATGGTTTTATGTATAAAAACCCTAATAGGGTAGGGTTTTAAGTATTTATATAGTATACCGGGGCAGGCTGGTCCACTGGCATGACAAGTTCCTCATTAATCTTCACGGCAATTGTGTTAAAGAATAATCATAAATGTGGATAACTATTGGTGAAAAAACATTTTTCTATATAAATTTGTCTTTTATGTCTGAAGGGTATCAGGTTAAATATATCTATATCAGGAGACCATCAGAGGTTAACAGCATAGGACTAACTTTTATGAGCTGAATCCTAAATATATTGGGAGAAAAATTTGCAACGCTTTGCTAGAAAATATAAGAGATTCTCAGTTACTTGAGTCATTCAGGGCTAAGGCGAAGGAATGGTTGCTAGCGAGATGCCTATAAAGTTATCACAGCCATTTTGGAGGTTGGTTAATCTTTAAATAGTTGTTTTAAATAATAATGAGTGTAATTATATATGTAATTATTATGTGTATTGAATGTGTTCGACGATTTTCAATGCTGAATAATTATTGTTAAACACAAATCCCAATTAAATGATGTAAATCACCCCGAAGACTTCTGCTACTGCAAATGTAGACAACAGGATTAACTACTAGATGGAAATTTGATGAGCGCTACTATACAAAAATTATTTGTCAGCCCGGTTCCTCCCAATTGCCAGTCAGGAATGCTTACCCTTACACCAAACTGACAATCTCTGGATGGCAGCGCTCATTTATACGAAGCCATAGCGGCCAGCCAGTCTACAGATGGAAATAAATTAGAAATTGTATTTGTTCTACACAACATTAACATAAACTATTCTGAATAGCGTATGACAGATGTATATTGATAAATAAATAAGTAGAAGCAGGATACACACGACACAGATAGTCACACTTAGATAAAAACACTTAGAAACTTACATTATAAACGAAAATTTTCGAGAGCTGGGCACCCTTTGTCAATCAAGCATAGATGCTTGATTCCTTGATGCCACTTCCTGTTTGATTGACAAAGGGAGCTCAGCTCTCAAAAATTTTCGTTTATAATGTAAGCTTTCAAGTGTTTTTAATCTATCTGTGTCGTGTGTATCCTGTTTCAATTTATATTATAAAACTTTAACGTGTTTTCCGTTATGTGCTATAAATAAATAAAGTAGTCTAGATTCATAGCATGAACTGGTAAAGCATACTCACGAAAACCTATTCCAAATGAAGCGTACACAGAGACATAGAAGATGCTCTCCTGCTTGATGTTTGGGTTGTCGTGTTGCTGGGTCCAACTGGCCAACCAAAAAGTGCCCAGAAAGTAGAACACTTCCACTAGAATCCCAAATACAACACTGTTGATAACGTTTGAGCGTCCCATTATATGCAAGTATTTCCAGAAAACTGAGCACCTCAACTGAAATGAAAATTGCAAATTGCAAATTGCATATTGGTTGGAATAAATCACTTTTATTTTGGTTGAAATACCATTAATTAAATTGAGAAATAGATGAGCACTTCATGCACTTGTTGAGTGGTAATATAAATATTTTCAACTAACCTATAATTACAAGAACTCATCACTAAATCAGTAAATACAACCCAAACATTATTTTTTCCTAATTTTATTTGATGACTAGCCGTCAGGCTCGCTTCGCTCGCCATATCCGTGTAGCAAGGGGGCTCCGCCCCCTGGACCCCCGACTGGATCGTCCAAAAATGAGATTAGCGGGCTCGCTTCGCTCGCCTGCATTTTTCATTTGAGCATGCTTCATTCCATCAGAAAGTCAAAGTACTGAGAAAACGCAGAAAAGCTGAGAAAAACTTTGGAAAAACACTGATTTTGGGCGTATCTTTGTCACCTCATTACAAAATTTCTAGACCCTAGCTAAATCTCTGTACCAAATTTGAACATTTTCTATTACTTGATGAAAGAACTGAGAAGACGCAAAAAACCGCTAATTTTGGGCGTATCTTTGGCGTTATTTAAAATTCCTTCTAACACAACATTATTACACCCCAGCTGAGCTTCTGTAGTAAATTTGAACATTTTGTGTTCATTTGTTCTCGATAAAGATGAGAAAGCGCAAAAAAACGCAGATTTTGGGCGTATGTTTGGCGTTATTTCAAATCCCTTTTAACAGAACATTATTACACCCTAGCTTAGCTTCTGTAGTGAATTTGAACAATTTCTGTTCATTTGTTCTCGATAAATCTGAGAAAAAAAACCGCTGGAAAAACGCTAATTTTGGGCATATCTTTGACGTTATTGCAAATTCCTTCTAACACAACATATTATTACACCCTAGCTGAGTTTTTGTACTAAATTTGAACATTTCCTGTTCATTTGTTCTCGATAAAGCTGAGAAAACGCTAAAAACGCAGATTTTGGGCGTATCTTTGGAAATTTTTCCAAATCCGTTCTTAGTGCGCCTCTAAAGGGCCAACTGAACATATCTACCAAATTTGAACGTTTTTGGTTCGGTTGATTTTTAGTTCTGCGAGTGAGTGAGTGCCATTCCGCTTTTATATATATAGATTGGAGCAATTTCTCATTTCTTAATCACACCGTAGCAAAAGGAGACAAGCTGCTAAAGATATCGCATTTTTTCATTTCAGATTATTCCCTCAAATCATGGACTTTTGTCGTAAAATTTGGAGGTACCGTATTCTAAGGGCCGGTTTCCGAGCTCGGGATTAAGGTAAGTTCTAGACTTTAAACAGCTGGAGTCAAAAAATTGGCTTTCCAAAACGGGGCGTAGTCGCAGTTTTTATGACAATCTTCATTTTCTCATTTCTATAATTGGAAACGTTTTTCCTTGACGAAATTAACATTCATAAATAATTCAAAATAGCTGAAACTTTACACTATTTTCTCTTTTATTTCATTTTGTGTTCAATTTTCTAGTTTTTTCGAAATTTAATTTGAACGTGACTACGCCCCGTTTCGGAAAGCCAATTTTCCGACTCCAGCTGTTTGAAGTCTAGAACTTAGTTAAATCCCGAGCTCGGAAACCGGCCCTAAGAATCTGAATACATGAAAAATCTAGATTCTTTATCGTCCAAAGAGTCTTTTTTTTGGGTTCGAGTTTCAAAAGTGAATTTATCGTGCCAGGTCCAAACCTTATGAAAAAGTCCAAAAGTTATGAAAAGACCCAAAACTGGAACCTATAGTGATACCATTCATCTCAATTAACGTATGAAAATTACTGATCAAATCATGAGAAGCAAATTTCTTGGCGAATAAAATTTATCTGGAATATAATTGAACATTATTAACAAATCATCCAGACACACCTGTTATATTATAGCACATGTACCGGGATGACGACTTGAATCACAGCTATCTAATACAAAAGGTAGTGCCAAGAGAAAATTGGCAACTATGCGTCCTGTCATTATTTCCACTGCCTCTATTATGTGTATCTCACTTTTAGTACCTCATTTTTTGCTGAAGGCTCGTGAGATTTATGTAGGCTTGAGATTTATGTATTTTATGTATCCTATTATATTAAGCGAGCAATTTCTGTATTTATATATCTGGTTATTTTTATATCTGGTTATTTATGTTTAACGGATCTAACGATTTTCACGAAATTTGGAACATAGTAGGTTTATACCATGATATAAAGATTCGATTGCACTAGGTCTCATCCTTGAGAAAACTCGCTGAACGACATTAAAAGGGTAATTCATCCTTGGCTGAAACAGCTGTGGATAGTAAAAAAGTGAGTATGTGAAAAATCAAAATATCGCATCCCCGGAATCCATAAGATGACGTATAGCCAGCAGCTGTGAAATATGACCACGATCATTTTAGAGAATTGTGTCAATACCTACTATTACTTCAGGCCCCACAACTGATCTCTAATAAACTATGACGTCATCACATGTAGATCATCGATGATCTACTGGCGGTAAGCAAGCGAAATAAGGGCGCTGATGCTTGTTATCACATCTGATATGGTAATCAACAAAACTAGAATTACAAATTCAATTTTCACGGTATTCCATTTCAATGAATATGGTTTGTTTATCATTCTTCTAATATTTGTTTGTGAAAAGTAATAATGAATTTGGGGTTTTAAATCATTGGGATACTGCTGTGTACCTAATTGTTGCGGGAATTATAACAAGATTCCAAAAGTTTCGGTTTTAAAGTTTAAAACGATTTTTTACTTTTTCGAAATATGATACTTTGAAACGAAAATAGATACGAGCGATAAGAAGAAAGAGCTTCAATTCTACAAAACAACGGTTTACATGAAGTGTAGAAGAACAGTGTAAATAGAGTGTGAGTGGAAAATTTAATTAAAGTGTGAAAGAACAGTGTAAATAAAATGTGAAATAACAGTCTAATTAGAGTGTGGAAGAACAGTGTGAATAAAGTGTGTGAAAGAACTTTTGAATTAATAAATTAAAAAGTAATAATGCAAAGTGTTGGAACTGCCCATAACATCATAATATTAAAGGTTTTACCTAACTGAAAAACATCTCCTGATGGGTTTCTTTGTACTACAGATCAATTGTGATCAAGTTTGTGGGAGCCTCTTTCCTAAAAAAGAGTTAGGAAATTTGGTTTATCTTTGATTTACCTCTCCTTCGACTCTGATGCAGGCTATTATTAAGTATTTTTGGTTGAGATGAATTTATCAATAGCTCTATCACTGAATCGAGTAGGCCTATGTCTATCAATCTGAAAATATGGATAAATTATTGCATTTGTGGAATAAAGTGTTTTTATTTCAATAAAATTTCTATTTATTAAAATACAAGTGTCTTTAATTTGAAATTAAAATAGTATTCCATCCAATAAAAATCGATACAGTAACAAAAGTTACATTGATAAGCTAGTAGAAACTACTAAGATCTAGGAAGAATCAATCTACATGTTATGACGTCATTAATTAGTTGTGGGGCCTGAAGTAATAGTAGGTATTGATTGTGTTCTGTTTATCAATAAATAAAAATAACGAGCGAAGCTCGGTGCCCCGATATTTTTTATGTTATTTATGCTCCTAAGATTTATGTAGTGATGAGTTCTTGTGCTTATATATGCAAGATAATATTGTTCATAGAACTAGGTTGTGGGTAGTGATAGGATGAATCGGTTCTTACCTTTCCAGCAGAAATTGATTCATTCTCTTCAGAGCCTGATAATATTGAAGTCGACGTGCCAGTGAATTGTTCTGCATACAAACTGGGTCTAAAAACAAACAAGAAATTTAAAATTCAGGTTCAAAATAGAACTACTTATGAATATGGATTTAAGTGTGAATATTCATTTTATTGTAACAAGATCTGTTGAAATTGATTGCATGAATGAATGAATACAAAAATAGAATGAGGAAATGAATGGAGGAAACAGGAGGAATAGAATGAGAGGAAACATGAGATTCAAAGAAATGTGAGGATTTGGAAATTGAGAGTCTGAAGTTGTGACCAGAACGAGTAAGTCGCGGAGAAAATCGATGCTACTAAACAGCTGTGCAATGATAAAAACATTCGATATAGATATCGAAGGGCTGAAATCTTCATTTCGACCAGACAGTTTTGTTTGTACCCTTACCCTTAACCTTACCAAATAACATCGTGGGTTAAGTGGAAGAGGGAGCTCTTATTTACATTTACATTTACATTTATTACATTCGTTAATCACAACATCAAATTAATGATTCAACAAGAATCAACAGGATAAACCCAAAACTGTTCCTCTCCCTAATTTTGATAAAAATAGTCCAAATGAGGTTATCAAAACACTTTTATAAAGATCACAAAAATTCACAGTCCAAATAATACATTATACTAAAAATTTTGTATCTCGGTTGATCGGAAAGATGAAACAAATTATTATTACACTTGAAAATGCATTAATAAATTGAAAAATATTAAAAAACTTGATAAATTTGAAGCCAGAAAAATCACAAAAACATTCATAGAAGTAATATTGCCTTAACTTCGCCCACATCACTTTTTATAATGTTATAAAGTGAAAATAAAAGACATTTACCTATCTATCTATCTACCTGTAGAAAGGTGAGCTGCCAACCACCATTGTATCGGCGTTGTAGTTTTTAGCAGAGTCTTTACCATTCAGAAGTGTCGAACTTTTTCTTTTCGCGTCATCACTTATTCTCACTGCCCAGAATTCTAGAAGGTACAAAATTTGTTTGATTAAAAAATGCAAGACTTGATTACCTCAGATTCAAGTGAACAAATTCCATAGCTTAAGAAAACAATATTAAATTAAATGTAAAAGACTGATAGAAATTGTCAAAAAAACCCTCTCAATATCAAAAGTTTTTTAACCAGATCACTCCCGTGTTATCGGATGGGCACGTTAAACTGTCGGTCCCGGCTGAAGTATGACAGTCGTATGGCCCATTGACGGCTTAAATTATATATTCAGGCGGTGGGACCTTCCCACAAGGGACTCCCCACCAACAAAAGCCATACGAATTTACTTTTACTATTGTCAAAAAACCACAGATTGATCCTTAGAAAGACCGGTTTCGGTTATTATACCATTGTCAATCTCTGATAAACTGGTATCATCCTGCAATATTTTATGATTTTAATATGATTAATTGTTCATTCATGTTAATAATTAACAATTATATTTTATTCTTGATAAAATTTGTTGAATAGGAATTGATATTGTGGAATTTGTCCATAATTGAAAAGCACAGTTCTATTTTTATCACATCCAAATTTATTAGATTTATACATAGCTGAAGATTTGTTGGTTTCTGTTAAACTCCAGTCCTGAAAACACATCCAATAAATGTGGATATGACAAAAATAAAACTTTGTTTTCTCAATTATATTCTATTAAATCAATTTTTGTTATTAAAAGTCACAGTAAAAAAGTGAATAATTTCATTTATTGAAGAAGTTTGACTGCTAGTCGTTATTTTTAATAGCAAAAAAGTGATTTAATAAGCAGTTTGTGATAGAAAAGAACATTGAAGAATATATTTTATTTGTCAAGAAAATATATTTTTCCTACAGATACCTTGAAAAGTGACCATTTCTGCACTGATTGCAGGCCGCAGAGAATCACTTTTCCGCTCTAGTGCGCAAAGTATTACTTTGCATACTCCAGATTTGCAGCATGACAACGCAAAATAGTTAGTAGGTTATATGGAGCACCAGTGCAGGAAAATCAAAATTAAGTTGGTAACACTGACTGTGGTATAGTGAGGTCCACGTTATAATGGTAGTGGAAAACAGCGTTGCCTGTTTATTATGTGCCTTGATTATAGTCATTTCAATGCTTACATAAGATAAACCCCCTTCAAGCAGTCAGATAAATTTTCAATTGAATTACTAATCAATATAATTTGATTATTATTCAATTTGAAATAAATTAAGGTTTTTATTAATAATAAAATTACACAGAAAACATTTAATGGATTTCAGGGAATTTTACCCATAATTACCCACTTTTCATATTCAATGGTAACTGTAGGAAAAATTTCATGTGAATTACGTGCGCAAAGTTCCTCTGCTCCACTCAAGAAACCATTATTCCGCACTCGCCTACGGCTCGTGCATAAACGTTTCTTTCGGTGCAGCAAACTGTCACTTTGCGCACTAGTTGCACAAATAACTATTTCAATTATTTAATAATGAATTCTTATTATTGCAATTAAATTTTCTGGTACGGTAATTCTTTATATTTCTGGATGGTCTAAAAACAATGTAGCTCTGGCTGAACTAGAAAAGGATAGAGCTACTGTATCTTCATCTGTTTTGTCTAATGACAGACAAGGATAGGAAACCAATGTTGATCGACTTCATATAACGTGAAACTCACTATAACATGTATTTTTTCAATCAAGAGGCAATTTCAAATAATTTATTTCATACAAACTAAAGGTGAAGGCTTTCCAAACTTGAAAAATGCACCATTATCAAATTTCTGATAACGATTTTACATTACATATTCATCCCAATAAATTGATTGATTGGAAATTAAAACTTACGTTTTTGATCTCTCATTAGTTTCAAATCACTCCAATTCCTCAAAAGAGATAGAAGTTTCCCAGTTTTCAATAATTGTTTGTACTCAGCTTCTGCAACAATTTTTCCATTCTCAATCAATATAACTGAGTCAAAGTAATGCAAATAATCCAGATTTGTAGTCACAACCAGTCTTGTCTGAAATTTATAAATAATAATGTTTCATGTTAATAAAAAATTGCAATAGAAAACAAAAAAACTATTCAATAAATTTCCTTATGGGACACAACATAAATAGTAAACCAGAATAACGATACATTTCAATTTGAATCCTGAAAGTTATTTTTAAATTTTCTATAGTCAAAATTATTATTATTATTATTATTATTATTATTATAATTTTATGGCCTTCATTGGACCACTGTAGTCAGTATCTTCCACCTTTACTCCGTCCTCTCTCAGCCCAGTATTTCTTCATTCGTTCAGAAATTAATTTCCTTTCCTCGTCCGAAATCACTCTTCCCATTCTGTGTCTGACTTTGATATGCAGTCTGGTCTGTTTGTCCTTCAGGATTCTGATGTTGTTCGACTTGTTCTTCAAATATTCGAATGTTATATTCAACTCTCTCATATCCTCCTTGAGTTCGTCAATCCATTTTATATTTGTTTTACTTTTCCACAACTTTTCAATAATTCTTCTGCTTAGTCTGTCCTCCGAAGCTCTAATCAGGTGACCGAAGAAAGATATTCGCTTTTTTTTATTGTACTTGTGACAGGTTCAATTTCTTTGTAAACAGTTTCGTTGGAAGCTAATCTCCAGTGTCCATCTACTTGATAGTTCTTGTTAATACAGGTTCTGATGATTCTTCTTTCGATTTTTAGTAATTTGTCTATTGCGAAAAATAATAATTTATAATAGTCAAAATTATTAGATATTACGTACATTATAATTTTAGAAATAACATTCTTATGGAAAATATTTTCTATAAGATTCTCAACATTTTCATCCTTATCACAGCTATATGGTGATGTATTGTATAAGATTGTGATGTATACCTGTATTCACACTCATCTATAGCAATCAATCATAGGATTAAATTCTTATTATATAGGTACTCAGTGGAAATGATATAGGACTATATTATTATACTGTACACATTTGCCAATTCAAGTTATTCCGTTTTATTTAATGTTATGTTAAAACATAGCTGATTATTGTTGATAATGATCAGTTCAATATTCTAACATCTAAATTATATCAATTGATATAAATAGATATCTTATTTATATTTTATTCGTCAAGAAAATATAAATAATCATTTATTAATTTATTTCATTACATAATCACAATACTAGTAGTTCTTTGAACAGTAAACCTCACGCAGTTTTCTCATCCACAAGTATCTGATGTCACCTGTTTGAAATGTTAACAAAATCAATTCACGTTTGGATTTGTATTCGACATGATATAATTCATCCAGTTCCGTGATAATCTTTCCATCTGATGAAAATTATTTTTTACAATCAAAAATATTATAATTTCTTCAGCATTATTCAGTTCATTTGATTATTTTCAATCACCTATCAAATTATTTTTTTTTAAATGTGAGAATATTGATACTAATGGGCACGCATAATAATACAATGACTGCAAAACAAAATATTGAAACCAAAGACCATAAAGATGCATAACTCTTTAAGGTCTTTAATTGAAACTATAAACCTTATAGAAATAGACACGGCTTCTCCAGAACATCTGTGTAATCCACTTGTCAGCTGATTGATTATGAATTATTCTATAGTCTGATTAATCCTATCTTCAGAGTAGATGATATAATTATAGTGATATCAGAGTATGGAGGAATTCCTTTTCTTTCCATATTATCCTTAAAATGCAAAATTTCAAAAAAACCTTGTGTATACGCATCGACGCGCAGTTGAAAAAGGAATATTCCTGCCAAATCTCATCGAATTCTAACAACGCGTTTGGCCGTAATCGCGTTACATACAGACAGACAAAAGCAAATCCGAGTTAAAACACAAACTATAAACCTTATAGAAATAGACACGGCTTCTCCAGAACATCTGTGTAATCCACTTGTCAGCTGATTGATTATGATAGTCTGATTAATTCTATCTTCAGAGTAGATGATATAATTATAGTGATATCAGAGTATGGAGGAATTCCTTTTCTTTCCATATTATCCTTAAAATGAAAAATTTCAAAAAAACCTTGTGTATACGCATCGACGCGCAGTTGAAAAAGGAATATTCCTGCCAAATCTCATCGAATTCTAACAACGCCTTTGGCCGTAATCGCGTTACATACAGACAGACAAAAGCAAATCCGAGTTAAAACACAAACTATAAACCTTAAAGAAATAGACACGGCTTCTCCAGAACATCTGTGTAATCCACTTGTCAGCTGATTGATTATGAATTATTCTATAGTCTGATTAATCCTATCTTCAGAGTAGATGATATATAATTATAGTGATATCAGAGTATGGAGGAATTCCTTTTCTTTCCATATCATCCTTAAAATGCAAAATTTCAAAAAACCTTGTGTATACGCATCGACGCGCAGTTGAAAAAGGAATATTCCTGCCAAATCTCATCGAATTCTAACATAAAGTTAAAACATAGACCTCACTACGTTCAGTCAGTCAAATTAATGATTGGGAGAGAATCAACAGGATAAACCAAAAACTGTTTATCTCCCTAATTTTCACAAAAATTATTATTAAGATTAAATTAAGATTATTATCATGATTTGATAATAAATTTTCATATTTGAGATAAATTAGTTTGGTAGTTCATTATGTTTCTTCATAGTCAACTAACGATGTGGCAACAGTGCGGAGGTAGATATATAGCTAACTGCTTTTCCTAATGGTTTATCTTAGCTCTGCTTGCTAACTCCTTTGCAAGGACAGCAACCAATGTTAATCAGATGCTGGCTTTATAACGTGAATCTCATTATAGTACCCTCTTGACTATATGATTTTTAAAATGAATCAATTATACACTTCAGCTTCTGGAACGAAGTAATGGTCACACTAATGGATTAAGTCTCATTCACAGATGCAATTTCTGCAGTATTCTCATTATCAATAAATTATATGTCTTCGCCAAATAAAATTCAAAACTTGAAGCCTGTTTTATTCCACTAGGGACAGGGCCGGCGAGAGCAATCGCGGGCCCCAGGGCTGGACCTAATCCGGGCCCCTAGGTATGATATGCATGAAGGCGTTTTGTGTGTGTGGGGTACCGGGGGTCTAGGGATACTCCCCAGTCCCTGAGAACAATGTTGAATTACAGATAAAATAACTCATTTTGGTGTAATCTAGACCTCTTTTCACTTATTCATTCATAAATTATCTTTTCAGGCTGTTTCATATTTAGGTAAACCACAAATTTAGGCACTCATTGAAGAAATACAAAATGGTTTTAATTGAAACCTATTCAAAAAAAAATTATACAATAGAAAATTCAAATTAAAGCATCACAGATACCGTATGTAAATGTCGAATTAATTGAATAGACAATGGTATTTAAAAAAGAAAAATACAACATGTTTTGATTGGAGAAATTGATTTATTAATCCATATACATAATTATTACATATAATTCACGTAGAGAAATTATGATTATACATAATTGATTTTTTTTCCATTTTTCAAAGTAAACAACACTTTCCGTCAATTAAAGTCTTTAATCTAACCATGTCTACAACAAAACTCCTCTTCTGGCTTTTCTTGACACAAATTTGTCAATTATTCTATCTACATTTGCTCATTTTACTAGGTCCATTTCCACCGCCAAAACACCTAGGCTTGACAACCTGTTTTGGCACATTGTTGAGCATAGAACGTTTTTTATCCTGTTTAATACTGAAAATGAACGTTCTGCACTGGCGACTGTGGCTGGAATTGTGGAAAAAATTCTCAAGGCAACAGTAAGATTTGGGAATAAAGATTCTAAATTGAAGAGTTTAATTTTATTGAGAAGTTCAAAGGGTTAAAGTTTTTTCCCACCAAAGTTTGCTTCATATATTTGCTTCAGACTCACCAGTTCCTCAAGAAGATCGGTTCCCAGATCCTTTTGGTGTCGTTGTACTAGTTCAGCAGATTTAGTTTCGATCAGGTCATCTGGCATTTCTTTGAATGACCACAAAACAGAAAAGTTACTACACAAATCGCTGACTGACTTGAAACACACTGTAATGTCCCCAATGACACTGTCCAAAATGACATTAAAAACTTGGTTCTTAAAAGTGGTCTTTGCATAAAGTTCATGTTCCGTATTGTCATCACACACCTCGTCATCCTCGTCAGCTGCTCTTTTTTGTTTCCTACTTCTTTTTTCTTCCTCTTCAAGTTGCTGCGGCCACCCTATGTTTTCAGCAACGACCAAAACTTCATTGAAGATTTTATCCCAACCATCATTCTGCAAAACTTTCAAACCTTCTATCAATTGACTTAGATTCTTTGACGCTAAATCTAAGGTTTCACCACGGTTCTGTAAAACTCTGTTGACTGTGTCAATGGGTTTCAATATTTTGTACCAAACCGATGCAAGAAGAAGGCAGTTGAAGCTCTTGAAGTATTTCTTCAGTCCCCCTATGTCTCGACGACATTCTGCTGTCAAATTTAGTTTGATCACTTCCTCAAGTGCTTCTACTATTCCAGAAAGATGAGGTGCAACAGGTCTTACACTATCCACTCTTGCTGACCATCGTGTTTTTGACATGGAGTGAAGAGATCCGGGTATTCTATTTTTCAAAATATCCCACCTCTGGGGGCTTGAACTGAAAATGTTGAATAACTTTTGGACAGCCCCAAAAAAAGTTATAGCCGCTGGACAGCACTCCGCTGCTTGTTCACCACAAAGGTTTAAGGAGTGACAAGTGCACACAGAGTAAACAGCTTCGCTGTTGGCTGATAATATGAAAGCCTGAGCTCCTTTATAGGCACCTTTCAAGTTACTTCCATTGTCGTACCCTTGGCCTTTACAGTCTTCTATAGGGATTTCATAGCGTTTCAAAGTACTCAAGATAAGCTCAGCAATATCTTTGCCACTCTTTTTTGTGCAATCAGCAAAACATAGAGGTCGTTCTTGCACTTTGTAGGGTTCACTTTCTTCTTCGGTTTCATGCACGTATCTCAAAATAAATGCTGTCTGTTCAATGTAAGCTGAATCAGGTGATTCAAATGGAACAGAAACGGAACGATAGAACTATCCATGAAACCGCACAGAAAATTGACAGCGTGCAACAGACATAAGTAAACAAAGAAGCTAGACCGATACACTGCCATTGGCCGCGATGACGGCTAGTGCAGTGTTGCCAATGCTGCATGCTGCTACCTCGCAGACTTGATAATACCCACCGGGCGGCCGGGCCGGACCTGCGGGCCACCACAGTACTAAAACCCCTCACCTTCAAATTTACCGTTTCTTTTCTTCTATTCTACAATAGAAGAAAAACTCAAGTTTTGCCCTACTGATTAATGCATTACACCCAACTTTATTTTTAGATAAGAACTCTGTTAAAGGAAATATTGCCCAATCAAAAAGACCACTGATTTGTATTTTAAACCAGACCTAGGGCCCCGGATCGGGCCCCCTCCGGGGGCCCGGGCCCCGGGGCTGTAGCCCCCCCTACCCCTCCCTGTCACCGGCCCTGACTAGGGAAGTATTCCGATAAACATGATATTACCTTTCCAGCTAGAATTCCTTGGTCGCTTATCACTCTTCTGAAAACTCGTTTTGCCAAACGCTCATCTAGAGCTGAAACAGGGTCATCGAGTAGGTAGACATCAGCTTCACTGTAAACTGCCCTTGCCAAACAGATCTGCTGTTTCTGACCTAAACTCAGATTCAATCCCTGTTGAAAAAAGAATCAGAATTTAATAATCAAAACCAAAAATATCCAAATACAGTGATTTTATAGTAAGACGTCTGTACACAGTACAGGGAATATGTTTATAATGTTACAGGCATTTTATTGTCTTTTTTCTTTAGGGCTACCTTTGATTTATATAAAAATATAAATCTCAGTACCCTTTTAAATTATTTTGTCACACATGTTCCAGACATAAATGCCATTCTCAAGACTTGACAAAATAATTTAAAAGGGTACTGAGATTTATATTTTTATTTGTGTTACAGGCATCTGTATTACGAAGGATGTAATACGGATGAATACTGTGTTACGTACAAATTATATTATTTATAAGGGAGTCATATATATACAATGGTACGTAGGTTTCATTTTGTATTCAAAACTTCTGTATTCATAATTTCAAAATGCAAATTTACAATAACTATTTATTCAAACTATTCGTTCCAAACAACTGTGATTTGTAACATGAAATGTTAGGTCTTGAAACCGATATGGAGAGGCTTGGAATCTACAGAATTTGGAGCTTCTCTAAATTTGGGAAAGGAACAGTTTTTGGACTATAAGCCTGTTGTTCCTTTCCCAATCATTCATAGGGCCAGATAACATTAAGCGTTTTTACCAAGAGTTTTTTCAGGCGTTTTTCAGGCGACAACCCAATCAGCCAATCGGAGAGCTTCCTGCCCTGCCGACTCTAAAGACGCTGTCTGGAAACGCCTGAAAAAACGCTTGATATTTGGCCCATAATAAGTTATGAATGTTTGTGTATCAATGAATGTATCGAATAAAAATATTACAGAAGGAGATTCTAAGGATTGATCCACCATCTATTGAATAAATAAAATTGAATAAGGCTATTAAATAAAATATTAATAAACAAATTTTGCTGGTGCGGCGAAATGTCGACTTGGATATAAATGGCTCTGGGAGTGGGCCTAAGTAAGTAGGTATCCATTCAAGCTACACATAAATATAATAACAGTAATAGTAAACTCTAGTATAGGTACAGAATTGATCAATATAATATTTATATGAGAATGTTACCTTGGAGCCGATAAGTGTAAGATCCCCCCTAGTGAAAGATTCGAGATCATCATGTAGATAACAGGCCCTGATGGTTTTGTCATAGAGCTTGTTATCGAAAGCTTTACCAAATAATATGACATCTCGCACAGACTCATTTTGGATCCACGGCACTTGTGACACTGTAGCAATTTTACCCTGACAACCAAAAGTTGAAAATTAGTTATTCATAGAAAAAACGGCAAACTTATAAATGTTGTTTTGAGGTTGATGATTCAAATTTTAATTCTATTTTCTATTAGTTTTTCTTAAAAATCAGTCTATTTGAGGAATATTAATTGATGAGGTGAAAAATAAATTATACAAACATTGTCAAATCCACAAAATTAAGTTTTTTTGAAAACCATACTAGAGTTTCAACGCCATACTTGGCATCATCTTGAAACTCGAGTATGGTTTTTGAATAAACTTGATTTTGTTGATTTGACAATATTTGTATAATTAATTTTTCACCTTATCATAGAGAAGTTCCCCAACATTTCTAAAAACAGTGTAAATATTAACTGCAATAATTCCATAATATCCAGGTAAATGCTGCTTATGTCTTATTCTTATATCATAATACAAATACTACCTAATTTATACAGCCTAATGGGTTCTGAATCTATTTACAGAAGACTTTTCCAGAAATGCACGGTGTCCCACGAAGAGGTTAACACGTTTAAGTTTATATTACGTGCCCATTCATGCACCAACATTTTTTAAATTTTACACAGTTTACAAGGTAGGTTTTAAAAATATAAAAATATTCTAGGAAAATTTCAGCTCCCTAACCTTCGTAGAAACAAAATGGCGGCAGTAGTTTTTCCAGGAAGCGAATTAGTAAAATTTTCAATATGCCGCCATTTTGTTCCTACGAAAATTACGGAGCTGAAATTTCCCCAGAATATTTTTAGAACCTAGTTTGTAAACTTTGTATGATTTGAAAACGTTCGGTGCATGATTGGGCACGTAATATAAAATTTAACGTGTAAACCTCTTCGTGGGTGTCCCACGTGTATTTTCCATGCAATCAATTCTTATGTAGGGTTATTCTTATCTTTTTCCTATTTGAATATACATACGGTAAGCAATAACTTTTTAATAATCAGGTTGATTGATAACTTATTGCACATTATAAATGTATTAACTGGACCTTTGTTGAAACAAATCCACTCATTTTGAGAATTTCTCCAGCCAATGCAGCCAAAATGGAAGATTTTCCTCCACCAGTTGGTCCGAAAATAGCTTTCGAACAGCCCTTGGGCAGATTGAGCGATATTTGCTTCAAAACAATTGAGTCTCCCCAAGCAAAGTAGCCATTGATAATTGATGCTGTTCCAATATCTAGAATGAAAATAGTATCTCTTGGAAAACTAGATTAAATTATAGAGGAGTATTTACACTATAAATTTCAACTCTTTAATATAATACCACTTGAAAATAACCTACAGTAATAATCTTTGATAAAGATGGTTTTTCCATTAATATTTATTTATTTATTTACAATGCAAATGACACTAATGTAATAACATTGAAAGATAAGTCCTTGTGCTATTTTTCTTCCAAATTTATAGGTGACAAAGTCCAAGATAAGGTTAGAATTTCACGTGTAAAATTTTTATAAAATTTTGGTCCAAAATAAACATTAAAACTATAAATTTTGAATTTAGATGGCTTGAATTGATAAATTAATTAGAAATATTCCATTCAATTACCACTTTAGACGAATAATATTGAGCTATTTGAGAGAATTTGAACTATTCAAGAAACACAAACTCGTAAACACTAAAGCTAATTTTACATTGGAGCTTTATATTTTAATAGTTGTCGGAGTTCTACTAAATGGAATGGAATAATATTTGAGAATAGAATAATTGTATAAAATGAGCGCTGCTATCCAGAGATTGTTTGGTGTAAGGGTAAAGCTTTCCTGACCGGCAATTAAGAGGTACTGGGTTCGATTCCCGGGCTGACAAATAATTTTTGTATACAGTAGTAGCTAGCGCTCATCGAATTTCCATCTAGCTGTTTACCCTGTTGTCAATATTTGCAGTAGCAGAAGTCTTCGGGGTGATTCACAGCATTTAATTGGGATTTTCGTCTAATAATAATTATAGAATAATATCATTAATATTCTATGGGAATCGTTAAATCATCCCATAATTCCGAATTGAGGACATTTTAATTATTTTGAATACATATTGAATACAGTACTGTATTACCGTTAAATTCTGAAAACATTATTCTGAACGTTATGATCATTTAAGAATTCAAGTTCGATCTAGAACTAGAAACTGAGTTCTATCTCTCGTTACCCGTATGACTTTTTAGAATTTTTTATTGACTTTTTTAGAATTGTGACTCTTTTTTGTGGAATATTATCTTTCAAGTGAGAGAGTTGACTTTACATTTTTGTGGTTCCATGAAATGAGTTATAATAATACTATACTATGAATCATTTACCATCTTTCCCATCATGACGCACATCCATTTTTACTTCCAACTCTTCAGCATTTAAAAATCGGGCTATCCTATTGTATGATACTGCAAGCTGAAAATAAATACTCATATGAGTTATAATGCTTTTGGGTTGTACTGATGAGAGTAATAATTGAAAAATTGGCTCATAAAAGTAGATTTCAATAACAGATACATATTATCATCAATTTACGATGCATTGTGACTAAATTATAAATATTATAATATGATTATATTATTCATATGGATTATTTGATGAATTATTAGTGATAAATTATTAGATGCTATCTGTAATCCTTTTGATACAAACTATTTTGATACATAGATTCATTTTACCATAGAAGAAAATGAAGATTTTCTTCAATCATTAAATATAATTTTTCATGAATGTTCCAGAGTTTTTTGTAGCTTTCATGTAAATAATCACATTGGAAGTCAAAATATACCGCGAGCATATCATATCCTGTGATAAATTTATTCTATTTTTTGGGCATGTTATTCAGTATCAAAATTTGGGAATAGAATAGTATTGGGCGATGCCTGTTATTCTTCCCCAATCATATTTATATGAGTTGTAATTGTTCCACAAATGAATAAATAGATAACTGATCAATCTTTGAAAAATTTGTTCACCAATAAGAATTTGAAAACCCTCACCTGTATTGTACCCAAAATCACATTTGGGAGTCTAGACAAGGGCAATTGCAGCATTTCAAACAGAACCAACGACACAAACGCAACTTCAGCCGTCAAAATGTTGCCTTCTTCAAGAACATAATATGAGAAAGATACCAAAGTCATCTGGTATATAGAAATAAAGAGAAAATCAATAGATTATATAGCATAGAAATGAAATGAAGAAATCTTTATTAGGCGTAGTTTGGACTTTCATTATGGGAGTTAGGACAGCATAATTATGATATTAAAATTTTAAAAGTCTTCCAATGTCTAATCTGCTGTCTCACTATTTTTAAATTTGTTAAAGAAGTTAATACATACATACAAAATACGATTTATCTACTAAAAAATACTTGATTCAATACAGTATCTAATAATATTTTCCTTCACTGACCTTGTAAAAGTCAGAAATATCTCGGATTGATTAGGCTAAACAAATCGAATGCAATTTTATGTGAGAGTGAATTTTTCGTGAAGGATGATGTCTACATATGAGTCCTAGGCTTGGACGCGGCTAGAATGTCAAATATGAGGTTGGGTTCCAAAATTATCATTTGAAAGCACATAAGAGGCTTATTATATAGAGCCACAGCTGTGGCCGCAATTCGCCATTTTCGGAGAAATCACACTGATTTGATTGCTATTGATGATAATCTGGTATATGAAGCTGGTGATGTGATGTCACCGAAAATAACTAATTTTTGGCTTTATAACAATAATAAATTTCATTTCCATCAATATACAAACATTATTATACATACTATTATACAGAGCGATTGCTGTAGTACGGTAGGTAGTCACTCTGTATAATAATAAAGGCTCCAACTATCATTTGTGGAGCTCGCCACAAGTAGAACCATCTTAACAGAATATCTTATTCAATCAGAAAATTCGATACTGCTCTGATATCTGAATCAGACATTTCTAATATTTGACATTCAATTGGTAATAGAGTATGAACAGAAAAACCAAAGTTTCATTAGCCAGATAGCTTTGGACTACCCAAAGGTAATCCAAGGTAACTGGCAGATCACCAGGAAGCTTGTAGTCGTAGTGTAAGTTGAGGAGATCGTAGATATTGAAGTAGCAAGTATTCTTTCCTTCTCGCGTTGGTTCGCTCAGGAGTGCGGGATAGGGTGTTATCAACAATGACGCAATAGTTATTTGTGCAACTAGTGCGCAAAGTGACAGTTTGCTGCACCGAAAGAAACGTTTACGCCCGAGCCGTAGGCGAGGGCGGAATGGTTTCTTGAGTGCAGCAGAGGAACTTTGCGCACGTATTTCACATTAAGTTTTTCCTACAGTTACCATTGAATATGAAAAGTGGGTAATTATGAGTAAAATTGCCTGAAATGCATCAAATGTTTTTCTGTGTAATTTTATTATTGATAAAAACCTTAATCCTAAAATCCTAAAGTCCTCGTTGTCCTTGGTTATAATATATAATGAATAATAATTAGCGCGTTGTGCTTCGTTGCACCTCGGCTCAGTATAGCAGCCACAGCAGTCACTGTTACCAACTTCATTTTGATTTTGCTGCACTGTTGCTCCATATAACCTACTAAGTATTTTGCGTTGCCATGTTGCAAATCTGGAGTGCAGAAAAATTTTTCCCGCACTAGAGCGGAAAAGTGATTCTTTGCGTTCTGTAATCAGTGCAGCAATGGCCACTTTCCAACGTAACTGTAGGAAAAAATATGTGTGCGTCCACCAAGAATAGTGTATAGTTGTATAGTATATGTAATGTATAGTATATCGCTATACACTATCCTTGCACGTCCACTACCCTTGCTATCTCCTCAACAAACAGCCACTACTTGTTGAAAGATTATACTAAAATTCCACTTACCCCTCTGCCGATGAAATGTAATTCAATTATATTTTCAATTGTTACCAATAAATTGAGCAGACAATTTCCAAATCTCGTTAGTTACAAATTCACTTTGTGATAACTTACCAAAAACGGTGTGCAGGTTGATAGGAATACGGATGTTATATGTATATAGTATAGTTTTCTGAGATAGTATATTTCACGACTTCTCAGTTCGTTGATCATTTTCAGAAAACTAGGCTCCCAAACATAGAATTTCAATACCTGAAAAAGAAATCGAATACATTTTTTATGTACCGGTATCTCTATTAACAGACATTGAAGTGGAAGAGAAGAACAGTTGGTATATGAGGTCAAAGAGCTGGATGGGGAGTTTTATAAAAGAAACGTTTAATAGTTTAATAAGTTCACTTACTCTCATGTGTGAGAGGGCTTCTGATAAAATTTTCATTCTATTGTCTTTCATATGCATACACTTGGAAGTATAGTATTTTGTATAGAATCCCATTATAATTTGTATCACAATGAATGTGAGCAGGAGTACAAACGCAGCAATCACAGAATATCCTGGAAAAATATTAAACATGAAACATTGAACATTAGAGCAAGATTTGTCTCAGTGGCGCCACTTCACCAAACTGCTAGGGGGGGGGGGCAAAAACCAAGAGGTATGAGTGGGGGAAGGTATACCCCCAAAGGATAGAGGGTCCTGGGTTGTTCCCCATAAATGTTACATTCGAAAATATTATATTATATGCTTCATTTTTCCAGTTTTATACAAATGTGGTTGAAGTATCAATACGAACAATATCGGGGCACCGAACTTCGCTCGTTATTTTTTTTATTGATAAACAGAACACAATTAATTATTCTCTAAAATGATCGTGTTCATATTTCACAGCTGGCTATACGTCATCTTATGAATTTCGGGGATGCGATATTTTGATTTTTCACATTCTCATTCGCTCACTCACTTTTTTACTATCCACAGACGACGAAAGTCTCAGCTGTTTCAGCCAAGGATGAATTATCCTTCTAATGTTCAGCGAGTTTTCCCAAGGATGAGCCCTAGTGCAATCGAATTTTTATATCATAAACCTACTATGTTCCAAATTTCGTGAAAATCGTTAGAGCCGTTTTCGAGATCCGTTGAACATAAATAACCAGATATAAATATACAGAAATTGCTCGCTTAATATAATAGGATATACACTATTAGTTATTGAATCATGAAATATTTATTAGAAATATAGGCCTACAGAGAGGCTCTAAAGTAGGAATACACTGAAACAGATTTCTTAAAAATCATGGAAACAGATAAAAATTTTCTTTAATAATGACAATTTCAACAATTTCAATTGGGGATCATATTCTAATTAGAAAATAACTTTCAGTTAGAAAGCTAAAGAAACATTTATCTGTTTCCATAGGACCCCCCCCCTAAATGGCGCCCCTGATTTGTCTAATTATGAACTCCTCTTATATTTGTTGTAAACTGTATGGTGGAAGTGTAGATAATGGATTTAACGAACGTAAACCAGAAGATATATAACTTTCATAATACAAATTTAATGCGTACATAGAGTACAAAGAGCAGCATTAAGTTATCTGAAACACGATATGAAACTATTATTTATCAAAATGAATACCGCACAGAGAAGGAGAAGTGTTCTGAGAAGAGAACAAAAATGTAATGAGAAGAAAACGGTTGAATGATGCAGGCTTTAGCCTACTTTAGCGCGGTAGTAGTAGTGGTAACTATTAGTAGTAAAACAACCTTTATTGACAAAATTATACTAAACAATACAATACAATAATATAATTTATTACACAATAAATAAAATTATATTTGATAATATAAGGTTGGTGACTGGCATAACCTTTGAAGTTGTCTGCCAGGAGTCGGTCATAGACTAATAATTGAATTCCAATAGCCTACTTTAGAAACAGATATGGTGAGAATCTAATAGATAAAAACTTTCTGATCAACCTCAACATCAGGCAAACAAGAATAATTGAACGAGCGTAGCCAAATTCTTACTATGATGACAAAAGAGCCTCGAGTCGTTGCGCCCATTTGTGAGTTTCTTTGTTCTACAATTTCATCAATCAACTTCAAATTTTCAACACATATTTTTTGAACCATTGTTGCAAGTTGCATCATTATATTATACGTTCTATTGATCCACATGAGTTGCGAATGCCTTATTATTTCATCTACCTACCAATGTTATTTTACATCAGTGTCATTTGTGAGAATGAATGAATAATCGTACCAATTTCAAAGTAGAGTGAATACATGGCGAGAAATATCCTGAGTGGAGTTGCCCAGATTCGGTTCACATATTTGATTGTTTCGGTTATTCGGTGCACATCGACATTCATCAGATTCACTATTTCACCAGTTGATTCATTCTTCCTAGATTCAACTGACAACTTCAATGCCTAGTGATACAAAAAATGATAAATATTAATCTATAATATAATTATAATTAAGGAAAGAATTGGGTTATACACGTACAGGATAGGAACCAAATTCACGAATGATGCATCATCACGTCTGAACTACTCAACTGATTAACTGGAGATTATGCGTATAGATCCTTAATTTATCGAGTATGGTTATAGACCTATTTTCAATTCTTCAAGCAATAGTGTTCTTCAAACAAAGAACTCCAGAATGAACAAGCAAAGAACTTGAAGCAATAAAAATTCTTCAAGCAAAGATTTCAGTACGTCAAGTTTTCAGTGAGAAAACGTTCTTAACTTTACCCTTGCGGAGTACGTATTATCTGCTAGTATAACATCAGACTAACAACAAGACTTTCGAGCCAAGGATTTTTTAGTGACTCTTTCAAGATTAGTACAAAATTGAAATAGTGAGATAATTCTTTGCTTCTCGCTCGATCTGGCTCATCCACAGTAAGCATATTCTAATCCCAGAAAATATTGTCCTATAGACTAGAGTATAAGGATTGGAAATATATATTATTTCAAGTTTGAATATTCATATAGACAATGCAAACTTCTTCCTTTATGTAATTATACATTTCAGCTGATAAAACTACCATACTACATTTCTCACTGGAAAAATTTTGATAGAATTTTATCAAATTATTCATTTTTTCTAGTTTTGACACTGGGTCACATTTGTAAATATTTGAAAAACACTTAATTTCAAATATTTACAAATGTCACACAGTGTCAAAACTAAAAAAAAGTTATTATATAGTGTTTCGTCATGGAAAGCAACATCAAAATATTCCTTATAAAGTTACTACGTATCATTCAATATATTCACTGATTAAAATGCAGGTTGTGTTGAAAAATACACCATTATAATTTATAATATAGTACACAGTATATAAAAATATATTACTTTTTTCAAGATTTATGATTTTAATCTTATCCTTTTTCAAGCACATTCTTGACTAGCAGAGGACCTGGAGTTCTAACTCCGCCCTAACTAAAGGCATGTAGGTTAATCAATTATCAATCAATTCTCTCAACATCGGTCTTAATCTGTTGCCACCAGCATCTCTCTCTAATGACAATAATTGTTAATTGAAAACTCTATAGGCTTAGAGAAAATATAGTATTAGTATCAGTTGTAATTATCTAGCATCAGTTGTCTCTGATAGGCTACTTGTAAGTGGAACCATAGAGAAAAAATAGTGTAAGTAGATATCCCATGGTATAGGGAATCTATGTCGCAACTTTTACTGTTATCTCAAGCCGATTACTGTCGATTATTGTCAATTTTTACTGTTTTGTTGGGGTGATAGTGTATGAACGGCACAATTTGAGAGACTACCAGCGTCACACAGCTGCATAGGAAAGAACTATGTGAACTATCGGCTTGGGATAACAGTAAAACTTGCGACATAAACGCCCTATACCATGAGATATCTACTTACACTATCGTTTCTCTATGGTGGAACTGCACTCATCCAAACACCGATTATCCGAATCACTTTTAGAGGAAAGTAGGCGAAATTTTAACAAATTACAGATGCGTTCAAAAAGCCTCAACACTTTTTAAGCAAAGTTCAAATTATGCAGTGATTATTTATAACCAGTTAATTATTTAAGTTGAATACTATAATCTATTTAATGGACGTTTTGAATCTAAATTTCCCGTTTTTGTGGAAACTCCAATTATACAAATGTTTTATTAGCCCCCGTATAATTAGAGTTCCACACTGTATTTATTTAATATATTTATTCATTGGATGAAAGTTTACAATAATTTCGACATTGTACATGATTTTACTAATATGAAAACTGTAAAGACTTGAATAGATTAAATCTTACCTTTTTGAAAATCTCAGAAATGAAGATGACCCTTGTTTTCAGTGAAATCATTCCAAGCCTCATCAGGTATTGACTCTGCAAAATCGTCAGGCTCAATGCTAAACAGCACGCAATAGCTGGATAAGCCACATTCTCCCAAATTCTTCTTTCATGATCGGAATAGACCAATATCAGTCTGAAAACAACAGTAATTTTCATTGAACAAGTGTACTAGACCAGTTGAGAATTAAACGCATAGCATATTTAATTTTCTAAAGTGAGAGAATTTATTAATGAAAGTGTGTTTGTTATGCTGGATTCCCAGCAAAGTGTCCGGTAGAGTGAAAATACAATTTTCATAAATGTTCTAAGGGCTATTCATACTCGGCCGCGCTGAGTGGCGCATTAGGACTCAAGAAAATTAGCCTACTATGTAAGTTTTACTGTACTGGAAACGTTCATTTATACTAATACATGTGAAAGTCCAGCTTTATGCTTATTGCACAATACTATGATGTTGATAATCCAATTATAACTTTTTTCTTGAAGCATATCATGAATCTGTTTCTGTATCTGCATGTTGACAAAACTAAGTATTTGCCTATTTATTTCAAATCAAACAGTAGCCCAGTTCAGGAGATCCTCAGGCTCCACTCGTGTGATGACTATCAGTCCACTATGTGTGACTGTGGGGTATTGCAGCAAGTGAAGCAGTACAGGTACCTTAACGTTCTGATTGACCACAAATTAAGCTGGGCTCCACAAGCTATTTCACTGAAGCAGCGAGTGCGCAAAATGAGATATGCCTTCAGACAGCTAAGAGAGGTCCTCCCTTTACATCAACTGCGGGTGGCGTACTACGCATATATCTAGTCAGTTCTTATCTATGGTATCATAGCTTGGGGTGGAGCCTCCTCGTTTGCCTTGGAACCGGTGCCGGTGGCCATTTTAATATTAGACAGTTTTACATACGAGTTTTAATGAATTACATATACTACAACAAACACTTCATTTTCAATAATTTAGCTCATACTCATAATACAATAAATCCAATTAACTTTGGTATTGCTCATCCCCGACTCCTACATAACTACTTTAAAAATAATAGTAAATACATCTTTCATATATTATATAGAAACGTTCCCAATCATTTAAAACAGTCAATTACAGTATTAACACCTACAAGCAACATTTGAGTAGATTGTTATTAGAAATTGGCAGGGATGCTGCAGAACAACTGATTCAATCCGCCTTCTTATTCAGAACTTAGTGAATTTGCCATTTATAATGATTAAGTATAGCCTTTAAGTTACTATTTATATATTTGTCTGTATATACTTATTACCAGTATGGAATTTCATTGTGTGCAATTTATATTCTTGATTTGCTGATGAATGTTAGTAGATTCAATTACAATAGTTTTAATTATAATATGTACAAAACATGAGAACATAATGTCAATCAACTTGAAAGAGCTCACTCTCCACTCACAGACTCAAGTCTTTGTGGAGAGTATTCACTGTTAAATGTATAAATGAATTTTATAAATTTGTATTATGTTTTGTGAATAAAAAGCTATTTGATTTGATTTGATCTCTCATAAATGCTGTGGTTGAATGCGTAGAGGAACACTGTACTAACCAAACTCATATGGCTTTGGAGTCAACCAAAAAAAGACAACTGAAGATGATGCCTTAATGCATTGAAACTTAAGTTCCAAATAATTTATGTGGAACTGACAACATCGTTTTTATTTCACCTTAATATAGACAAATTCCACAATATCTCTCTCTGTTCATAGAGTAAATTTCAAATGATTTTAGTGAACCGACTGAATTTTTGAAACTTCAGTTTCTGTTACTTCTGTTTCGGCCATAAGTTCAATCATCATTCCGCCAGGAATTATTGTGGTAACATTTTCTGTTGTTTGCAATATTTGGCAAAAATAATTTTTTTCATTCTACCTTTCAAGTTACTGAAAACCTCTTTAATTCTATGTTTAAAGTTTCTTGGAAATTACTGTAAACCACAAACCTGAGAACTTGAGGATTCATGAAATAAGCGATCAGATACAAAGTCGCCAGTAGAAGGCCAAACAAAAAAGTTCGAATAAAACATTTGGCAAATACCAAAAAGAGTTTTGATCGAGTTATCTTCCATTGGGAACCATCTTGTCTGCTGAACAAATTGAAACCAATTATTATTAAAGAATAATCAATTGATTATAAGAGTGGAATTATCTTTTATAAAATTCAAGTTAAATTATCAACTGTAATTAAAAACCCCTAAATTATATGTGGAAATCGATATCGACATTTATGAGCAACCATATTGACGGATACCTGTCATTGTTTATAGTAATAGAAATTTAATTCTATTTCAGCAACAGCTAATATTGTTACTGGGTTATACTATCCCCCTTCCATACACCTTAATATCAAAACCCATGTTTTTAGGAAATAATATACTGGAATTTTCATTAGGCCTAATCACAAAAATGACTATATCGATAACTTGAAAATAATTATAGTCTAATCCATGATTCCAATTAGCGCTCTTAAATATATGACTTGAATTTATCATTTATGTAAAACTACGTATAGCCTACTTGCATATATACAAGAGGATCATAAAAAATATTGACATGTATAGATCATACATGTCAGACAATTCTCAATAGAATAAGTTAACTGTCTCAATATCAACAATATAATTATTTCAACAATAAAATTTTACAGTTTTTGACCAAACGTAGTGAGGTCTATGTTTCAACTCGATTTGCTTTTGTCTGTCTGTATGTAACGCGATTACGGCCAAACGCGTTGATAGAATTCGATGAGATTTGGCAGGAATATTCCTTTTCCAACTGCGCGTCGATGAATACACGAGGTTTTTTGAAATTTTGCATTTTAAGGATAATATGGAAAGAAAAGGAATTCCTCCATACTCTGATATCACTAAATATATAATCTACTTTGAAGATAGGATCAGACTATAGAATTATTCATAATCAAACAGCTGACAAGTGTATTATTGCATGCATTACACAGATGTCTGGCCGTGTCTACTTCTATAAGTTATCAATATTCTCACATCTGAAAAACAAATTTAATAGGTGATTGAAAATAAAATAAAAAATAATTAAATGAACTGAATAATGCCGAAGAAATTATAATATTCTTGATTGAGAAATATTAATTTTAAAATGGTTGAGAAATAATTTTATCAGATGGAAAGATTATCACGAAACTGGATAAATCATCATTGAGATACAAATTCAAACGTGAACTGAGTGTATTAACATAAGTGAGTTTTTGATCTTGGTGAAAACAAGTAACAGTTTTTAAGAGTAAATTATGATTCAACTGAATCAACTATAGAACAGGTTACATCAGATACTTGTGGATGAGAAAACTGCGTGAGGTCTACTGTTCACAGAACTACTAGTAATGAACTGGTTATAAATCAACCTAATAGAAACTAAATAAATAATTATTCACTCACTGTTTCTCTTCTTGCACATCAGAATAATGTTTCTCAAATTCACCAATTATGTTTTCAGTTGCTAGTTCATCTTTCAATTCGAAAAGATCTTCTTCATAAATCTTTCCTCTATTGGCCTTTCTAAGAATGGGCCTGATCCAAGATGCTACAAGTACCGTAGGATAGGCAGCAATAGCATCAGGACACATTTCCTTGTAAAAATGAATTTTATTAATAGTTTTAATTTATAAAAAGCTACTCTTTGTGCAGCTTCAAAATAATTTAATGGCTTTTTCATTTGATTGTGTACATAAAATGCAATTTTTTCCATAATAGAACCTGAAACTCTAATTATATCTCATTGATTATAATTCGATTACTGTAGCCTTCATGCAATTTTGCTTGATTGTGGAAAGTCTTCACCAAAGGTGGGCGGACTACAGTGACTACAACTAACTATAGTGGGATCACGTTGTGAAATCATTATAAATCATGGGATGGCAGTTGCCAGTTTTATTTTTCCACCGCCATCTGTATTAGATATCTGTAACTCAAGTCATCCCGTTTTATCTGATATAATAATAATTTAATTATTTATTTATTTAATTTTTGTACTATTGTCTTTTTTTCTTTAAGGCTCTTTGAATATAAATAAAAATATAAATCTGAGTACCCTTTTTAAATTATTTCGTCACGACATGCTTCAGCTACTAATGCCATTTTCAAGTGATTGGAAAATAAATGAATACTTGTAGATTATTTGTTTATTCTTGTAGATAATGATCAATTAAATAAAATATCTCAAATATATTCTATTCGTTAATAAAACAATATAAAAATTTTGAAGCATCCTTTATTTAAAAAAAAACTTTAAAATAGTTCAACAATAGTTTCGGTGATCACACCATCGTCAGGTTATATCAAATTCATATAACCATAAATTTATATAACCTGACAATGGTGTGATCATCGAAACTAGTTGTTGAACTATTTTAATTTCTTTTTGAAATAAAGGGTGCTTAAGATTTATATATTGTTTTATTAATTTAAAAAGTAGCCCATGTGAATAAAATGTTTTTTATATTTTATTCGATAATCTATGCTTTTTTGTTTAGTTTTATAAGTACACTTGTTTATTTTTGTTAGGTTTTGAGACGCATTCATGTAGCCTACATTATAATTGATTTCCATGTCTTAAATAAAGAAATTGACGGATTAGAATATTTTAACAAAGCAGTAGGTACGGTACTTACCCCAATACTATCATTGTACTTCTTTCCTTTGGGTAAGCTATCCTTGAAGAACGTCAAGATGAAATTCAATAGGATCAATAAATAATAGGCGAGGTAGGAAACTGGCTGGAATATTTCTGATTGATGGTCCTGTCAACAATAGAAAATTTCATGAGACTTCAAATTCAAATTGGTTTATTCATAAAATATTACATATTTACAAAATATAAAAGTGTTATGAATTACATGAATAAATTCTCCCTGCCTGGATGATTTGTCCGTGTGCAGGGAGGAGTCGCAAATTATCAGACAGAAGGCAAACACTAGCAATAATAAAATAAATTAAAAACTATGAATAATAATTAAATTTGGAAGAATAATAAGAAAGTTTATTATAATAATGAATATTAAAACTAAAGATAGAAAAAAATGATAGTTTCAGCTCGGCGGCGATTAAAGGGATCAAATTAAACGACGTTTAAATAGATCAGCTCCTATGAGTTGAATTGTATTGTATGTTTGTATTGTTGTATTCTGTAGATGTTTTATTTGTTTTGTATTTTATTATTTTAAATTGTATCTAATCAAAGATATATATATATTTCTGACACAAAATATATTATAGGTATATTCCGGTTGAGGATATAGATTATTATATTGAACCCGTTTGGAGAGCCTCCTCACAAGTTTGTTTTTTATTGAAAACAATTTCAAATTGATTTCTATTAAAACTTCAAATTAAAAAAAAAAAACAATATTCGATCAAAATAACAAGAAATTTACTTCTTTTAAAACCAAGTGATCCCTATTATATTGTAATGAGTGATGTATTAATTCTAGCACAATGATCTTCCGCTTCCTGTGTATATCCAGATTTAGTATATCCAGACTAGTCAGCTGTTGATTATCACCTGGGGTCAAAACTTATTGTGGAACGGCAAAGGTAGAGTGTAGCTGAGAGTGTTTGAATAAAAAATGCATGTTTCCGTTTCCTTCCACTTTCCACCCTACATTCGCAGATTGACTATGTTCTGAGATATTTAAATACTACTATCATAATATATTGGAGCGGCGAAGGTAGCTTAGAAGGCGAAAGAAAGCGAAGACATTAATTTAGATACGGTAACTTTATTTATTTATTCTTTATTTCATTCATTCATACAATAAAAACATCATCAAAATGATAGGGAGAGAAAAAATAAGATAACTTGTGCTATTTCTCTCCCAAATTTAGATAGGGTTACACATAATCCTAAATAGCTTAAGTCTTGTAGTTCTTCACTTCAGAAAATTTTCAGTCCTTAAATATGTTCACAAAGTAGATTTTCAAATTTAGATGCATTATTTAAACACTCTCAGCTGCCTTCACTGATACTGTTAGTTGACATTGGAGTAGAAAATTGTGAAAATTTAGTTACACTGTAAATATTGAAACTTTTATTCTTTATTCTTTTCCTTTACTAGTTTTTCATTTTTTAAAATTAACTTTATAATTATCATCCTTAATAGAACATTCATATTTATCTACTAATTTCATTTTTGTAGGTATTATAAATATTTACTTATTTTAATATAAAAAACTTTAGCCCTATATCACTGAATGAAGTTTGTAAATAGTATTTAACACGCAACAAGCAACTAATAACTTATACCCCAACACATATTATTCATAGTGGGGTGTATATTTATTCATTGAATTATATATGCCTATTAAGAATATATTCAATGCATAAAACTTCATTGTTTTAATTGTATTGAATGTTATAATATTCTAATTTGTATTGTAATTGTTTTTTGATAAATAAACTTTGATTTGATTTGATACACTCTACCTTCGATGCTCCACTATGTTTTGACCCTTACAGGCTACAGGCACCAACTTACTTTCTCCAAGCTCATTACTTCTCTACAAAGTTGAATGACACCGCAACTGGCCAGAAACGTCCACAGCCAAAAATGTAAACCAGATCGAGGAAGTCCCTTTCTACGGTTCCATAGCACCAACACCAACGAGAAACTCTGAAAAACATATTGAGTTGATTATCATTTTTAGGATTTTATACTGTCTGGACAGGGCAAAACTGTGTTACAATATCTAATTGTTAGTGAATGTCTGATCGAAAATTGGCCAAACTTAATGCAAAATAATTCAGCCTTATTGATTCAGAAGTATCACAGATATCCTAATCAACATTTACACTGCTCATATACAATCAAAAGCAATAATAAAAACCACAGAATAAGAAGTAATTTATTTTTCAGTAATAATCCATAAAAACTTTTCAATTCATTGAATAAATAAATATCCAGGTCTATATAATTCTCATGAATGGAAAAGATTAACAAAAATATTTCAGTAAAATCAATAAATATTACAAAAGTAAGACTACAGTATGAGGTTCACGATATAGTCAGTGGAAATGATAAGACGTCACAGTTGACAAGTTTCGTTTTCCACCGTCTTCTCTAGTAGATAGCTGTGATTCAAGCTATACTAGTAGGCCTATACCTGATTGTTGTACCTAAGCTACGGCATTTTACAGAGAATCAATAGGTACACTATATTGTACCATGTATGTAGTATGTAGGTACCATAATAATTATACAGATTAGTTGCCCAAAAGTCATAACCCATCATAAAGCTTTTATATGATGACACTGCATGAATTTTTTCTTCTTCTTTCATCTTTCTCTATACTCTATTTTACTCGTCTATCTTTCTATCTTGGTTTCAGTGTAATCCAAATTTTTACTGTGCTTATCTATTACAATTTTAGTTTTTCATTATCTATGTTTACTCATGTACAGTGCTTTTTTGTTTAGGTAGAACTATGGATCTTGTTACTCAGTGAGAATTGTCATATTTTTTTATTTTATTGATTCAATGATACAAAATTATTATGTAAAATAATTTGGAGGAGGACCAACAGGCATAGCCCAAAACTGTTCCTCCCCCGAATTTTGATTCATTAAAATAGTCCAGAAAATAGGTTATGTTTTCTTCACTTTATAAAATTTTTTTCTAATTTTCTCACCAAACACTTGAAACAATAAATTTTGAATTTATATTGTATGAATGAATAGCTTTTAGGTTACATATAACATCATAGGTAGTGGAATTTTGGCTACCCTGTATGATAAGTTATGATACAATAAAAGTTTACGTTGATTTCATACTTACAAAAGAAATCAATTTCAGAAAAGGTGTAGCACAATACACCAGTGCAATTCTTTTATATATTCCTTCATTTTCGTAATGCACCAATTCAATTAAACTGGAGGTTATCAATAAAGCTGTGACAATCTGTAAGAAAACGATTTACCTTATATTATTCTTATTGCAATCATAATCATCCTCTGCTCTAATCATCATATTCGCCCCCATATGTTAAGCAGATAAAATCAATTAAACTATTATTTCCAAGGATATTCATATTCAATAATAAAAATATAGGTTTATTAAGTACTTTCCAGTGTGTATACCTACTGTGTCAATAAGCTGTGGAATAGTACGTAAATCAATGGGAAAAATTATTGGAGGAATATAAGTTTAATTAGCAGAGATTCTCGTCTTGAGATGTGATAAGAATACAAATTCAAATGTATCCACCAAAAACTAGTTATTTGGTTGCTGAATTTATTTTTTAAACCGGACACTGACGGACAAAATGACCACTCCAACTTAGTGGAAAGGCTCAAGTATTGGAACAGGTGAGACCGTGTCTCACCAGATGCATCCTCCCATTTTCTACATAATAAGCAGTCATTTTTTGTCCAATTGTGTCTTGTCCGGCCTGGTGTGATAACACCCTATCCGTCTATATTATGTAATGAGGCGTAAATTTAGCAGTATTCTATTTTTCTAGATGCATTTTGAAAATCAATGTTATATGTGCCTATGCGGTGTGTATTATTGAATGAAAGAGAGAAAGTACCAAGGTCAAAACTCCTAGGTTAATTGCATTAAATTAAATGAAAAGTTTAAGACTTCCGTATAAAAATAAATTTGTTGGCTTTTTGTTGGTGGGGGTCCCCTGAGGGAAGGTCCCACCTCACTTGAATGTACAATATAAGACGACAATAGGCCTTACGACTGTCATACTGCAGCAGGGACCGACAGTTAAACGTGCTAATCCATAAAGAACCCAAAACACGGAAGTGACATGGCTAAAAACCTTATGTTTTTATCTGAGTTTGAGCCCCGGACTTCTAGGCTATAAAATATTATATGATAAATGACAATATACTATACCGGGTGTCTATAAATGAATATCGGGGTTTTAACGCTTTATAAGATTTATTACATTATACTTACAGTTATAAATGATATGTCAAATGAAAGAGCAACTCAAACAGTTTTTGTTCGTTGGCACCAGTGCGCATGTGCGTGAAATGTTTCCGCGGCGATCCGCTAGAATGCGGTATAGAAAAGATGGTTGAACGTAACTGTACCCGACCGCTGGATTGGCCGCAAGGGGCCCAATGACAGAGCTTGCTATGCGTGGCCTCCACGGCCACCCAACCTAACACCATGCGATTTTTACCTTTGGGGTTTCATCAAGGATCGTGTGTATGTGTCTCCGTTACCAGCTGACCTCCTTGAATTACGAAAGAGGATTGAAGCAGATGTTGCAACAATTACAGAAGACACACTACTCAACGTTTGGGAAGAACTCGGCTATAGACTTGATGTGTGCCGTGTGTCAAATGGTGCTCAGATAGAACACTTGTAAGCTTGTATATAAAACTGTTTGAGTTGCTCTTTCATTTGACATATCATTAATAACTGTAAGTATAATGTAATAAATCTTATAAAGCGTTAAAACCCCGATATTCATTTATAGACACCCAGTATAATAGAACAATATAATAGAATAAGTCTGAATGATAGCTTACTTACAACTCTGGATGAATTGACAAGATTCCAAGGAATACATTCTAAGGTTGAATTTCTTATATAATAAATTTCCAGAGGACTGAATAACCAGAAAATTATCAATGGAAACCAAATCAACAACGTCTGCTCAAAGCAAGGTGTCGAGTCTAATCTTCCTGTTTCCAAAGTTTCGTTGAAATCCTAGAAAAATAAAGAGATTTGTAAATAAATGGGCTACTAGACTATAAATAATTGATTCTGGTAATATTCGATATTTTAATTACATTAATATTTTAAAGGTATATTAAAACAGGAGTAACATTTTTGTACTGCCCTACCTGTTTTAAAATTATTATGAGAGCAATAATAAATAATCGCTGATAGTAAAAATTATTGAGATAGGTAGGTATTATTGAATTATATTAAATGAGTCTAAAATGGTTTTCAAAAAACATATAGGTAATCAAAATGCTCGAGTGATAGGTTAATTATTGAGAAAAAAACAGATAACTTAGCCTTTACATTGAATAATAAAAGTAGGAAGTTAAGTTACAGCATAGAGAAAAGATAACACGAGAAGAAATCTCATGGCATAAGGCGTTTATGTTTCAATTTTCACTGTTAACTCAAGCCGATAGTTTTTTTTGTAAAATTATGTGACGCTGTCTCTCATACTGTGTTCTTGTTACACTCTAACCCGGCCAAATCAGTAATAAATTGATAGTAGTTGACCTAACTAATCGGCTTCAGTTAGCTAAAAATCCTCTTGAAATTTGAAACATGAAATACCTACCGTATAGCCTACCATAGGATATCTTATGGTATCTATGCTATCGTTTCTCTATTGTTACAGGGAATAATAATATAAAATAGGCTAAAGTACGTTTAGATACCAATTTTTCTATAGCATTGAAGATTGCCAAAGCCGAATTGAGTAATAAGCCACCTACAAAGTTTAGTAAAATAATTAAGTTACCCAAAATGGTGTGTCACAAATTTCCGTGGAAATCATTGATCTTCAAGCAGGATGATGGAAATTGTAGAATCTATCCTTGAGATTTAATAAAAAAATTGAAAACAAAAGATTACAAGCTCTGAATGACAGCATTCTTCAAGAGTCTAGACAAAAGAAACTAGGTTATTTGATTAAAACTATGAAACATATGATTTTTGAAAAATGCATGCCGTATCTAATACTTCCAAGCTAAATGGTATCAGGCAGACCAAGATAGATCTTATTATAATGGCACGTTATAATGGCATTATTTAATTAACATTGGTGTTGCTATCCTTGTCTACCATTCGATAAAGCAGATATCACTACTATTTATAGATTGATAAAATATTTAGTCTCATATATTGTATCCATTAAAAAATATTCTCTTCACGAATGAAATACAGTTTATTATCATTTTAAACAAGATGAACAGTTAATCAGGTATACCGGTATCAGCCATATTCTATAGAAGACAGTGGCAAGGCAGAGAATCGACAACGCTGTTATCCTATGTATTCACTGCCATTATAACGTGGACATCACTTTAACCTAAGTAGAACATCACAATTTGGTATGTTGAAGGCCAGTCAACAATAGAGAAAAAAAAGCATAGAAATACCGCATTTTAAATTAGAAGACTTACTTACTTGATACTTGTTGTCGTTGTCGAAGACTGGGGATTCCAGATAGAGATAGTGTTTGCTTCCAGGATTCTGCTTCTGGATTCCAGATAGTTGAACTGCTTCAAAAAAGGGACTCATCCTCAAGCTCAGCAAATGAGTAGAGTGGTCTGTCGTTCACTGTGCTTAGCAATTTTGGTCCAGTCATTATAGACATAAAAAAGGGGGTGTGTGCTTGCAATTCTATATTATTTGGGTACATAAGAGAAGTTCAGAACCAATTTCTTCATGAAAAATTTCCTTGTGCTAGATACAGGAGAGGCGCGCTCAAGGACACCTCAAGGATCAAAATTTCAAACACTTACAACTTTTGACACAATGTTCAGATTTCATCGTACTAAACTTCATTCTTCTCGGCTCGTCAAAGCGGTCCAAAATCATGCATCATAAGTCAAATTCGGTCGAAAAATGGTAAATCTATTGTTGAGTGTACTCAAGCCGATAGTTTTTTTTGTAAAATTATGTGACGCTGTCTCTCATACTGTGTTCTTGTTACACTCTAACCCGGCCAAATCAGTAATAAATTGATAGTAGTTGACCTAACTAATCGGCTTCAGTTAGCTAAAAATCCTCTTGAAATTTGAAACATGAAATACCTACCGTATAGCCTACCATAGGATATCTTATGGTATCTATGCTATCGTTTCTCTATTGTTACAGGGAATAATAATATAAAATAGGCTAAAGTATGTTTAGATACCAATTTTTCTATAGCATTGAAGATTGCCAAAGCCGAATTGAGTAATAAGCCACCTACAAAGTTTAGTAAAATAATTAAGTTACCCAAAATGGTGTGTCACAAATTTCCGTGGAAATCATTGATCTTCAAGCAGGATGATGGAAATTGTAGAATCTATCCTTGAGATTTAATAAAAAAATTGAAAACAAAAGATTACAAGCTCTGAATGACAGCATTCTTCAAGAGTCTAGACAAAAGAAACTAGGTTATTTGATTAAAACTATGAAACATATGATTTTTGAAAAATGCATGCCGTATCTAATACTTCCAAGCTAAATGGTATCAGGCAGACCAAGATAGATCTTTATTATAATGGCACGTTATAATGGCATTATTTAATTAACATTGGTGTTGCTATCCTTGTCTACCATTCGATAAAGCAGATATCACTACTATTTATAGATTGATAAAATATTTAGTCTCATATATTGTATCCATTAAAAAATATTCTCTTCACGAATGAAATACAGTTTATTATCATTTTAAACAAGATGAACAGTTAATCAGGTATACCGGTATCAGCCATATTCTATAGAAGACAGTGGCAAGGCAGAGAATCGACAACGCTGTTATCCTATGTATTCACTGCCATTATAACGTGGACATCACTTTAACCTAAGTAGAACATCACAATTTGGTATGTTGAAGGCCAGTCAACAATAGAGAAAAAAAAGCATAGAAATACCGCATTTTAAATTAGAAGACTACTTACTTGATACTTGTTGTCGTTGTCGAAGACTGGGGATTCCAGATAGAGATAGTGTTTGCTTCCAGGATTCTGCTTCTGGATTCCAGATAGTTGAACTGCTTCAAAAAAGGGACTCATCCTCAAGCTCAGCAAATGAGTAGAGTGGTCTGTCGTTCACTGTGCTTAGCAATTTTGGTCCAGTCATTATAGACATAAAAAAGGGGGTGTGTGCTTGCAATTCTATATTATTTGGGTACATAAGAGAAGTTCAGAACCAATTTCTTCATGAAAAATTTCCTTGTGCTAGATACAGGAGAGGCGCGCTCAAGGACACCTCAAGGATCAAAATTTCAAACACTTACAACTTTTGACACAATGTTCAGATTTCATCGTACTAAACTTCATTCTTCTCGGCTCGTCAAAGCGGTCCAAAATCATGCATCATAAGTCAAATTCGGTCGAAAAATGGTAAATCTATTGTTGAGTGTACTTAAGCCCATATTCCAATACACAAAAAATGACCAATTTCTATATTCAAAGCTGCATGTCTTGTGAAATACTTCTGCTAAAATTTCCAAATCTAGTGAGGATGTGAAAATTTTCTCCCTCTACCCACTCCAATAAATAGCTTTAATAGCTAATACATAGCTTTGAATATAGAAATTGGCCATTTTTGTGTATTGGAATATGGGCTTAAAAACACTCAACAATAAATTTTCCATTTTTCGACCGGATTTGACTTTTATGATGCATGATTTTGGACCGCCTTGACGAGCCGAGAAGAATGAAGTGTAGTACGATGAAATCTGAGCATTGTGTCAAAAGTTATAAGTGGTTGAAATTTTTATCCTTGAGGTGTTCTTAAGCGCCTTTCCACTAGGAAATACTGAAATGAAGTGAGATGGGGTGAAATTTTCATTGATGCAACTATTGATCGTTTGACCATGACATTTGAAGGGGGTGTCAGTGACACAATTTTTGACTTTGCAGATTAATTTGGACTAGTTAGTAGGTGAACATAGCAAAAGTGTGCATCTTTATCCCCTCTTTTGAAGGTATGGATCCGCTGAGTTAACACTTGTCGCAGCTATGAAAATTTCACCCCCTACATTGAAGCTGCTATAACAATGAGAGGAAATTGGAATAGTCAAATAATACATCATTTCAAAGAGAATTCAATGTTGAACAATCCTACAATAAGCATAAGTTTTTATGATGCATTGTTAGAGAGGTATAAGCCCTGAAAGAGCAAAACATTGGATGAAAACCTGTTATTTCAACAATTACACACCTTCAAGAGCGAAAATCTCGAGAACTGTTGGGAGTATCACAAAATTCCACTGAACAAAATGTGTAGAGAATTTATCAAGCTTCATTTTTGAATAATTATTTCAGTCGGTTGAACGCATTGTTCTCTAGATATGAGCGTGGAAGCAAAACGCTGCTAAATGCAACTTTTAAACCACCCTCATCCCCTTAGCACATGAGTTAGGAATGGGGACTTTTGATATGTTCTCCTCCCAACTAGTCTCAACATAGCTGCAAAGTCAAAAAAATTGTTTAAAAGATTCCCTCCAAATTCCTATGTAAATTAATCTATTGTTGCAAAAATTGAGATTTCACACTCAACACTAAAGCTGCTACAAAAGGTGTAGGGAAATTCGTAAAAGCGTGAAATTATACATCAAATTGAAGAGAATCAAATGCCTTATGAGCTCATAATCAGCATGGATTTTTCCCGTCGATTTTTAAAAAGTTATAAGAGCAAAAATAGAGAAAATTGGTGCCAAACGTGTTTTTTCCAAAAATGTCACACCTTCATGAGCGGATATCTCGAAAATTAGTGGAGATATAAAAAAAGTTGTGGAATAAATATTGTGGGAAATTATGTAAGCTTCAATTTGTTATATGACTGTCAAGTCCTTAGGATACATAGTTTTTGAGTTTTATGCGAGAAACCAAAAAATGGTACCTTTAAACCACCCTCACCCCCTTAACACAGGGGGTAGGGGTGGGGACTTTTGATATGTTTACCACCTAACTACCCCAAACAGAACTGCGAGGTCAAAAATTGTCTTCCCAACTTTTCCCTCTATAATCTTTCCTTGACTGGACTAAAAAAGGGTACTATGATGTTATTTTATTAATAACAATGTGATAAATACATAAATTGGACATGTGGCAATATAATAAATTCATCCACTCCAAGCACCACTTAAATGATCAGTACGGTAATGTTGTTCTAAATACAAATTAAAGCTTGATTCCCCATATCAGCGTCAGTGAAAATGACCGGTTCAGTGAGAATATTATTCACATGAGTTCAGATGGGACTATTCATACTCGCTCAGTCTTGCTCAGTGAGAATAGTCCAATTAGAACTCAAGGAAATCATATTTTCACTGTGCCGGTCCACTTCCACTGTACTAAATAATAATATTCGTATGGCTTTTATTGGTGGGGAGTTCCTGACGGAAGTTCCACCTCCCCTTAATATATCATTCAAGCCATCTATGGGCCTTACAACTGTCATACTTCATCCGGGACCGACAGTTCAACATGCCCATCTGAAAACAAGGGAGTGACCTGTTCAAAAACTTTGTTATGAGCGGGGTTTGAACCAGGGATCTCTAGGCTGCTAAGCAAGCACTCTATCCACTAGACCACGGATCACTCCACTGTATTGATATGTAGAAATCCAGCCTTAAAGATCCACTTCTCACCGACAGGCGTCAGGACTCACAAATTGAAAGCTCGCCAATTTAACGGTTTCGTGAAATTGATTACAGAGGAAATTTAAACCAATTAATCATCGACCCACAATGAAGTATGTTCATATATATCACATTCGAAATGCAAAGTACCAAAAAGATGTACACTTCAATTAGAGAAGGAATGTCTGATTATGGACCTCTTAAGCCACACACATCGATTTCTGTTATGAATTCTATCAGATTAAACGAAACTTGACAAACATCTTCTGTTTGAAATCAACTGAGTAATCTAATAGAATTTATAAGGGCGGCAAAATATCGTACGAACGTAAATCGATGTGTGTTCAGCTATCCTTACTCTAAAAATAGAAAAACATTTCATTAAAAAATATTTTATTAGAAAAATAGTAATCTTTGAAGTATAAGAAGAACCTGACCTGATGCACAACTACTATTATGTAATAAAAATATATTAATCCTTTGGTGTGATATGTATACTTGAGCAATGCAATTATTCAATTAATGTGACTTCCTTCTGCCTTAGTGACCCCAATCTGTAATAACATGAAAATCTATAGATAAGAGCCAATAATTATAGACAAGACATTATAATTTTGAATACAGAGTGATCAAAAAAGAATAGCCCAATTTTAAACAAATACTATATTTATAAAAAAAAGCTATGCACATCAGCACACCAAACCAAATCAAATCACAAAACTCACAAACAGACTTCACATCAATTACTTATAAAAGCATCAAGTTTATGATGGTGCATTATAAGTGTTCATGTGCCCTCCATTTGAGGCTTGGACAACATCTACCAAAAAAGGAGGACCCAGGCACCATAATTTGTGATAATGAACAGGAACTCTTTCACTCTCACTTCAAGCGAATTTCATTCATAGCGATGAGGCAAAGTTTCATAGAAGATATATGTCAAACGACATGATGTTCGTATATGGGGAACCGAAAACCCTCATAAAAATCTGGTGTGGCGCACTCACACAACTTTCCTTGCTTTAATTGATCACCTGACGCTAGTGTTCACGCGCATCTCAAGTCTACTATTCAAAGATCTGAGCCAGCTGGTGACAGGACAATAACGCTGGATACACGCGAGATCTGCTATCTCTTCGTAGTGAATGATTCAATAGAATCAACAGTTGCCAACAATTTGCAATTGAATAATCACATTTTCTCGAATTTCAAGCTTATTTTCAATTTTAGGTGAGAATGTTACTGGACATCAATAGTAGAGATTTTCATGCTCAATCTTTTCCACTTGGACTTTTTTGTTTAAATTGTATCTGAAGCCTGATAATTGGGAATCTAAAATCAAACTTTGCATAGATGGGGCGGAGCTCCTGAAATTTTTACAGATATGGGACTTGTGGCAGTTGATAGAGCTTTTCAATTACTATTCTAGGTATAAATTTGATCAAAATCGTTAGAGCCGTTTTCGAGAAAATCTCGAAAACCCCTGTTTTTTAAACATTTTCGCCATTTTAGCCGCCATCTTGAATTGCATTTGATCGAAATTGTTCGTGTCGGATCCTCATAGTGTAAGGACCTTAAGTTCCTTATCTGTAGTTTGTTCAATATAAACCATCATTATACAATCATCAACATTAATTGCATTCATAAAAATATAATTATTGAGGTTAATCACAATTTGTATTGCGACAATTTATTCCAATTGTGCACAAATTACTTCACCAGAGTCCTATTCGAATTGAGGATTCACAAATACTTTGAAAATAGAGAAAATGGATCATCATAGTTATTTGAACTATAAACCTGCTGATCTCAAAATAAATTGAAAGAGAAGCAAAATTATTTCATTTCAATAGAGTTGAAGATCCAATTCTCACTGTGTGGACTAAACAATTAAAGGCACGCAATTCAAAGGTTTCATGAATTTGATACCAGATTAAAAAGACAAGTAGGGTACCAAGTGAGAAGTTGCGCTTATACAAAAAATTATTAGTCAAATTTAGTTGTAACTTCAAGCGGATGACAGTCAGAGATCGTGCCGATTAGTGTAATTACCACGAATTTCTTGTAAATATATTAGATATGAATAAAACACTCTTATCTTCTATACTACACAGAATATTCTGAATAAAAGGTGCCCTTGAGTCAGGGCGTGATTGCACGAATCAAAAGAAGAAAAAATGGCCAGTTAACATAGGTCCGAAAATGCTTAGTTACCAAGTTATACAGAGTGAAAGATTCCGTCCGAATTCAGTTCCCCTGAAACAATTTGTTTTTGTTGGCTGTTAATTAAGATGTAGAATTTAGCGTACTTTATGTAAAATCTACTGAGAAATTGAATAAAACCGTTTCCAGACCGGTAGCTACAATAATTTTCAAGATATGTGACAAAATACGCGAAACTTGGTCCCGAAAAACAAGTTCCTTTAAGGTTTGAAGCAGATTTACTATGTTAAATGTACAATAAACACAGAATATTTTTTTACAGAACTTATAGAAAATTTAATTTTGAAGAGAAAGATGTAAAATAAGTCTATCATAAACAATCGCAGCCTTAAAAAAATCCTTAATTACATACAAAACGCATCAAAAATAGACAACATCTGTAAAGCTCTCTACAAATGTAATATAATGGATTATTTTTTAAAGGTTGCGTTTGTCTATTATAGACTTATTTTACATATTTCTCTTCAAAATTAAATTTTCTATAAGTTCTGCAAAAAGTATTCTGTGAATTTTCCACAAGTTCTATGAAAAATATTTTGTCCTTATTATACATTTAACAAAGTAAATCCGCTTCAAACCTTAAAGTAACTTGTTTTTCGGGACCAAGTTTCGCGTATTTCGTCACATATCTTAAAAATTACTGTAGCTACCGGTCTGGAAACGGTTTAATTCAATTTTCGGTTCATTCTACATAAATTACGCTGAATTGTACATATTAATTAATATGCAAATATTAAATTGTACATATTAATTAGCCAACAAATAACCGTGGGGCTTCGTCTCAGCAGGGGAACAGAAATTCAGACGAAATCTTTCATCCTGTATAACTTGGTAGCTAGGCATTTTCGGAGCTATGTTAATTAGAGGTTTTTTTCTTCTTTTGATGTGAGGAATCACGCCCTGACTTATGGGCACCTTTTTTCAGAACACCCTGTATATAAAGAAAGGAATTGACTTATATGTACGATAGGAAACATGTTGTCGCATCATCATGTCTGAACTACTAAACTGATAAGCTTGAAATGATGCATGAAGATTCTTAATTTACCGACGTATAGGTATAGGTCTATTTTCATTTTTATTGATCAACTAGCAGGTAACCCGTGCTCTGCAAGGGTCTAATTAAAAACTTGACAAACTACTTGACTTCTGGAATATTGAATGAGTTAAAATAGGCCTACAACCATCCTCGGTAAATTAAGAATCTATAATGCAAAATTGCAAGTTAATCAGTCCAGTAGTTCAGACGTGATGATGCGTCAAACATAATTTTCCTATCCCGTACGTGTATAAGCCAATTCTTTCCTTTATTATATTAGAGATAATAAAGGATAATAATGAATTTAGGGTTACTTTTTTGTAATTATAGAATAGAATTATAGTACCCTTTGAAATTAATAGAATAATAGAATAAGAATACAAATTATAACAAAATGTTGTATTCTTATTATATTATTTTATTAATTTTAAAGAGTAATATAATTCTATTTTATAAATAGAGATTAATTATAATTTACATAATTGAACCAAATTTATTCAATTTGTAATACTAAGTTTATGTAAGTTGAAAGTTTTTACGTGACAACGTCTTATAAATTGGTTTGCCGGGTGACACTTCAAGAAACTGTGTTACGTTCCCACGTTATGCGCTCACAATGAGAGCGAGTGAGAGCGTTCGTTTCGGTTCACGGTCGTCTGGAAAGAGCACGAATAGGAGCAGTGGCGAGCAACACAACAGCAGCCCGAAGACATACACCTGGAGAGAGAGTGAAACGGAGCAATCTCCTGCGAATCCGCCACTACTTAGTGAATAGGTTATGTGAATCCGCCACTACTTAGTGAATAGGTTATGTGAATAAGTATAAGTGAATAGGTATAAGTGTAAGTATAATAGGTATAAGTGAATAGGTTATGTTGTAGTAATCACAATGTTGTGGTAGTTTTCAATCACAAAAGTAGTATAAATCGTTTCTCAGCCAATAATAATTTGTTTAACTTGAAAAAATGAGCGCGACTTGCTATGTAAAAAATTGAATCGAGCACAGTTAGCCCGCCTAAGAGCGAGAGAGACAGAGTGATTTTGTTGAGGATGTGTGAAGGTAAAAATAAAATTTTGTTAATATAAAATTCAGTGCGAGATTCTTTGTATAAATTAATGTTTTAAATATAATTCTTTGTATAAATAAATGTTTTAAATTGTTACTATTATTTCATCCTTCTTCCAACTATAGGAATGAATATTCACTTTAAAATTATTTTACCACTCAAAGTCGTTGTCACGTAAAACTTTCGCCTGTATACCAACTTTACAGGCAACTATGCAATTTTTATATTGTGAATAATTACAGTTGTTATAAATTCTAGTATCGGCAAGGAGCTATGCTACTAAATCTATATTTGTGATTTTGTGTGTACCCTTGCGGAGCACGGGTAACACTGCTCGTTATCTATAAAGGTGCGTACAGACTTTCGCTCTGCTCCACAATCGAACGTCAGTCGAGCAGATCGATTGATGATTGACCGGGGAACAAGAGTGGAACGCGAGAAGAGCTAAGATCTCCCGTAAAGTTCATGATCGGAGCGATCGCGGAGCGTGTTGGAGGCGCGTATATCTGTACGCACCTTAATATAACTTGAATGTTATCAAATTGAATATTAAATTACATCAGTGTCATTTGAATCGTAAATGGATAAATAAGACAAAATCAAAATAGCATTACGTACCGTTGGACTGATATGCTACATTGACGTCTCAGGAACGATTACGAAATTTTCACTCTGGCTAGATAGTTATTGAAGGGCGATCCCAGATAATAGTATCCGCGGAACGGTTCGATGTCACAAATATCGGATATTCCCGCCTCTTCTGGATACCAGCCAATGTGCTCTGAGTGCAGAGACTCCACAATGTCCCCTGCCTCATTGGTTAGCACCACTGTCACACGAGTGCCATGCGAAAATACATCAACCGATTCGAAGTGACCAACCTGTCAACAATAGTACAAACATGTCAAATTCGATTCAGTCCAGACATTTAAAAACAAAAAGTTCCTATTTACAAAATTGATTAACAAAATAACACTCACTAATCACTTAAAATTGTCAAATAATGATTAACTTTGAAAATTATGATATACTCCAGTTTAGAATGATAATCATGTCATGTCAACAAACCAGATTATTTTGACCAAGTCGATTAAAATTTCCAGACAACACTTCTCGCTGACTGATTACACAGCCGGAAACAATATTCTGTCTCCCTCCCACACACTAATTCTGCTTCGACAGACGACGAAACCACCATCTGTCCCTCCAAGGATGAACAACCGTTATCCTTCTCATGTCCCTCACCGAGCCCCCCAAGGACGCGACCTAGCGCAATAGAACCTTCACATCATAAACCTACCACGTCCCAAACCTCGTGAAAATCGCCAGAACCGCCTTCGAGATCCGTCGGACACAAACAGCCAAATATAAATAAATATAAATAACCAAATATAAAAATATAAACAGATATACAGAAATTGCTCGCCTAATATAATAGAATATAGTATAAAATTATTCCATTAATTCCTTATAAATAATTTGATAAAGATAATTTGATTAATATTACTGTCAGAAATAAGGCTATTCTCTTCACAATAAAAATACAATACTTTCCTCACCAACGGTAGTAGGACAAGTAAAGTAAGAATCCTCATCAGAACAATGTATGTATTGTAATAACAAAATTGTCTCCTCCAAACTAATATGTTGTAGTAAAAAATTGTGTCCTCCAAATGAACAAAAATGTCTCTATTTTTCAGAAAAACTCTGACTTGAGTAATAGGATAAGTCCAAAACAATCGTCGAACTCGCTAACAGCACAACTGCTACAGAGTGATTGGTTCGCTATGCTAAATTCTAACTCAACATGTCCATAAACCTAACCCAACCTTAACCAGTGGAATCACGCTTTTTTATACCTTAATTAATTAATATACTGAATTTAAATACTAAAGTAAGCTACTTTTCATTAATTAACATACAGGGCTTCCCACCAAAAGTATAACAGCCGAAGACCATAGATTCTACATGGAATTTTCAACAAAAAATCTCTATAGTGAGGTCCACGTTATAATGGCAGTGTAGGAAGATAGGAGAAAATGGTTGCCAGATCTCAGCCTTGCCACCCAAACAGCTGATACTGGTATATCTGATGAATTTTTAACTGTTCATTATTGTTGAACATAGTTAATCATATTTTATTTGCCAAGAAAATATAATTTTTAAAGATGTAATAATAAATTTTCATGATTGAGATTAAATATTTTGTCAATTATTAGTTGAATTTCTACATTATTGATAAACGATGTGGCAACATCGCAATGCGTGAAAGAGATGGCGCCATCTGCTTTGCTGAACGATAGACAAGGATAGCAGCACCATTGCAAATCACACATTGCCATTATAACGTGGACCTCACTATAGTTAAATTTTCTTATATATCGACCTTAGTGTTCGAGATAAATAGATTTTTCGATATTTTTGAAAAAGGTCAATAACTAGAAAACTATCATTCAAAATATAATTCTAGGGATATGGTTGGAAAGAGGAATAAATTTCTAATAAGATTTGCATATTTAGTTCCTCTGTTTGACGTTTTTGAACTTTTTATGTGCGCTCAAAGTTGGAAGAGTTCGTCAAGGTCAAAGACAAATTTCAAACAGTTGTAACGTCCATGAAAAGTTCAAAAACGTCAAAGGGGAGAATTATTTGAATCTTATTTGACGTTTCTTCCTCTTTCTAACCATATCATTGGAATTTGATTCTGACTGATAATTTTCTGGATATTTACGTTTTTAAAAAATATAAAAAATCAATCAATTTCAAAAATTAAGGTCTAGAGAATTTTAATGCACATTTTTTGTTAAAAAATTTACATAGAATCTATGGTCTTCCTCTGTTATACTTTTCATGGGAAACTCTGTATGTTAATTCAAAGGAAAGAAGCTTATTTTAGTATTCAAGTTCCGTAAGTCAAGTTGATGTATAAAGAATGATGTGACTGCAAGGGCTAAATAAGTTGGATTAGATTTATGGACAAGTTGCTATAATACACTGATAAGCTATGAACATGGGCTAAACTCTAGGTGTAGTAGTAGATTAGAGTCAATGTGAACCAGTGATTTCCATACACTTGATAAAAAAAATCAGGCTTATGCATCCAAAGCTCAAAGAACACAAAAGGCGTGACGCGCTTCCGGTGTGAGCATTCTAATTTGCTATAAGAGTATGAATTCTAATATTTTCTATTTGAGGGCCTTCTGTGTGATTTGAGGTCAAGTGAGTTCCCAAAAACTATGTTTACAAAGGAAAATCCATATTGAAATGAATGGAGGAAGTGAATTACCGCTATCTCGCGGTATTCACGTAAGAGGACATTACTGTTCAAACTTCGCCAAGTCAACAAATAAAAAAGTAATTCTATCCTTTTTGACAACACTTTAGATTAATTCTTGGATATGATTGCTAGATAAAGTATTGGGTGAGTGCCCGGTGACTCAGAGAACGATCTACGATCCTATCTGTATCTATATCTAAGATATTCGATACCTATAGGGTCGCAGATATATCTCTGTGTGGCTGGGCCACAAGGTTACTGAGTCATAGAACAAAGCAAGTTTAGCCCAGTAAAAAAATTCCAATAACGACCTCAAGCCTGTAATTCAAATTATAAAAAATATTATTGTAATGCTTGTAATTTACAACTTTGTGTTAAGTTATTATTAAAATGGAATTGAGGATAGATCATTTTCCAAAAAAAGTTCTAATCATAGAGCTATAGTGAAATTCATATTAAAAAGTCAGAGGAAATGGTAGGACGGCATGGCCCTACCAACAATTTGGCAACAGTGCGAAGCTAGAAAACAGTAGTTCTATCTGCTTTGTCAAATTACAGACAATGATAGCAAACCAATGTATTTGTTGTATTAATTTTGTGAAAATAAATATATAGTCCAGTGAATATAGACATAAAAAAGGGGGTGTGCTTGCAATTTATATTGTAGTTCTGATTCTTTAATATATTATTTGGGTACATAAGAGAAGTCCAGAACCTATTTCTTCATGCAAAATTTCCTTCTGCTAGATACAGGGTGGCCCAAAAACCTCGTATTTTCGGCTCATTTTCCAGTTTTCAGCTATTTCTGCCAAATCTCGTAGTCGGACAGAAAAATTTGCAATTCTAAATAAAATGAGATCATTCGGAACTCTCTATCTCCAATGAGTAATGAGTTATGATTTTTCAAAAATGAGTGAAATTTGAAGAGAAAATCAATTTTTGATGAATTTTAGATTTTGATTAACAATATCTTCCGATTGTTACCATTGAGATGTATAATTCAAAATCCCTCTGGGCGTATTTTTATTTTTTGTGCTCTACAATCTGAGATCAGGTAGAGCGCTCTATCTCATATAGATTTCCAGGTATACCTGACAACAATGGACCTTGTATTGTGAAAAACACCTAATTTTCAGCTTCAACCATCATCACCAACTACATAATCTTCACATTCATATTTCGCACAATGACATAAGTTCATAAGATTATGTTCTATGAGAATCACCCGTTAGATGCACTTCATTTCAGTATTTCCTAGTGAAGAGGCGCGCTTAAGGACACCTCAAGGATCAAAATATCAAACACTTATAACTTCTGACACAATATAAAGAAAATCAAATCTTATCACAACATGTTTCGACCATTTATGCATAAATGACCGAAACATGTTGTGATAAAATATTTAAAAAAAGGGTACTGAGATTTTTATTTTCTTTACATTTATATTACAAGTAGCCCTATACAGGAAAGAGATTCTGACACAATGCTTAGATTTCATCGTACTTCATTTCATTCTTCTCGGCTCGTCACGGCGGTCCAAAATCATGCATCATAAGTAAAATTCGGTTGAAAAGTGGAAAATTCATTGTTGAGTGTACTAAAGCCCATATTCCAATACACAAAAAATGGCCAATTTCTATATTCAAAGCTATATATTAGAAAATATACTAATATATAGTATTATTAATGTTAATCATGTACTAACTTTATGACGTTAATCTCACTATATTGTCTTTTTTCTTCAGGGCTACTTTAAATATAAATCTCAGTAGCCTTTTAAATTATTTTGTCACAACATGTTTCGGACATTAACGCCATTTTCCCACTATATTCTATGAATCGTGATAATAAGTAATAACATATCAATACTTTATAGGAATTATTAGTTTGTTTGAAATGAAATACCCAGTGGTGAGCTTTCTTCAGAAATAGTGAACTTGGAAACGACTCCGACAGCAATTCGAACGTGCCATCGATCAGAGTGAGAAACGTGTAGAGGAATTTACGAATGCCGGCGTATTCACCAAGAGTATGTGGCAGGAATGCCTTGTTGTTTTCTATTGGCTTCAGGAGTGGAATTAAGAAAGTGCTTCCTTCCCTCTTCAAATTGTCTGGCAATCCAGGCAGACCTTCTATGAAGATATCTGATGTACCTTTTTTCGGACCTTTCAGATAATACCTGCATAAAATGAAAATTAAATCAATATTCATTGACTAGAGAAAGATAACAAAGAAGTAATGACTAGAGTGAGATTCACGATATAAAGAAATTATGGGAAGGCATTGTTGCCACTTTTCTTTCCCCACAGCCTTCTATAATAGATAGCTGTGATTCAAGTTATCCCAGTATGGGCCGTTTACACAGTATCAGTTTAAACCAAGGAAACTAGAATCATAGCCACCTCTAATAAATAATTGGTGAAAAAGATCAGCTTGTGTTTTTACTTTCCTTGCCCTATTACCATAGGTAAGGAAAGTATTGCTTTCCGAAAAAAATTAAGGTTCCTCAATTTCTACATTTCTATACGTTTCAAGGTCCCCTGAGTCCAAAAAAGTGGTTTTGGGTATTGGTCTGTATGTGTGTGTGTGTATAGGTTCGTACAGACTTTCGCTCTGCTCCGCAACCGAACGTCACTCCAACAGAGCGATTGATGATCGACCGGGGAGCATCAGTGGTTCGACCGGGGAGCAACAGTGGTTCGACCGGGGAACGCGAGAAGATCTAACATCTTCCGTAACGTTCATAATGGGTGCGTGGGCGGAGGGACTGTGGTTCGATGGAGAAACGAGGGCGGTCATAAGTCCCATATCTGTAAAAATTCCAGGAGCTGCGCCCCATCTACACAAAGTTTGATTTTAGATTCCCAATTATCAGGCTTCAGATACAATTTAAACAAAAAAATTTGAATGGAAAAGATTGAGCATGAAAATCTCTACAATTGATGTTCAGTAACATTTTCACAAAAATTGAAAATAAGCTCGAAATTCGAGAAAATGTGATTATCCAGTTGCAAACTGTTGATTCTATTAAATGATTCACTATGAAGAGATAGCATACCTCGTATGTCTCCAGCGTTATTGTCCTGTCATCAGCTGGCTCAGATCTTTGTTTATAAGTAGACTTGAGATGCGCGAGAGCACTAGCGTCAGGTGATCAATTCTCATAACGGCAAGGAAAGTTGTGTGAGTGCGCCACACCAGATTTTTAAAAATCTTTTTCACTAATCATGTATTAGATTCTAGGCCTACACTGCGACGTTGCAATATCGTAGGCCGGGTCCTTGTATTAGAGGTTGCTATGCTAGAATACAAGGTAGGGGTCATGAAAAGATGCGCAGTAACAAATCCAAACCAGTTGGTTGGTGTGACGTCATTGGTGCTCTAAAAATCTATCTTTTTTATGTTAAATTGAGCATCTTTGAAAGTCATTTTCTCAAAAATTACATAACTTTCAAGTCCCATTGACATAGCCTACGATTCATACAATATTTATCTTCAATTTTTCTAGTGTTTCAATACTTTTGGACGGCTGGATCATTCAGAATGCTCGATTTTGTAAGAGCATGCACACTGAATACCTGTTGCTCTCTTATTGAAAAACCAACATACTTTTCCTGATTCTTTTGTAATTCAATTACTCAATGCTAATGAATTTGGTGAATCAATCCTTGATTTGAGAACGTGAAAACATTGATAGTTTTGAATAAAGGTGGATAATCCAGAAACTATTCATATAATAACTACTCTATTCAATGATGAAATAAAAAAGATCTAGGGATTCAAAAGTGATGAAACTCAAGAATATATATATATATAATATATATATATATATAATATATATATATATATATATATATATATATATATTATAATGATATATGACCGTAACATATAACTATTCCCTGGTTCAAGTATGTGTAAGCCATAATCTTCTTGGAATAAGAGAATAAGAGTGTCCTCCTGAAGGTTTAGACAGGATGTTCTATTACTAAGTAATAGTAGGTATTGGCCTGACCCCTACCTTGTATTCTAGATACCTTGGTTTAAACTAAATTTAATTTTAAACTGGATTAAATCCATATGAAGTCTCGTTCGTTATAATGTGGTTCAGTTTGAGTTTAAGCCACCAGCTGATTAAATTCAGTTTAAGCTTTGACTGCAAACAGCCCTAAATCTATCCGATATCAATCGATCCATGATCAGATGAAATGATATGATCTATTTGCTGTTTCTTGTTAATAACGATCAATTCCATCTCAAATACATTCATTCTATTCATAATTTAATTGAACTAGCATTAGCAAGTTCTTACTTTTGACTCAAGTCTGTGTGTTAGTTTGTCCGTATGTTCTAAGTAACCCTTGAACGATTTGATCAATCAGCTGCAAATTAAGAAACATATTCTACAAACCTTTTTCAAGTTCGTTGGACAACGAAACGGACGAAGGACTCCTTCGTCCTTTTTCAGGATATAGCAAAAAAACATTGAAAGAGAAAAGGATTGTTGTGATCTATCATTTAGTCAGCTGAATTATTAATTGCATGCAATTACTACAACTTTTATATTAATTTATACTTATTTCTATCTCCTGTATTATTACTGTGAAACACAACAGTTTTCACAGTTACAACACTGGTACTGTTAAAGTGTTGTTTAATGGAACAAAAATTGAGTTTATTCTTCTTTCCTTGTCGATAACCATCCCTGCAATCCGTACTTTACAGCACAGTGAGGCGGCACTGATATTTCCTTTTGTTGAAAGTGAGTTAATTGAAATGATTTCTTAGTATATAAAATTGAAAGTCGAATTTGAATAAATAAACTATTTACCTGTGAATTCGGCTTCTAATAGTTTCAGCGACAATAACAAACGACTCGTCTGAAGATAACACAACACCATTTGCAAATTGTAGATTATCAATCAGAACTGTAAACTTCCCTGTAGCTGGATCCAATTTTATCAATCTAAAACAAAAAACAAAGTAGAAAATAACATTGAAAATACTTGGGCTTCTGTTGATCAATTGCAAACAAGTCATGTAAATAATTAGTCCAATTGATCTAAAAAAAAGTTCCAATTAGTGCTACGCAGAAGACTTTTCTTCGTCTACATAGAACTAGACTAGACTAAGCTTAGACTTGTACTAAGAATCGAACATTACATTATTTGATCTCCCATTTTCTGGTCAGGCGTCTCATCCTCTAGACTCTAGATTTTTTTAGCCCAATATGAGCTTTGGCCGCTCACCACTCTTCTCGATCCTCTGTCATTCGTTTCCATCCTCTACATCAACTTTTTTGGAGATCGTCTCTTACTTCATCCTCCCCCTTATTCTTGGTCTTCCTCTCTTCTTTCTTGATTGGTCTCTCCTTGAATATTATTTTAGGCATTCTGTTCTCATTCATTCTACAGATATGTGCAAACCACCTAAGCAGTTGTGCCTTTATATATTTCACAATATTTCGGCCTTTTAGCAATGTCTCGAGCCCTGAATTGGTTCTTCTCCTTCATTCCTCTCCTTATTCAACTGGACCGTAAATCTTTCTCAGAATTTTCCTTTCAAAAACGCCTAGATGGTTCTTGTCTTCTTTTGTAAACGTCAAAGATTCACAGCCGTATGTTACAACAGGTCGAATCAGGCTTTCATATATTTTGAGTTTAGTGATTCTACATATTAGTCTGTTCTTAAAAGTTTCAGGTTACTGAAGTATGCTCTATTTTTAACCAATACTCTTTGCTTCATGCTGAAACTCATCTTGTTTTCGTTATTCAATTCAACCCCTATGTAGCTGATGTTCCTTATACCTTGAAAGATTTTCTGATCAATTCTGAGATTATGTGGAACTCTTCTTGCCTGACTGCTTGATATCTTCATATAGGTACCTCGTTTTACTTTCATTTTCTATCAAGCAAAACTTTCCCGCCTCTCTCTCTCTAGCAACGCACACGTTTCCTGCAGGACATCTTTCCTTCTCCCAATGATTGCTATATTGTCCGCATATGCACATACCGATGGAAAATATTTCCTCTGTCTATTCCTTCGATAGCTCTATACAATGCAATATTGAATAGGATATTGCAGATAGTCCATCGCCTTGTTTGACACCTGTGTTAAATTCAAAAACGCCGCTCTCTCTATGACCAATTTCGACCATTGCTGCAGTCTTACTCATTGTCATTTTAGCTAGACTAATGAGCTTTTTTGGTAAGGCGTATTACTCCAATGTTTTCCATAGCTCATTTCTTACTATGCTATCGAAAGCTTGCTTGAAGTCAAAGACTCTATAGATTATATCTTTATTCATTATTGAAATGACAAACCCGGCGGGTTAGTATGCCTAAATATGAAACTTCACAGGAGAGATTGCAATAATTATTATTTCTTCTTCTATTAAATTGCTCAATGAATAATAATACGTATTGTAATATTACATTTTTTCTCGATTAAAATCGAATCTTCAATTCGAGATCTATAAAACTTGATAGTAAATATCAGAGTAATCGATATGTGGACAACTTTTAACTGAGAATTTATCATAAATAATTGTGTTGCACATTCCATGGTATCACCGAAACAGAGTTAACAGAATTAACAGATCATTATAATATAGAGGATATATAAATTTAAATAACAGTTTCGAAATAAAGTTTTATTGAGAACAAATGTAAAATGTAAATTCTAAACTTGTAATTTATAATTTTTTGGAATTTAATATCAATGATGTGTTCATAACGTCGTCACTGATTTGAGGTGTGGCTTTGCTCTGTACTTGTTATCTTCTCTCTAAAAAATGATGGCTGGCTATGGTATTCTAATTTTGTGCTCTCTGAATATTTTTCTGTTTAATTGAAATTTATAATGTTTTAATTTGAGATTTGAACAGTTTTATGGTGTTCTAAATTTGTATAATTTGATTTGTGTGTCTACAAGCCTATAGCCATTGTTTTCAACTATATAAACGGATAAGTATTTTAGCTTGTAATGATGCTAGATGTTTAAGTGTGTAAGGTATTGTTTTGTGGATTTGTGTTGTATATTGCCAAAATTCTTATGAAGATTATAAGTTGATTTGCTCTGAAAACTGGATTTCTTATTCATAAGCAATAGATCCATTCATAATTTATCAAGAATCTACCATTTTGGAGCCAATAACTTCCTTTAGGTTAATAGGTGAGAAATGCTATCCAACCTATTTAGGATAAATTGGTAGCACGGCAGTATTAGTGTATTCTTTTCATTGATAGTGAAAAATATTCTAATTCCATAAATTTGAGGAATGTTTCAAAAAACAGAATTGTTTAGTTTCTGAAAAATTGTACGAAATTAATTCAACAGTATGCAATAATTTTATAAAGCTAGATAGAAAAATATGATTAAATGAAATCAAAAAATAGGTACCTTCCATCTCCGTCTGATAGCATTGAATAGACGCCATTTTGGAGATCAATTGTCGTACTGGAAACAGTGAAGTAGATAGTTCCATCAAGGGCTACGTCGACAGAATTCAGAAGTTTGCACGGTTTGCCCGCTATTATTTGATTCGCATGCACCAATAATTGTTCTTTGCCTGAAAAAGCAATACAACTGGTTATCGGGAGGAAACTGTCAATAGTTCTCGCATTCCTATTATATTCGTATGATTTCAATAATCAATTATCAATACACGTATTAATTTAAGCTAGAATTGAACTGTTCATTAACCAAAGTGTTACGTTTGATTGTAGTCAAATTACAAAAAAAAAATATCAATTATCCAAAGGTGCGTACAGACTTTCGCTCTGCTCCGCAACCGAACGTCACTCGAGCAGAGCGGTTGATGATCGACCGGGGAGCAAGAGTGGAACGCGAGAAAAGCTAACATCTCCCGTAACGTTTATGATCGGTGCGAATGCAGAAGCGATGGCGGAACTAGGGCGGAGCGTGCGCGGAGCGGGTTGGAGGCGCTGTACGCAGCAATTTTGATCATTAATCAATTTTATGATTTCAATTATCAATTATAGTTCTCGAAATTCCATTTCGATGAGGAAGAGGAGAACAGGGAGCGGTCAGTGGTGATCGAAGGTAGAGTGGGATTCACGTTATAAAGCGAGTGGAAATAATAGGGAGGCATTGTTGCTACTTCTCCTTTTTCATCGCCTTCTATAGTAGTAGATAGCTGTGACCCAACTTGACCCGGTAAATCTTTAATTTTTGATTCTTTGAAATGATCAATTCCATCTCAAATATATTCTATTCATTAAGAAAATATTGATTTAATTTTATGATTTACATGGTTTTATTGTAAATTGAGATAATATTTTTGAAGTTATCATATTTCTACAGTCTACATATTAAGATGATAGTGATCCGTGGTCTAATGGACATAGTGCTTGCGAAGCAGCCTCAAGGTTCCGGGTTCAAAACCGGATTTGAACCAGTTTTTAGCCAGTTCACTATCGTTTTATGCCGGATGAGCATGTTAAACTGTCGGTCCCAGCTGATGTATAAAAGTCGTGAGGATTGAATTATATACTCAGGCGAGGTGAAACGTCCGTCAGTGACTCCCCATCAATAAAAGCGATACGATTTATTTTTAGATAGAAAAACCTTCAAGAAAGTTTATAAATATTATTAACTTGTTCATTTTGTTTTTAATATGCATGTATTTTTAATTTTCTTGTATTGAGCTTATTGAGAATAAAACTTCATTCATTCACAAGGTACCTAGTGGTATAGTGAGGTCCACGTTATAATGGCATTAAAGAAAGATGGGAGAAAAACGTTGCCAAACCTCTGTCTCGTCAATGCCTTGTATAGACGGTAGGAGATACAGGTTTATTAATGTGATATTAACTGTTCATTCTCGTTTAAAATAATTGATTATATTTTATTAAGCAATAAATTATAATTTATAATAATTTCATAATGAATTTGCATAATTAAGATAAGATATTTTGTTAATTAATTATTATTAATTCTACATTGTTAAAAGAAGATCTGGCAACAGAGCAAAGCGAGAAAGAGATAGCGCTATGCGCTTTGTTGAATGGAAGACAAGGATAGCAATACCATTGCTAATTAAACACTGCCATTATAAACGTGGACCTCACTATAGCGGAACCACCTTGGTAGTGTGGAATTCGTACCTCACTATAACAGCCAACCTTATTTCGCATCTAATACCACAGATTGAAAACCGCTTGTTGAGGTTACTTCAATCTCGACAGTGTTGAAAAGCAATACGATTATTATTATTATATGATCCTTCAAACAGCTTTAATGATGCTGTCGTTTGGCGTGTGTGTGAAACGTCCCATTTGAATACATGTGTTTTCAGACAGTCGGCAGAGACTGCCAAGCTGCTTGTGTGTGAAACGTCCCATTTGAATACATGTGCTTTCAAGTAGTCGGCAGTAACTGCCAAGAGTGCTCCGAGAGTTTTTCATCATTCAAAGAGTTGTTGAAAATGCTGCTGAATAAGTGAGTGGAATAAAAAGCAATAAACATATGCACAATATTTCAATGGTAGGATTCAATGACCCTTAAGATTGAAAAAGTGAACAAGCACATAACTCTATTGAAATTGAGGTTGAAATAATTACCTGATGTGACATTCAACTTGTAAAGTCCATTATAAGCATCAGCAGCATATAGAATGCCATTCTGATCAAACTTCATACCTAGAACTCTGCCACAATTCTTTTCATCATGAAATCCTTCTGTAAAGTGCATAATATTATTTAGATACATTACGGGCTAATGCAAGTTGAATAGATGACACTAGTCTCAATAGATTATGCATCATTGTTCTGAATTGTATGTAATTCTGTAGTGAGCAAATGAAAACTCTGGATGTGCGAAAAAAAACTCAATAAGCTCTGGAAATGGATTGGTACTTAAGTGTGAATTCCAAAATTTAATATGGACACAATCACTAAACTGTTATAGTTGAGACATTTTTCCATATAAGTTCATCACAAGATCATCTAGGTTTTCAATAATATTCATTCAATTAATAACAATTCATTAAAATGTTAACAACATTCTTTACCCGAAACTTCCTTCCCCGAATTTTGAATAATATACTAGTCCAAAAATTAGGAAACAATGAAATTTAAAATTAGACAGATAAAAACCAAATTAAATAAGAATATCACAGTCACTAAGCACTTAGAACAAAAATATTGAGCCAATTTGGAAATTTTTCATCAAAAATTGGAAACAAACTTATTTGCTAAATAAAACATAAACCTTTTACGTTGATAAATGGTTGAGAGGTTTTTATAGTTTCAATGGTGTTGATTAAGAATTTCGAGTTCAAGAACAAATTGACTTTCAATTTTACTAGTGAACATTTTCATTTTTTACTGGACATGATAGCGTATGAATGATTTATTATTTGAAAACTTTGGTACGTCTCAATTGAATTGAAATGTGTGAAATAATGAGCTTACCACAGTCTTTGCCGAACTTTTTGATTGGGATTATTTTGTCATCTTCAATTTTGACAATATAACCACCATGCAATCCAGTATACAGCTCATCATTATAAACAACCAGACTTTCGGGTCCCTTCATTTCGCCATTGAAGAGTCGTTCTGCGCCATTCAACTTATTATTCATCGCTAGAGCTCCTTTCAAAGGTAAGTAGGGCTTCACACTGGAAAATCATTAGATGATATGGATTGATTACTTACACTATTTGTACATTTTACATCCAATAATTTAGAATTACACAGCTTTCTGAAAAGTTGTTCACAATACCAACTGCATGCAATAATAATGATAATTACTATTTTATTTTTATACAGAGTGAGTCATATTATGTATGGGAACCCTTCAATAAATTGGAGACTGTTGTAGTTATAATAATGTAGCTTTCAGGTTAAGCTATTAGTCAAATACTCTACCTTTTGATGTACAACTGAATTTCAACCCCTCATAAGGTGGTGACTTAGGGGTTGTAAGTCGAATATTTTACATGTAAACACCCTATGTGTGGTACATCATTTTGAAGGCCTTTTTAAACCAAGAAAGATTACATCAATTAAAATGTTCTATGATACTTGTATCCAAAATGGCGACCGATTGAAGTTTTAGTTTTTAAGGAAATGAGGGGTTGTAACTCAAATATTAACACCCATTGTGTGGTACATCATTTTTAAAGCCATCTAAAACAAGAAAGATAACATCAATAGAAATTCTCTATGATACTTTTATCCAAAATGGCGGCTGATTTAAGTTTTAGTTTTTAAAGATAAATTGATTAAGTTCAATCAGCCGCCATTTTGGACACAAGTATCATAGAATATTTTTGTCGATGCCATATTTCTTGTTTTAAATAGGCCTTTAAAATGATGTACCACACAATGGGTGTTTACATTTAAAATATTTGAGTTACAACCCCTAAGTCACCCCCTTATGAGGGGTTGAAATTCAGTTGTACGTCAAAAGGTAGAGTATTTGACCAATAACTTATCCTGAAAGTAACAGTATTATATCTACAACAGTCTCCAACTTATTGAAGGGTTCCCATACATATGACTCACTCTGTATAAATTTAAAGTGAAAGAAACACTCACATTATTTGGTGTGGCGACGACCGTTTCGAGCTCGAATATTAGTGAAAACAAGATGAATAACCAACAACGAATAATTATAAGAAATAACAATTGAGTTGATCAAGTATGAATGTATTTGAAAAAGTGAAAGTAAATATAATGAAAATTTGCTTACAATTGAAATAGTTATTTGTGCAACTAGTGCGCAAAGTGACAGTTTGCTGCACCGAAAGAAACGTTTACGCACGAGCGCACAAGCCGTAGGCGAGTGCGGAATAATGGTTTCTTGAGTGCAGCAAACGAGCTTTGCGCACATATTTCACATTAAATTTTTCCTACAGTTGCCATTGAATATGAAAAGTGGGTAATTATGGGTAACATGATGGCTGAAATCCATCAAATGTTTGTGTGTGTGATGCTGTTATTAATAATAACCTTTATCCATTTAAAAATTAATAATCCAATTGAAGTTGAAAATTCTCAGCCAAAGTTCTCATTTTTATTCATTCAAGAATCAGAAAAAATACAGATAGAACAAAAAATTCACATTCAAAATACATGCCAACAGCTGATTGGGATAGCTGCAAGATGGCTGAACCGACAAGCGCGCGACCTAGCGGGAAGAATTGTACCTGAGATGGTTTCATCCAGCTAAAAACTACAGAAATAGGATTCAGAAATTTGGACTTTTGCTCAAATTACCGAGAAAAATGCTCAAAGTGAACTGAAAAATATTTATAAAAATAACATAGACAACAGAGAATATTTATTGTAGTATTCTTATGTTTTTTTATTTATATGGATACCGAACGGTAATCATTTAACCTCAAAATTCGAATTTTATAATGTATATTTGCTACTTTTCTCATTGCTTGCAGTTGAAATAATAATTATCAATAAAAAAGAACTATTATTTATAATTAAATGATGAGAATTCGTAAACGATGATTACTTAATTATGATTTAGATGAACATTATTCTTGTTTTGAATTTCTATATTGGGATTTTATCATAAATGTAGGGTAGCCATTGAAATGATTCTTATCTAAATCTAACCACAGTCATTGTTACCAACTTAATTTTTGTTTTCGTGCACTAATCCTCCATATAACCCACCAACTATTTTGTGTTGCCATGTTGCAAATCTGGAGTGCAGAAATAATTTTTCCTTCACTAGAGCGGAAAAGTGATTCTTTGCGTTCTGTAATCAGTGCAGGAATGACCACTTTTCAAGGTAACTGTAGGAAAACATATTTTCCTTTCAAGCGAACAACACTGAACTCATGCGGTCATCATATTAAACCTCAATTTAAACAGATAGTTCTATTTGTTTAAATGATTTTGTAGATGAGAGAATAAAATTAACTGCTTTAGATAGCGAAGAAGCCTACCCTTGCACAAGGTTATGGGAGAGTTACTTATTAATACACTATTTTCTAATTTGAATACCAACATGCAGTCATTTATTCGATGTAGCAGACGATTTATTTTCTGATAACATGACTGGAGTTGGGTACTCATTAATAAAATTGCATTTAATCTTGAAAATGTAAAAAATGAAATGTAATGAATTGAATAAAGCGGAGGTTAGAGTGCGGACTTGAATATTTAGGTTGGCTACTGGCGGCCTATCCACTTATCCAGATACAAGAGTATTATTAGGAAATATAATACTGTATTCAACTTACCTGTATTCTGTGAATGATATATCCTTGCCGGGTAATGATAGGATAATTGCAAATGCAACTATTAGAATAAATAGAGGAAGCCACATGGTAAATAGCCAAAGGTACCTGTGGACAATTTTTTGTAGACAAGTTATCTCATATTAAACACTGGTGCCGGTTGCAAAAAAGCCGGTTGAATTTTAATCGTGATTAATTTCATGAGAACCAATCAGAGAAGGCTTTTTCGAAAAATAGGCTTTCTCTATTTCGAAAAAGCCTTCTCTGGTTGTTTCTTATTCATTAGACCCGCTGTGCAACAGGGCCTAACTTAAATTAGTAACTCGGCTTGAACTTGGAACGAACAATAATGCATAATATTGATGACTTCTAATAAGGTCAGAGATAAAAATTATCAATATACTATATTTTCCAAGACTATCATAATATATAACCTTTTTAACCTCGGCGATTTCTATCAGAGCACTGGATATTTTTAGATTTTACCGCAATAACACAGATAAAATAATTAATACTATAATTTTAACTATAATTAATGCTATTTTATTTACTTCCTTTATGGTAATAATTAACATTAGTACTGTAGGTACTGTTGAAAATTAATTTCCTATTACATTGTTTGCAGTGAATTAAAATAGATCTGAACGGTCAGTTGATGATGTTACACAGCCTTTACAATTTACAGAATACATTTGTAAATTGACTAAATTTATCAATTTTACAATTAGTTGATAATGAAATTAGGAACAAATATCTGAGCTGTTTATCCAACAATACAGGTCTAGTTTATTTTATTGAATAACTATTGAAATGACCAACTTGATGGATGGAAATAAGTTATGAAGCAAATTTTATTATTCACTATAGGAGTTTGGATCCATCAAAATATTAAAAAATGATATTATTTATTATCAAAAGATCGATCCCAAACATAAATAGTCCAGTCACTATATAGGCCTACATTGGTGTTTGCAATTTATATTGTAGTTCTGATTTTTTAATATATTGTTTGAATAGATAAGATAAGTACAGAACCAAAATTTCCTTGTGCTAAATAGGCTACAGAGTGGCCCAAAAACGGTTCATTTTCCAGTTTTCAGCTATTTCCGCCAAATTCTGTAATCGGACAGAAAAACTAGCTCTCACCTTTTTTTAGATTATCAAATTCCTTATAGAATGAGATCATTTGGAATTCTCTATCTTCAATAAACAGTGAGTTACAATTTTTCAAAAAATAAGTACCTAGACTAAAATTTTAAGAAAAAATCATTTTGATGAATTTTAGTTTTTTATCAACAATATATTTTGATTGTTACCATTCAAACGTTCAAAATTCCTTCTGGGCGTATTAATGTGCTCTACAATCTGAAACCAGGTAGAGCGCTCTATCTCATATAGATATAATTGAGTATGTAATTGAAGAATGTTAAGTGACACATAACCTAGCTACATTTGGACTGTTGTATAAATTAGAATTGGAACCGTTTTGGGCTTATAAGCCTGTGGTATCTTTCTGTAAGTTGTGTAATTCTGAATGATTAAATGAATAGATTTCCACGTACACCTGACAACAATGCTCCTTGTTTTTTTGAAAAACACCTGAGTTTCAGCTTAAACCATCATAACCAACTCCATTGACATCACATTGAGATTTCACACAATTAAATAAGTTCATAAAATCATTTTCTATGAGAATCACCCGTTAGATGCACTTAATTTAGTGGAAAGGCGCGCATAAAACACCTCAAGGATGAAAATTTTAAACACAACTTTTGATCCAATCATCGGATGTCATCGTACTACAGCTCATTTTTCTTCGTTGAGGCGGTTCAAAATCATAATTCAAATTTGGTTGAAAAATGGAAAATTCATCTTGGAGTGTACTTTAACCAGAGCATTTCAACACACATAAAATGACCAAAAGACGTAATTTGGTTTCAATTGCTAACTAAATATTCAAATTTTGATGAATTTAGATGCCGGTATAAATTAAAATAAGACATTTCTAGATTGACTTATCGTATGGTAGGCTACTGTAACTCACTTACCTATTATAAAATATTGAATTAAGCAAGTAGGTAGTCTCATTTAAAATTGCAATTAAATTAGTTACTATGTGACTCTGATTTTATTATGTCTTGTATAAGGACCTGTTGGTTCTTTTCTAATTGTGAAATTTGAAAACAACATCGTCTATTAACCTAAAAACAAAATAAATAGGTAATCTAAAAAGTAGAAAACGGTAAGTGACACATAACCTAGCTACATTTGGACTGTTGTATAAATTAGAATTGGAACCGTTTTGGGCTTATAAGCCTGTGGTACCTTTCTGTAAGTTGTTTAATTCTGAATGATTAAATGAATAGATTTCCACGTACACCTGACAACAATGCTCCTTGTTTTTTTGAAAAACACCTGAGTTTCAGCTTAAACCATCACAACCAACTCCATTGACATCACATTGAGATTTCACACAATTAAATAAGTTCATAAAATCATTTTCTATGAGAATCACCCGTTAGATGCACTTAATTTAGTGGAAAGGCGCGCATAAAAACACCTCAAGGATGAAAATTTTAAACACAACTTTTGATCCAATCATCGGATGTCATCGTACTACAGCTCATTTTTCTTCGTTGAGGCGGTTCAAAATCATAATTCAAATTTGGTTGAAAAATGGAAAATTCATCTTTGAGTGTACTTTAACCAGAGCATTTTAACACACATAAAATGACCAAAAGACGTAATCTGGTTTCAATTGCTAACTAGATATTCAAATTTTAATGAATTTAGATGCCGGTATAAATTAAAATAAGACATTTCTAGATTGACTTATCGTATGGTAGGCTACTGTAACTCACTTACCTATTATAAAATATTGAATTAAGCAAGTAGGTAGTCTCATTTAAAATTGCAATTAAATTAGTTACTATGTGACTCTGATTTTATTATGTCTTTTATAAGGACCTGTTGGTCCTTTTCTAATTGTGACATTTGAAAACAACATCGTCTATTAACCTAAAAACAAAATAAATAGGTAATCTAAAAAGTAAAAAACGGTAAGTGAGATTTAACACTAATCATGCATTGGTTAATGTAGATGAATAAAACGTTTTGAATACATAGGATACACACATTTACTATTGTTGTAATTTAGCTCAGCAACAGATTATAATAGTTTTGCTCCTAGTAATAATTATTAAACTAAAATAACTACAGTAGGCTAATTATTTTACTAGAAAAAACATCAACATACCTATAAAGTTCCTGATGATTGTTTCCTGAGATACCTAAGTTTCAAATATGAACAGTCATTCGATGAAATTGCAAATTTCACTACTTTTGTGCTTATCAAACTTACGTGGAACGTGGAAGTGGAATGACAATGACCGAATGGCGAAGAAAGCAGACAACCAAACAAGAAGACATGACCATTTTGGAGGTTATAAAATGCAGTTTAGCTCTACAAGTGTCCATCAACAAGGCAATCTGATCCTAACACAGCACCGTAATGCGCATGCGCAGGCAACGTTTATATTCAATCAGCTCTTTGGTTGTAACGTTCTTCTTTATTACTATTACCATAGAGATAGCTTAAAAGTTACACTATTGTTTCTCTATGCTATTACTGAGAACAGTGATTGGACATTTTACGGCTATTGAAATAATATCAACATATTACCATTTAAAAGCAAAAACCAAAACCCTCTATTAAATAATCTGCTGAAATTCCTCAATACAAAAATACCATTGGCCACCTCCTTTTGAATCTAATACAATAATTACTCCCCCAACCCAGCCCTTCCACCAGTCTTACCACCAGTCAAAGTGAAGCAGATGAAAACTTCCACGTGCCAGGAAATCACAACACAGTCTTTGAAAGGTGGGACCCAGTAACAGCAGACCATATCATTCTGATGGTAAAGAGTTTCAAAGGTAAAAGTACCCAGGATATATATGGTGTGTCAGTTGACCTATTGAAGGCTATTATTGAGGAAATTGCTCACCCCCACAGCGTTGTCTTGAACATTTGCTAGAGACAGGCTATTTCCTTTCTGCTCTGAAGCTTGCCATGACTGTGCCTGTCTTCAAGAAGGGAGGTCCATCAGACATGGGTAGCTACAGGCCAATCTCAATTATTCCAGCTCTGGCAAAGATTTTTGAGGTGTGCATGAAGAAGCAGCTGGTTCTCTACTTTGAAAGAAGAGACCTTTTTACAAACGCCCATCATGGATTTAGACAGGGAAAGTCAACGGTCACTACGGTACCTATCACATCTACCACTTACTCAGCATCACGGAATGGACATCACAACATGGTTTAAACATTAATGAAAATAAATCAAAAGCAATAGTAATAGGACATAATAGACGCTTACCTAACCTTGACTATGCCAATGGACCTTTTGTGACAATAAATGACCAAACGTTGGAGTACTGTAATACAGTAAAAACTTGGGTGTCTTAATGAACAGACATCTCGACTGGACCGAACACATTACTAGCACTTGTAATAGGGTCTTTGCTGGCATACATTCTCTGAAGAAGATCAGCCCTTTTCTACCTTTTCAGGTAAGATTGATGCTGGTAAAGACCCTAATCTTTCCGACCTTTCTCTACTGTGACGCTGTTACCCATGACATGACTGTGGCACTGTCCGATAGGCTTCAGAGAGCTCAAAATTATTGCTTAAGATTTGTTAATAATCTAGATCGAGGTGAACATATCACTCCCTACTTCGTTCAGCTTAACGTGCTCAGGCTCAAAAGGTTTCGATCCTACCGCATACTTATGTTTCTATTTAAACTAATCGCCAATAAGAGCCCTGATTATTTGAGTATTAAATTTAGATTTCTGGGAGAGGTTGGGAGAGGTGGAACTAGAAATAGTTTGTCTGTGTTGAGTGTGCCTAGGCATCGTACGGTGGTCTATAACAGGTCTTTTCATGTGACTGCCTGCCGACTGTGGAACTCGCTACCAATGGAGGTGAGGGCAATTAAGCGGCAATCCCAGTTCAGTGCGGCTGTCATGAACTTTGTGAGGGGGGCTGGCTGGAGCGACTTATAGCGACTGTGTATTGATCAATATATCTTCTTTGTACGTGGGTGTGTGTGTGTGTGTGTGGTGTGTGTGTGTGTGTGTGTGTGTGTGTGTGTGTGTGTGTGTGTGTGTGTGTGTGTGAATGTAGAATCTTGAAATTGGCTCCTTGATGGTCTTTTTTTTTTTAACAATCAATTAAATATAAATATGATTAACTTATTCACTTCAATATTTATAATAATATGTAGGAATGGAATGTATAGCAAACACTATAGTTGTCGTTTTTGTATTTTGTATACATTAGGATCTTTTTTTTTTTTGTTCACTACAGTGATGAAGTATCACTACTGTTAATCAGTATTGTTACATACTTTTTTTTCCAAGTTAATTTATTTTGTTCTCTTTTCAATTATTTAAAATTTGTTATTATTTTAATAAGTAGATATAGTTTGTTTTTTTCATATTGTTTTGTAATATTTTTTTTCTTTATCATATTATTTGTATTTTTTGTATTGTTATCTTGTAATAGAGAGTTAAGTGTAAGAGAGGGCCGACTGCGCCCTAACTTCGCTCTCTACGAAAATAAAGGCAGTAATTCAATTCAATTCAATTCAATCTACTTGCTGAGGTCCTCAACTCTTTCGAGGCGGGTGAATCAGTGTCTCTTGCTCTGGCGGACTTGAGCAAGGCTTTTTCGTTTCACACGATATTCTCCTGAAGAAACTGGCTACCGGTACTTATGGAATGCGCGGTCCAGTCCTTGCCACTTTCAGAGCCTACCTCTCTGATAGGAGGCAGGTTCTCACCCTTGATGGAGCAAACTCTGGTCCACTACGGGTTCGTCACGGAGTGCTACAAGGTTCAGTGATTGGTCCTGTTCTGTTCCTGGTAATGATAAATGACCTCGGATTCATGGGCAACATCCTCATGTTTGCTGACAATGCCACTATTTTTGCAAGGGGTAGAGCGCCAGACTTATCCAAGAGGTTGGCAGCCGATATTTATGAGCAGGCAAAGCAGTGTTTCACCAGCAACAAGCTGATGCTTAATGAGAGCAAAACCCAGGTCTCACAGAATAAAAGCTACTGGATTTAACACTAGATATACTTGTCTGGAGTAGCCACATTCATAACATCTGTCGGAAACTAGCCAGATTGATGTACCTACTGAGACGTCTAAAGCCATTAATCTCCAGGAAGCATCTGGTGGAGGTGTATTTTGCTAGGTTTCATAGTCATATCAACTATGGACTTCAGTTATGGGGACATGCTCCAGTCTGTAAAGATGTAGCTACTGCTCCAGCAGAAGAAAGCTCTAAGGATCCTGGATTCAGCGGGCTACTTGGACCACTGCCGACCCATCTTTATCAAGCTGAGAATACTCATGGTATACAATCAATATATCTGGCTCTCCCTGTTGCACGCAAGGGATAATTTCCACTTGCTCACAAGAAAAGAAGACATAGACACTCCTACAACACCATTCTATTCAGTGGAGGAATACTTTGAGGCCACTAAAAACATCAGCTAACGTCGAGTGATAATTAATGTGATGCCTACAGGCAAGGTCATCTTGAAAAAGTTGAAATATTACTATTCTTAAATGTTTTATATTTTTATATGTTTGACTAAGTTTACAAACGTAAATAAGTGTATATTATTGTCAACTCTACGACAAGGACCAACTCAGGTCTACTTTCTTACACAGTCAATCCAGTTATCTGGTCATGAGAGAAGTATGAAGTAAGTATGAACCCCAAGAAATCCAATGAGTTTTTGGCTACCAATCCTACCAATTTAACAATTTGGGTTTTGTCTTATCCTCCTATTCTGATAAGTTTGTGAATAAAAGTTTTTTAATTTGTCTTAGATGTATTTAAAATAAATTATTATAAACAGAATATTGGCAAAGAATGTTATTTATTTCATTTTGATGAGAGATTGAATTTCTATTTTTCTCAAGTCTCAGTTCTTTGTCACTAAAGTCGTATCATCTGCAAAAATATAGAGGTTTTCAATTTGAACTGAACTTGTAATATCAACCAGATTGATCAAGAATAACAAAGGACCAGAATAGAACCTTGGGCCACCCCTGAAATGATTAACTTGGGTTCTTACTCTGTGTAAATTTTATTCTATATATAGGCCTATCTCAGGTTTAATCTATGTGACTTGATCTTGATACCTGTTTATCATATACGAAGTTAAGAAGCTAGTCTAAGTTCAATCATCAACAGCTCTAGATTTATAACAGTAAAAACCTTGGAGAGGTCGTCAAAACATGTGATTACCGCCTCTTCAGACTCAATCTTATCAATACAGAAGTTGCTGAGGAAATCAACCGGTACCACAATTTGGTTGACTTCGATTTGCAAAAACCACATTATTCATGAAAAAGAATTTGTAATATTTTAGTAGTATATAGTAATTCCTTTATTTGTAGATTGATTATAATCAATCAGGAAACACGTAGTTCATATCTGATTTTTACTCATTCACTTATTTTTATACTGTTATTATTTTAAATTATCTAGACCATCTTATCTGAACTCCCCCCTACACACAGACGAATGGTCTTGTAGGGGGTTTCCTAACATATCAATCCTATTGTGTATTATGTGACTTTTCTAATTCTTTTGGGAAATATTTTTTTTTTTTTGATTTGATCTGATTTTTCTGCTTAGTTAATTTCATAGCTTCCACAAATAGCACACATAATCTTAGTATAGTGTCCTACCATAAATCAAAAATAAATATATCTAAATCAAAATAAATGAAACGTAAGGTTCGGAAAAAATACAAATTCACTGACTTTTATTACAAATAATACATTATTATTACAAATACAATATTATATATTGACTCAGAATGTTTCCTAAAATACCGGTAGCCTAATCACATTTTTTTCGAACAGAGGATTAGATCAACATGGGGTAAAGTTCACATCTGATACTGTAATACAAATATTATTACTCAGTTGTGTAACTTAGTTGTGTGGCAAGTTACAATAAAAAATGCAACATTATAATGTCTTACATCAATCACCTTTCTTGTGCACTGTGATTATAGTCAAATAGGGTAGGATGAATGTTGTTATCCGTCTTGCAACCCTATAAACAATGTAGAGAATGAGGAAGATGACGACTGCTGCCCCTAACAGGACATCGAGAAGTAAGTACTGGTACCAAGGCATATGCACCGATGCCACTTGGAGGTGCTTGGCGCCTCCAAACTTGAGAACGTACTCAGTCCAATAAACAGCTGTGTCCAGAGGTGGCAGGATTCTCTCCCTGTATGCGTTCGACATCCTTTGAGCATTTTCTTTGTACCTGAAAAACGTACCTCAAATTTACTGCGATTCTGATGTTATTATCATGAATACACGTTTTAGACATCCATGTTATCATCATAAATGCACGTTATAGGCTCAACTCACACTTACGCGACTCAGGTCGAGAAGAGACTCGACTCTAGTCGAGAGCATGTGTTTGCAAAATGGTGACACTCAGACCAGTCGATAGTCTCCGCGACGTCACCATTTGAAAACACATGCTCTCGACTAGAGTCGAGTCTCTTCTCGACCTGAGTCGCGTAGGTGTGAGTTGAGCCTTAGACGTAATAATCTACCAAGTATATAATCACTCTGATGAAGAAATAATTCACACAGCACTACATATAAAAATTACGACATAGAAAATTTCAATGCGTTGCCACAGAGGATCCAGGAGAGCGCCACTCTTGGTCAATTCAAAAATAGCCTACTTTAAAATATTCTTTCTGCCCTTATAAAGTTGATGAGGTTTTTCAAAGTATTCCCCATTCATGTGATTCATCAATTCATTTATTATTGATCTATATTTTATTATTCAGGGTGACTTTTCAAACATATCACTGTAGCTTTGCTAGGCATACCATGTTATTTCATTTGTGGAATATTGTATAGATTAATATAAACAATATATTGATTAAACTTTGATAAAATTTAGTTTAAAAGTGTATTATCAGAAACACACTTTGGAAAATAAGCTTTATGAGCGATATTATACATAGGCCTTTATCGATATTGACAAGTATAAATTTTAAATAATCTCTCTTCTGAGACTCACTAAGTCAGTGGAAATGATAGGATAGCATAGTTGCCACGTCTCTTTTCTCACCGCACCTTCTATCGTTGATAGCTGTAGTTCAAGTCATCCTGGTACCGTATATCTGATATGATATTTATTTTAATTATCAAATAAAAACACAATTTCTTAGTCTTTTTATTTAATATGAATAATTACCACAATATCAATTTCTCAACTACACTAAAAAAGAGATTTATTGTTGACTGTACATTAATTTAAAAAAAATAGCTCAGATACTCATATGAAGTAATCTACTCATTAAATAATAATTAATGTTCAAAATAATTGCAGTTAACCATTGAAATTATCCATTGTATATTATATAGTGATGGTTCTGATGAATAGGTTTCATTGACCATATTGAGTACTTCTAAGATTCAGAGGTACCGGTAAGGATTTATTTATAAATCGTACCTTTTATCGTTGATATCACAGCTTGCAATACCTCAATATGGTAGCACATAACATTCAACATACAGTACCTAGTTCCTTTTCTATTGATATATTATAGCCTATTTATTTATTTATTGGATAGAACAAACTATACAATAGCCAGAAAAGAAAAAACAGGCTATTGCCAAAACTTCTTCTATTTGCTACAGTTTTGGGCTCAGGCCTGTAAAATTCTCTCCCAATCATCTATTAATTAATATTAAGATTTGTGACTCTATTAATAGATACATGAATTATTGAGAAGGTTCTCAATAAACTGTACCTTTTGTCGTTGACGACAGCTTGCAATGCCTGTTTGAAAGATTGCTTGTTGATTGTAGAGTAGGACAGGAAGAGTCCAGCTCCTGATGCCTCGAAGGCACGAACATTGGTGCCTTGGTCACCGTACATCGGAATTCCAATGATGGGCACTGCTTCGAATGCCGCCTCACTCAGACCTAACAATCCGCCGTGGGTCACAAAGGCAACCACGTTCGGGTGCGCTGCCAAACAAATCAAGTTATTAAATTAAAACTATTTTTGTGAGGAAAAAAGCACTACCTTCTGTCAAAGTTGAACAAAAATTGTATTCATTTGAGTATACAGTGTATATATTAGTTCTTAAAGAGTGTGCTACTATACACGTTTACTGGAGAATATGAATAATGGACCATGAATCTTATGCACTCTTGTGAATTTTATTTAAAACAAATAAAATCTTGCAATATATATTGTGGAATTGAGACAAATTTCGTAGTAAGGACAAAAATATATTGTCGGAGAGTATAGTTTATATTATATAGTATCGACAACATATTTTGAATCATTGGAGCCATTTTCAAGTGATTATTTGGACTTGAGAATGCTGGCTCTAATGAGTCGAAACATGTTGTGAATAGAGTGAATATGACACCATAGAGAAACAATAACGTAAGTGTTTACGCTATTGTTTCTCTATGATGATACCTAGGTACTCAATGATTTTCATTTCATTTCAATTATAAATGTAGTAGCTCTATTAAAAAAGTTAATGTATTTGCAATTGCTATCAAGTTTAGTGATTTAGATTAATGATTATCAGTGTCTCAGATCAGTGATTATAGTAGCCTATGTATATTTTATCAGTGACTCGGCTTAGTGATTTAGGTATGTTACTAATTAAAATCTGGTGTGGCGCACTCACACAACTTTCCTTGCCGTTATGAAAATTTATCACCTGACGCTAGTGTTCCCGCGCATCTCAAGTCTGCTATTCAAAGATCCAAGCCAGCTGGTGACAGGACAATAACGCTGGAGACACACGAAGTTTGCTATCTCTTCATAGTGAATGATTTAATAGAATCAAACTGTTGCCAACAGTTTGTAATTGAAATAATAACATTTTCTCGGATTTCAAGCTTATTTTGAATTTTATGTGAAAATGTTACTGGACATTGATTGTAGAGATTTTCATGCTCAATCTTTTCCAATTGGAATTTCTTGTTTAAATTGTACCTAAAGCCTGATAATTGGAAATCTAAAATCAAACTTCCCATAGATGGGGCGGAGCTCCTGGAATTTTTACAGATATGGGACTTGTGGCAGTTGATAGAGCTTATCAATGACTATTACAGGTATGAATTTGATCAAAATCGTTGGAGCCGTTTTCGAGAAAATCGCGAAAAACCCTGTTTTTGACAACATTTTCGTCATTTTAGCAGCCATCTTGAATTGCATTCGATCGAAATTGTTCGTGTCGGATCCTTATATTGTAAGGACCTTAAGTTTCGAATTTCAAGTCATTCCGTTAATTGGGAGATGAGATATCGTGTACACACACATACACACACACACACACACACACACACACACACACACACACACACACACACACACACACACACACACACACATACAGACCAATACCAAAAAACCACTTACAGATCATTTTCAATTCAACGCTCAGATTTTCAAATATTTATCTTGTCTCATCTGAGTTTTATCTAAGTATATACCGGTACTCAAATGTCATATAAAATGTATTTATAAGAATGAATGTAAGATTATTGATGGAACTCACCTAGAATATCTCTTTGTGGTAGCCATTTCAAAATCTTGACATTGTCGGGTTTGTTTGGCAGAGAATCACTCTCCCACTTGCAGACAACATTCTGAGGAAGCTCTGAGAAAACCTCCATTATCATTTTCCTTTTGTCGTCCGGGAATGTATGAGTAAGTAGGACCGATCCCATCGAGAAAACTATCACTCCATTCGTTGAACTGTTCATGAAGCTCTCCAAATCCTGAAAGTGAAATATTTATTAATAAAATGACGTGTTTTTTCCAGTGTTTCCAGTTCTACTGATTCACTTTCCAATAAAATTACATTACATGCTAACATTTTCTTATTTGTCAACACAAATAAGGAGACAACAATATCATAATATAGCCTACTGTACAGAGTAGGACTACACACGCTATAATATACTTCGTTCGTTCGTGTCAGGTGATTATACTTGTATTATATGCCTAAATTAGAATAGTAATCCACTGTTATAGCAGCTTCGTCATTAAAATTAAAGAGGTCTTGTCGATTGCATGCTGGTGCAAGACGGCACTTTAGGAGGTGGTCATCTGACTGGATGTCTCCACAGTCACAATAAGGATCATCAATCTGCCTCCAAGTAGTGCGGTTTTCTTTAGTGCAAGCACACTCTGCTCTAAGGCGGTTCAGAGTTTTCCATTTACTGTACGGTAGCTCTGCTCCTGCTGGCAGTTGCTCCCTCAGCACTGAGTCAGTGGCATCTGCACCCTCATGCCAGAGTCGAATTCTTTCTTGTGGTGCTGAGGAGCCCAGCTCCTGTGTCTCTGTTAGAAAGCTGCGACGGGACTTCAAACGGTGAATTGCAGGGGTATGGCCAAACATTGGATGCCTTTCATCATTAGCTTGACGAGTTCGCTCGGCCCTACCTGCTATCTCTCTCCGGATTGATGGAGGGGCTATCCCACTCAGTTGGTAGAGGTAGTGAGTTTTAGTTGGTTTTAGGCAGCCAGTCACAATCCGGCAGCTTTCGTTGAGAGCCACGTCTACCTTCTTAGCATGGGCTGAGCGACCCCACACAGGACAAGCATATTCACCAGTGGAGAAACACAGGGCTAAGGCTGTTGTTCGCAGGGTGTGAGCATCAGCACCCCAGGCAGACCCAACCAGCTTGCGTAAGAGTGCATTTCTGGAGTTGACCTTCTTTTTCGTTTTTTCACAGTGAGCTTTGAATGTCAGGCTTCTGTCCAATTGAACACCAAGATAAGTTGGGTTTGCCACATGTGTCAGCTGCTGGCCAGACCAAAAGATTTTAAGCTCCCTTTGGGCTTCTTTGTTTCTGAGGTGGAAAGCACTTACTACAGTCTTTGTTGTGTTCACCTTCAGGAGATTTGCTTTGTAGTATTTGACTAACTCTGGAATGAAACTATTCAGCTTGTCTTCGACTTCTTTAAAGGTGTTTCCTTTGGCTGCTACTGCCAGGTCATCAGCATAAATGAAATGTTTTGTGCTGTCTCCAATAGGTTGGTCATTCACAAAAACATTGAAAAGGGCAGGAGCCAGGACACTTCCTTGTGGTAGTCCATTCTTTTGTTTGTACCACTTGCTACAATTGTTCTTTATATGGACTTGGAAACGTCTATCAGTGAGCATCAAGCGGATAACCTTTATCAAACTGTAATCGTATGTCACATTATATAGTTTGTGAAGGAGTTGTCTATGATTAATTGTGTCGTACGCTGCTGACAGATCAACCAGAACCATGCCACTAACCTTCTTCTCCTGGAAACCATCCTCAATGTATTTAGTCAGGTTTAGTACTTGGCCTGTACATGATTTTCCTGGGCGGAAACCAGCTTGTTGAGGGATTAATTTGCTCTCTATAAGAGAAGATATTCTATTGAGGATAACTCTCTCGAAAAGTTTATACAAATTGGACAGAAGTGAGATTGGTCGATAGGATTTTGGGCACTCAGGGTCCTTTCCAGGTTTGCAAACTGCAATGACTTTTGATTTCTTCCAAATTGCAGGTATGCGCTCTTGGACTATGACGTTATTGAATAAGTCTGTGATCCACATCTTTGCTGCAGGGCCAAGGTGGAGGAGTTGCTCATTAAACACCTCATCTATGCCTGGAGACTTGCGAGGCATCAGTAATCTTAATGCAGATTCAATTTCATCTACTCTCAGTGGGACCTGGAAGATGTTGGTTTCTCTATTATGACATCTTATGATTTTCTTCTGCCTGATTCTATTCACAGGTTTACCATTCTCAATCAACACGTGAGCCACTTGCTTAGGAGAAACATTTGTATGGAGGCTTTTTGGTTGACTCTCACAGTTCAGCTTCCTAATGAGTTGCCAAGCTTTGTAGCTATTCCTCTTCATGTCCACTCCCTCAAGCGTCTTGCACCAAGTTTGCCTTCTGCAGTCTGCAATCCTTGAGTTTAGCTCTTCTCCTAGTTTGTGAGTGTTGTCTGAGAAAGGGTTAGTATTGAAGGAGTCCATATAATTATTGTACAGTTGCTGAAGATCATCAGAGAATCCTGGAATATAGTTTTGTCTACAACCACGGGGTATGCTGCTATAAGATGTAGTTTTTAGTAGATTCAAGAAACTCCCATATTCTGCTGGATGTGGTTGGATATTTGCTATGCCTTTTTCCATCTGGGCTGTGAAAGAGTTCCAGTTTGCTTTTTTGAAGTTGAATCTTCGTTTCAAGGGAACCTTTCTCACCCTGATTGATGGGACCACCTCCAGGATAAGAGGTCTGTGTTGGGTGTTTGGAATAGCATCTAAGATATTCTTATCACATGAAGCTCTGAATTTCTCTGTAACGAAAATATTGTCTGGGTTAGTTCCCGACCTCCACCTTTTGCTATTGAAGGATGTGCTTTGTTTAGGGTCAAATAGAAGAGAAAGGCCGTTATTCATTGCCCAGTGTTCCACTCTCTCGCCATCTGCGTTTGTTACTGGGTAACCCCATTTCTCACTATGGCTATTGAAGTCTCCCACTACAATTTTACACTCCTTGTTGTTGAAATTTTGGGTGCTGCTGAAGTCAAAGTCGACTCCTGGAGGTTTATACACTGATGTGACTGTGCAGTTAGATAGTTCCAATGTGATTATTTCAATGTTATTATTATTTGTTGCGTATGAGGATATCACTTTCAAGTCATTTCTGACAAAAATACAGCTACCGTATTGCCTGTGAGGGATCTCTGAAACCAGTTCCATGCCATGTATATTGGGTCTGCTTTGAGCATCAGTTCTATGTGTCTCTTGTAGGCACAGCACATCACATCGACGTGTCTTACAAATATTACTAAGTATGTCTTCCTTAATACGAGATAAGCCCTCAATATTGATTGAGATTGTCACAAGGGGTGGCCCTGACAAGGGCCGTTTAGAGGCATGTATTCTTGTTTTATTATTTTATTAATTTTAAAAGGTACTATAATTCTATTTTATACGTTAAATAGAAAAAATTCAAGTAAACATTGGTTCTAAAATGCTTTCTTAGCAAGATACAAAGATATCTAATGTTATCTGAATTTGGGAGAGAAATAGTACAAGGAGTACCCTTAGTTTTTCTCTCCCAATCAGTGCTACTTTGTAAAAATTATAAATAAATAAATAAATAAGATAATGATAGCGGAAGATTTCACATTTCTCTTCATATTTTCAATTTTTTAATACATTTTGTGGCGGCCTTATAATGTGACTTGAGTGATCAAATCCTATGTAGAATTAGCTGAGAAATTGAGAAAAACAATGGATCTCCAGTTATAAAAGTTTTTAAATCTGATGACTATTGAGATATTGAGCAAAGTATGCTAGGAAACTCAATTTTTCAACTTCAAAGGAGAAACGGGATACATTATTGTTGACCAGTATTTTGAATTACTCTGTATAATAATATTGAAGAGAATTGCATTATGAAAAATAAATGTTTTTCCCGCAAATCAGGATTTAAAGGAGACAAAACAGCATTTTTGAAATGAGGCTCCATTGAATTTCTCAGCTATTCCTTGAAAATTTATTGAGAATTATTGTAATCTTAACAATCCCAACATCAGTTAACCTTGTCATCTTGTTTTCAGATTGGTTTCTACAAGGATGCATCCTTGTGTTCCTACTTTATCTTGCTACTTAATCAGGGTACTGCTTCTGCTAGAAAATTGTATACTCTTGCAAATATGATATGAAATAAATTACCGATGGCAGTTTTTTGGCATCTTTGATGTGCATTCCTCCCACATCGATAACAGCTGGAACCTGAGGACGGGGTCTATTCAAACTGGGATGGGTGTTCACTAGAACCAAGCTAGTATTCTTAGCAATTTCATCGAGAGGTGGCATAGCGCTTCCAAAATACTTCCTTGCTATTCTCTCAGCGGCTACATCGTAATAGTATCTGCAACAATCAGAACAGGAAATTCAATAATATTGTAAGTGCAAGAAACCAGTTGAAACCAATATTCAGATATTATTTCAATACATAGATTTCATGTTTCACCTTGTGCTAAATCTCAGACTTATGAGATCATTTTCAAGGATTTGGAGACGTCTTTTTATTTACCCATATGATAAAGTCCCGGTTGAAGTGAGACGTAAGGCCCATTGATGGCTTAAATACATAATATATTCAGGCCAGGTGTGAGGGATTTCACATCAAGAAAAAACCATACGAATTTACTTCTACCTTATTCACCATATACGAATAGATAGGTAAATGGACCATTCAAACAATAAACAAATAATTTCCCAAACAAGGAACATTCGAAGATTCGAGGTACCGGTATGGAAATATAATTTATAATGCTGCTTATAAATTACTGATGGAGCCAGAGACGTATTTTTGCAGCAGCCTTATCATTTTGAGGAATACCATAGCTTATTGGTCATCTCGATGAAAACAAATATATTCCTTTTTTAGAGTAGCAGTTTCTCTTTGAATGCAACCAATAACGTTGAGTTCCAATATTGTAGTTGAATTGACAGCAAAATTCAGTAATAATTATTTTATGGGTGATTAGGGTACAGCACTGTGAGCTCTTATTGCTGAGTCACACAGTTTGAACAAACTATCAGTCACGTTTTATTGAGTCAAGTTTGAAAGTATGTTGAATACATACTGAAATTTTGGAGAACTTCACAATATTCAATACGTATTGATATTCTCGATATTATCATGGAGAAACGATATCCCATGGTGTAGGGCGTTTATGTCGCAACTTTTACTGTTATCCCAAGCCGATAGTTCACATAGTTCTTTACCATGCATCAGCTGTGTGGCGCTGGTAGTCTCTCAAATTGTACCGTTCATACACTCTCACCCCAACACTTGACAATAATCGACAGAAATCGGCTTGTGATAACAGTAAAAGTTGCGACATAAATTCCCTATACCATGGGATATCTACTTAGGCTATTGTTTCTCTATGATATTATTCTCAATCAGATTGAGAAAGTCAATTTATTATCAGTACAGCTGAAGATGTGTTGAGGGTTGGTTTCAACACAAAACTGCAGTCATTCAACCCCTGCAATTAAGTTAGTTTGATAAAGTGAATTTGTCAACAAAAAAAGTGTCTTTATATTTGAAAATATGTAAACGGATAGGAAACATCCGTGAGCTCATGCGTAACATAAATTGATAGGTGGAGGAAAATGTTTCAGCTGTAATAGAGGAAGGCTGCTAGCATAGGTATGGTACCGTAACTGATAGACTTTCTGAAATTGAGGCGAAAGTGGTTCATCAAAAAGAAGTGAGTGGTGTGGCTTAGAAGGATTATTATCTGTTGAGATTGACTTTCAAGGTGATAAGAGATTATCTCGGTACAAAAGAAGCATAGCTGCACTGAAAGCCAATTGAAATTAGTCTGAATGAGAGTGAGTGCGCTCTCCCGGTTTGTCTTTTAGGCCATGTCGTGTTGGTCTAATAACGTCTATGGAATATTCAAGGCCAGCAACTTGAGAAAAGCCTGCTATTTACAACTTGGGATGAACTATTGTTTCAAGATGAAAAACTTTCTATGACTGCTCGACCATGAGTTGAATGAGATAAATGAAAGCTATTTCTCAGACGACTTTATATTGTTGGTGTTTGAAATAAATCACAATCAATCATTCAAACCAATAGGTGGATATGAATATTGCGAGCTAAAATATAATAAAGGGATGAATTGGCTTATACACGTACGGAATAGGAAATTCACGAATGACGCATCATCACGTATGAAATACGGTACTGGACTGATTAACTTGAAATTTTGCATATTGATTCTTAATTTACCAAGGATGATTATAGGCGTATTCCAAATTCGTCAAGATTTCAGTGGGTTAAGTTTTCAGTTTGTCAAGTTTTTAATTGGACTCTTGCGAGCATGCGTTACCTGCTAAATAGATCCACTCCGACTTATCCATCTCCTCTACTTTATCAATGTGATTTTTTAGGCCTATATTTTCAAAATTAATAAAAAAAAGTGTATTAGACCTTGCTAACTGTGATAAGCCTAATTCTAAGTGCCGGTTGCACAACATCCGGTTAAATTTTAACCGTGATTAATTTCACGAGAACCAATCAGAGGAGGCGTTTTTCGCCTTCTGAAAGTTTTGAAAAAAACGGCTTCTCTGATTGGTTCTCGTGGAATTAATCACGGTTAAAATTTAACCGGCTGTTGTGCGACCGGGCCTAAGTTGGATAAGTATAATTTTTCTGAAATGATCACAATAATAATATTTATTCGCTTTCCAATCTCATCATTTGCTTTTGAAAATGATGCTATATAACTGTGGATTTATTTTGGATAGCTACGAGATCGATTTTTAATCCTATCATTCATTCACAACTCTCATATTAGGAGGTATTTTCTGCTTGTCAAATTTGGTTATGATATTTGCACTTTGTATAATGTATCTCAGTACAGTGGTACAGTGTCCAAGATTCAACATGACGAAAAAGTTATTGACATTTTCTTACACACTCTTGACTACTGTTTGATTTCTATTATTTTGTAGCCTAACTTAAGTTTTTGTTCTGACCTTCCCCTTGGTGATATGAGTAGGCTCACTCTCTGTCTGATAACCTTTCACTTCTTCTCTCATTATAGTATTCTCCATTCTTGTAGTATGACCAAGGAACTTTTTCTGTAGAAAACACACTCTTTCATGGATTTTACTCTTTTAGAATAACAAGAATGGTATACCACCAAGAAAGCTCGATTCCTCTTTCTTTTCAAGAACCGTAATTGAATTACTCTTCTAATTGCCTGCTTTACATCTAAATTACGTAGCTTTGGTTGAAACAATAGATTATCGGATTTTATTACCGTGCTTATTGCAAAAGTCGATACAATACTCGTCAATGTCTATTTTGTTGGGAAGGTCAATGTCGATGAATCGATTCTCTATGTCAAGGTCAGTAACGAACTGGATTAATGAAAGCTAATACTCGGTAATTAAACTAGTTTCTGAACATGATAACACTTTTTATAGAGCTACAGTAGCTTTTTATCGATATTTGAGACTTTAAACATGTATTTCATTTCTCACTTCTACTGTGCTGTTTCTGATTGATCATTTCAGTTGATTTTCTTGAAATGGTGGGCCTAGCTTGGTGAACCCGGAAATAACCTTCTATTTTATTAAAACAATATAGCCGACCGGGTTGGTTTAGTGGTAAGGAGCGTCAAAGAACTTCAGTCTGGTTCATGGTCATTGTTCATGGTCATGGGTCAGCCTGGTTCATTTCAAACATCGCCTGGTTCATGGGTTCTACACCATCGATGGCATGGACGTTTGATCATCTCATCAAATCTAGTTCACTAAACTATATTATACAATAAAGAGAAATTTTGTTATAATAATATAACCACGTATCGTTCTTTTCCAGTGTTAAGTTACTATCGTAGATATGACTGATCAAATATTGAAACTCCGAAGCCTTTCTACAGCCTGGAAGGTTCAACTGTTGTTAAATTGTGTGCCCATGCCACATGTTGAGATCATGCTCACATTATTAATTTTATTTCACATTATTTATTATGTACAATGAGTATGTTTGAAGATATCCAAAATAAAACGAGGAATATTGTTAGAACGAGGTTCTAATGTGCTACACAGTATGAGGATATGTGCACACAGAGATCGGTTAGCGGTCAGACCGGTCTCAGGAGGAAATAGATATAGATATCTGTAAATAAATAAATTCGTATGGCTTTTGTTGGTGGGGAGTCCCTTGCGGGAAGGTCCCACCGCCTGAATATATAATTTAAGCCGTCAATGGGCCTTACGACTGTCATACTTCAGCCGGGACCGACAGTTTAACGTGCCCATCCGATAACACGGGAGTGATCTGGTTAAAAAACTTTTGGTATTGAGAGGGTTTGAACCCGGGATCTCTATGCTGCTACGCAGGCACTCTATCCACTAGACCACGGATCACTCCATAGGTATCTGTATTATGCACCCTTCTGAATGTCCAATTCCTAAGCGACGACTCTAGCCGCTGTATTAACAGCTGTTGTCCAACTATACAACTGTATACAGTATATTGCAGTCTACTAATGTTGACATAATAATTAAAATCTACATCAATATAGTCTAATATACAGTAAAATATTATATTATATTAAAATGTTATATAATAATTTACAGTAAAAGTAATAGACTACAGACTTGAAAGCGTCTAAAGTCGTCGCTTAGCAATTGGACCTCAAGATCACTAGAACGACTGAACGCTCTCTGGGAGCACACACCCTTAGGCTAGTTACACACACATCGATTTTTGGACGTACTTTTTTGCCGTCCTTATAAATTCTATTAGATTGAACAGATGATGTTTGTCAAGTTCCGTTTAATCTAGTAGGATTCATAACGTCGGCAAAAAATTGATTTGTACGTGTGTAACTGGCTTTAGAGGAAAGATAGTTTGAACTCACTTGCGCATCAACTGCATAGCCACCGTAGAGAATGTGTTGTAAAATCGCTCGAAGTAGCTCATTTTGTCGCTGTAGGTCGAGAAGACATTGGGGACGAAGGCAGGATGGTGAGAGTGGGCGAATCGGAGACCACCGGTCGGAAGCAGAGCGCTGGAACTGACAGAGATGAAGGGTGCACCCAGGTGGTGCACCAGCCCCAGAAAACAATCGGTGTTGAAGAGCTCCGTCACCACCAGATCAAACTTCAATCCACGCTCCACAAGACGTGCAACATTCTTCGAATCATACAGAGCTTCACAGCTGATCAGGCCCACTTCGTGAATGTAGAAGAAGTCGTCGAACGAAGCCACGCCGTTGAATTCGTGGATTGGCACTGAATTATAGAATAGCGGGCCAGACCTCTCAATGATCACATCCGTGTAGTTTTTGTGAGGATCGTCTTTGGGGAAGAAACTTATGATGTGCACCTCATGGCCACGCTTTGATAGCGCGTTCATCAACGGCTCGAACACATCGTAATGACTTTTTCCGTTGTGTGGGAAAATGGCTAGAATTCGAGCCGAAAATGAGTCTTGAGCAAGAATAATTGTAATCGAAAAAGCAATCAGTACTTTTCCCCACTTCATTTTCACATAAATTTTTACAAGTTCCCGATAGTCAAACACTCACACTTTCATCAAAAAATTATCCAAGAAGCTTCATGAAGATTTCACTGTAAAATTAATAAATTTAGCTGTTGATTATTATCCATCCCAGTAAGTGCCGTTCGCACAGTAACACTCTAAACTGAATTTCATTTTGAACTGGATTGAATCCATATCAATAAGTTTCGTTCGCTATGGACCACATCATTTTGAATCTAAGCAACCAGCTGATTAAATTCACTTTGAAATTTGACTCGGCAAACGGCTCTGAGTGCCTTCCCACAGTCAAAGCTTAAACTGAATTGAATCAGTTGGTGGTTTAATCTCCAAATAATTCACACTATAGCAAACGAAACTAAACATAAATTCAATCCAGTTTAAGCTGAGATTCCGTTCAAACGGGCACTGTGCAAACTGCCCTAAAACAAGTTGAAAGCGAAGTACTTCAAGTTCAAAAGAATAAATTGAGGCTCCTCAACCTCATAATAACTATAGTTTCAGTTTGGAATTGAAAATGTACAACACCAGCACAAAACATGCTGTCAGACTAAGCTGCGTACAGACTTGTGAGCCATGAACACGCGCATCTCACTTTTCTTCAGGTGATGCTGATGCTTGTTATACTGTATCTGTTATTGCATAGAAAGTGTAAAATACCGATATAATAAGCGTGGCGTCAGCTGGGATGAAAAGCGAAATGCGAGTGTTCGTAGTACATAAATCTGTACACACTTTAAAAAAAACGAGTGTGTTATTTTTCACTCAAAAGTACTCCACTTTCTAATTGTTAATAACATCAGGATGCAATGATCGAACTAAAATAAGGTACTCTCAATGTTTATTACGACTTTTGCAACTACGAATATCACCTGAATTATTATAGTTTAATAATTGTATAGTCAATAAAATTCAATTGGTATATATGTTATTAATTAGAGTTTTTAAAACCTCGAAAAATATAACAAGAATAGTTGTGTACTGTGTAGCCTACCTGCAGTTATATTCATGATATACTAATCTAATTCTTAATAAGTTGTTTATGCATATCTAGTAATTGTACAAGATTCTAGGATAATTGACCTCACTTCAATAGTGAAAGTGGTTTTGTTGAAATGATTTCATAAATTCCGATTTCAAACTGCAAATTGAATAATCGCGAAACTTCATGACCCAATTTCAAATTTGTAATTACATTTTTTCTTATAGGATTCACCTCCATTTTCGTCAGTCAACTTGTCAAGTACCGAGATTCCTTAACTAGCTGATAATTAAGATTATTCTCAGATTTGATTATTTGAAATGCTAAAACCTGGTTTGGTCGTTGGTACCAATTAAGTATGTTATATATTCTTATGTAACACTAAAACTACCAGTGACAGTATCAAGTATTTTCTCATCTATCATATCTATTTAAAATGTAGCTCAATCGTGAAGTTTCAGGCAAAACAAGGTTATTGTTGGTTTAAGATAAGATTTCAAAGTGAGAATCTAGTTGTGTCGCTCAAGTGTATCAAGTTGAGTTTATTGCTCCTATTCCAAACAGACCAAACTCTCTATTTGACCATCATATCATTAAACTACGATTACTCCTGACATGATTACTTTAAATTATCGTTTTTTTAAACAGTCCTTATACATCCTTATACAGTCCTTTTACATCGAATACTGTTTCTGTTGATTGATGTATAAAATATTGAAAAAAGAATCCTACAATACGATTTAGAGAGTATCATTGACCCTCTTTATAAGTACGGTACCTGTAGTATAGCTTTATTATTGAAATAAACTCTTCCAAATTGAAATAAAAATTCAAAATATAAATTATTATTACCGTACCGTACTCTTTTTTACTTCGTTTACTGATCGAAGTTCCATTTGTTTACTGAAGTTCTCGTTTATTGAAGTTCAGTTTTACTTCGTTTATTCAGTATTTTTTTAAAATGCGCTTACCAGTATTGAAGTATTGATAACGAGATGACGATAATAGCTAAGGTATTGTTTATAAGGTATCATATAATAATTGTCAAGTCTGACAAATGAATCACCGTCGAATTATCTACAAAATAGATTAGCCTACTCACACTCTACAATTGCATTTTTATGTGTCATTAGAGTTATAGGTAACAGTTCGGTTCCAAAAATTACTGTAGCCTATAACTACAAACCGATAAAATTATTCATCAACAATCTTAAATATATCCTGAATTTCTTGAATTATTTTATCACAGAAAAATAATTAAAAAAGTGTACTGAGATTTGTATTTACATTTATATTACAAGTAGCCCTACACAGAAAAGAGAAAATAAAAGGAAATACACATGTACAGGGAGACTGAAAGAATGATAATACAATAAACCAGAATCATAGAGTAACAACAGCATAAACAACTTACACTATTGTTTCTCTATGCCAGAATCCACCATTGGTTTCTTCCTTGATGTAAATTAATAACGCTTTGAAGAGGTTTTTATCGATGCATAGTGGCCTACTTTATTGAAACAGTATCCCTTTTAGCCGTAATTTTTTGAGTTGTCTCCACAATAAAATCTATAGGGAGATTTTATGATACGGGAGTAACAGTTTTTTCTGTTCTATAATTCATCATAATAATGGTAGGTTTGATGAAAATCAACCAAATGATAAATCATTGATCGTTATAATATGGGAGATCATTATTTGGCCCAAGCATGAATACAGCAGAAATACATAAGTAGTACTTGTAGGCCTATTATATTAAAGTTCATTCCAGACATTTCAATTTCAGAAAACTATGCATCAATTCGATCTTCAAAAGTTAAGTCAGTCATTTGCCTGCTTGAAAACGACATAAAATTAATGAACTATGGAAAATGAACGTGCTTAATGATTGTGTTCCATTTATTTAATGGTTTCAAAGTCGGTAAGGTTTATCAATTATCATGAAACTGATTACGATTGGTATACTAGTTACATTACAATACTCTTAAAATGCATTAACGTAGGTACGTATCCTTGATGATGGATTTTAAGTTTAATACTTATCCGTTTCCTATTTCCTCTTCCAAGAGTTCATTCAAGTACAAAGAGTACAAGTTGTGCTTGCTAACCTTCTCAGAAGTTTCATTGGTCTAATTTTCCAGTAATTGGAAATTATTGACCTTCTGAATCTTTAGGCCTAGTTGGATTCACATTATAAAATCAGCACCTGATTGAAATAGGCTAGCAAAGGTACCTAGAATACCTAGAATGATTCTAGGTAAATTGAGGCTTGCTATCCTTTTGAAGCTGACGCATGAAGTGGTCAGCTGAAGTGGAATCCATATTGCTCTCTATGGAAGCTGGGGAGCAGAATTGTTTTGGAAAATTGTACAAGGTGCGCCAGAGAAACTTACTTATTTGAAAGGTCAATAAAAATAAAAGTACTTCAGATATTGTTTTAATCTTTTTTTATATGAGAATTCAATATCTCAATTTTTTCCATGCAGTCTTGAAAATGAGATCAGACCAATGGCGACCCCCATTGCGCATACACTGATGAGGTCGATTTTTGAAATTTCGTTACAGTATATCAATCAGTATGTTGGCAATAGAGTCGCGAATGTTGTTCTTGAGGTGTGCTATGGTCCGTGGTCGATCATTATCGACCATATTTTACCGATGCTTATTTTCTATCAGTTATGAGATATGGAGTAATTTTTTGGGGAAAAATATAGAGAATAATGGAATATTCATACTGCAGAAGAAAGCCATTAGGATAATTTATAAGATTAATACAATGCAGTAGGGGTAAAGTGAGAGTTCTGGAGAAAAGCTGGAGAAAAGCTGCCCCCAAATCTGTCCCAAATCTGATTCTTGGTTCTAACCTTGCCCAATCCAATGTAATCTGATCTAACCTAACCTAGCCATACCCCTAATCTCACAATAAACCTCAAATGAAGATTTCCCACTTTTTTGGAAAAAAAAAACTAGATCCAGCTTTTTTTATTTCTTGAATAACTAAGAAACCGTTAATTTTACAAAAAATCTACAAGAGTAACTTTTTCCAGTAAATCTAATAACGAATCCATTGACATCCCATTTGTCAAGATTGAAAAGAAAATAAGGATCTCATGGGAAAACTAGATCCAGTTTTTTTTATTTCTTGAATAACTAAGAAACCGTTAATTTTACAAAAAATCTACAAGAGTAACTTTTTCCAGTAAATCTAATAACGAATCCATTTGTCAAGATTGAACAGAAAATAAGGGAAAACTAGATCCAATAACTAAGAAACCGTTAATTTTACAAAAAATCTACAAGAGTAACTTTTTCCAGTAATCTAATGACAATCCATTTGTCAAGATTGAACAAATAAGGGAAAACTAGATCCAATTTCTTGAATAACCAAGAATAATTTTTTTCAGTAAATCCATTATTTGTCAAGGGATCCTAACTCTGAAACTGAGCAACAAGCATTTTTATGTTGAGACCTTTCTTAAACCTCAGCACTAACCCCCCCCCACAAGGGGGGGTTGGGGGGGCTTGACCCTCTGCCTTTAACCTGAACTACTTGAAAACTCACCTCAGGTTGTATTAAACATTTATTATAAAAATAGATCATGAGTGTTGATAAATTTGGTCGATATTTGTATGATAAGATAATAATAGAGATATTAATGTTGATATCAAAAATTTGATTCAGATTTTTTCCATTTTTTACAATGTATACCATTAGCTGCAACTTTCATACCAAACATCAATCTCAATAATGAAAAAGAATGGAAGTATATGACTGATCCAAACTTAATCCAACAATTCTCACTTTCTTCTGGAATCTCTTTTAAAGAATGGTATGAAAAAAATGTAATAAATATAGGTGAAAAATCTTAGGTTTAGGTGAGTACACCCAGAAAAAAATTGTAGATGTAGGTGAGTACACCCAGAAAAAATATAGGTTTGGTTACCCAGACCAAGAACATTATTCAACTTTAATGAAAAATCTAAGCTCATATAGATATACAGTCAGTATTTTGCTTTGAAAGAAGCTGATAAATCAAATAATAATATAAAATGCTTTAAAATTAAATTTGAAGAAAATGGTTGAGACAAGAACAATTCTATAAATTAATGGGATGATACTGAAGGTAAAATATTGATACATTTGTAGATAATACTTTTGATTTGAATATTGTCTAGTTCTTTGTTATTTTATAGAAGATTTATAATACTTTTTTACTGTTCCACTCAGTGGTGTATATTCAACTCATTATCATAGAGGATTAAACAGTAGGCACTGGTTTTTTCTGAGAAATTATTTGTTGTTTCCAATGTCAACTTTATGTCTATTGCACCAGATTTCAATAGTTCATTTTGCTTACTACAGTCTATAACAACCAATGGTGCATATTCATCAAATGTTTTATACTCAATTGATGTACTGCTGTTATAAGGATAGTATTCATTTTGGAATTCAGAGAACATGTGATACAATAAATGTTTATTACCAACAATATTTTCATAGGGGAATGATTGAGCATTTAAATAGAGATTAACATTGTTCAGATTACAGAAATCGAAATGTGACCTGTTAGCAGTTATAACATTTTCCTATTCTTTTGTAATCCAAGAATAATGAATCTAGGTTTCAATATGTTCGAAGTTGTCTTAACTGTCCATTGAAGATTAGTAGTTTCAGGTAATTGTGGAAATTCATGCAATTCCCATGATCTGAATGGAATGGTAATTGGTATATCACTATGTGTTAAACTCAGCAGATCAAGACGAACAGTGTCAGAAGCATGTATATAGGGTACTTTCCATTGTAGTTTTGTAATATCAATTTTCACCGATTTTGCTGTTTCTGATTCAATACAATTTAAGTCTGATGATGATCTTAATAGAACAATTTCCTGACGAACATTTAATAGAACTTTTCTATAGTCTTCCATTACACCTAACCACATATCCAAAGGAATGCAGAAGCAGAATTTATCTAAACTTTTCCATCCAGTCAACTTCCATCCTGCATTCTCCATAATTTTTTCATTGAGTTTTGATTGACGTAGATAGTTTTTCATGGTTGTTGTCAATCCTACATTACGTGTGCGATCAACTTCAACCCCTCCCAATTCATATCTGATTTCATCAAATAGGTATGCAACTCCATTATTGATAAGTGAAAAGTCCTTGGTTTCAACATCATTCTTATCTTTCACTTTGATTTCGCCTTCAATTATGAGAAAACTTCTACTTGGAAGTGTATAAATATCTTCTTGTTTTAAACTAATTCGAATTTCATCATTGTAATTAAATGTCTGTTGAATATATGGTGTGTGAGTGATATACTCATATTTGGTAATACTCTCATCAAGATGTACACTCTGATCAACAAGTAATATATCTGACTTGACTTGTTTCTTATACATTTTTATTATAATATTTTTCCTTCTCAATACAACCTGAGGTGAGTTTTCAAGTAGTTCAGGTTAAAGGCAGAGGGTCAAGCCCCCCAACCCCCCCCCCCACAAGGGGGGGGGTTCTAGTGCTGAGGTTTAAGAAAGGTCTCAACATAAAAATGCTTGTTTCAGAGTTAGGATCCCTTGACAAATAATGGATTTACTGAAAAAAATTATTCTTAGTTATTTAAGAAATTAGATCTACTTTTTCTGTTCAATCTTGACAAATGGAAAAAGTTATTCTTGGTTCTTAGTTATTGGATCTAGTTTTCCCATGAGATCCTTATTTTCTGTTCAATCTTGACAAATGGGGTGTCAATGGATTCGTTATTAGATTTACTGGAAAAAATTACTCTTGTAGATTTTTTGTAAAATCAACGGTTTCTTAGTTATTCGAGAAATAAAAAAACTGGATCTATGAGATCCTTATTTTTTGTTCAATCTTGACAAATGGGGTGTCAATGGATTTGTTATTAGATTTACTGGAAAAAGTACTCTTGTAGATTTTTTGTAAAATCAACGGTTTCTTAGTTATTCAAGAATAAAAAAACTGGATCTAGTTTTCCATGAGATCCTTATTTTTTGTTCAATCTTGACAAATGGGGTGTCAATGGATTCGTTATTAGATTTACTGGAAAAAGTTACTCTTGTAGATTTTTTGTAAAATTAACGGTTTCCTAGTTATTCAAGAAATAAAAAAAAGCTGGATCTAGTTTTTTTTCTCCAAAAAAAGTGGGAAATCTTCATTGAGGTTTATTGTGAGATTAGGGGTATGGCTAGGTTAGGTTAGATCGGATTACATTGGATTGGGCAAGGTTAGAACCAAGAATCAGATTTGGAGCCAGGTTTGAGCCAGCTTTGAGACAGAAGTCTCACTTTACCCCTACTCAATGCGTTCTTGCAGACCTTATTTTAAAGAAAAGAGATTGCTGACGGCTCCTGCTATTTATATATTAGATTTAGCAATCTTCGTTTTTTAAAAATAGACGAATGTATGAGGAGAACCAGGTGAGTCATCACCATGATACAAGATTTAGAGGTTTTGTTTACCCACATCACAGACTTAGCCTGCTGGAGAGAGGCCCGTTTTATATGGGAATGAAAATATTTAATTCAATCCCATCTCATATAAGAGAAATTGATGGCTTGAAGGAGTTAAAAAAAACACTCAGGGAATTCCTTATTGTATTGTGTCCGTACAGATTAGCAGACTCCCTTGTTGAATAATGTTTGATTGATGTATGTTATGTGGGATCTGTTGTGTTGAAATATGAAGGATGGTAGATATTAGATTAAACTTTGACGTGTCATATACTGCGGGATCGTTGCTCCCTTAATGTAGTTCATTAATTGTGACGAACAAGAAAAGTAAAGTAATGTAAAGATCGACATAAACCAGAGATTTCAAATAACCCCATAAAAAATCGCATTGACGAATCGCATGTGGAAATGAGCCTTGTCACTAAAAAAAAGGCCGCGTCTTCAGGCAGGTTGTCAATCAGCATATCACATGCATTTTTACGGGCAACAAAATCGCGTTCAGTCAATTCTTGAACAACAGCCAATTTATAGGGATGAAGTTGAAGGTCGTCATGGAAAATTCGTCGAACAGTGGAGTCAGAAATTGCCATAGCAGATACGTGTTTGTGAGCCGAAAGCCTTGGAGAACGCACAACTGACTGCCTCACTCTTTCAATATTTTCTGGAGCTCTGATGGTTCATTGAAGTCTATTTCTGAGTTCAGCGACACCTCCACACTCCTGAAATGAGTTAATCCACGACAAAATCGAATTATGGCCAGGAACGAGTCTGTGGGGAGGAATTTCAAATTGAGCGCGGAAGACCATTAGAAAAGAAGCTTTCAACTGCGAAGGCCCGCTGCTTTCTAGACCAGAGCATGATAGCCTTATTTACTTGAGGGAGGATAAATTTGAGAACTTCCCCCTCCAGATGCACCCCCTCCTACCCCTCTACACGACCAATTCAACGTACAGGATTTTTTCAAATAAGTAAACTTCTATGGCACACTTTGTATTTCCCATATGAGGCTATTTAGAAATAACTAGCAGAAACCCGTGCTCCGCAAGGATTTATTTTAAAACTTGACAAACTGAAAACTTGACGTAATGAAATTTTGAAGAATTGAAAATAGGCCTATAACCATCCTTGGTTAATTAAGAATCTACATGCAAAATTGTTCCTCATGACTTTTCTGTGGAATGAGCGGTTGAAAAAGTACAACATTTTTGGGGGGGAAAATTGTTGCTCCCTCAGCTCCCTCAGGGGGGAAAATTTCTGAAAATCCTCTCTTAGTGGATGTTTTGAGGCTACCATAAACAATTATGCAAAATTTCAAGTTTTTAGGCTCAGTAGTTTGGGCTGTGGTGTGATTTCAGTCTGTCGGGGCTTAGCCTTTTATAGATGTAGAGATGACCGACTACAAGAATATTCAATCTTAATATCATGAAAGTTGATCACTGAATTATGAAAAGATACATTCTCTTGGTGAATCTTCAGTATATTATTTGAGATTATAATTGATCATCAATCAATTTTTGAGATGGATGAATAATCCATCATTTGAGATGAGAAGGATCAACAATCAATTTTTTATTAGATTTGTCGAATCCACCATCATTTTTATTGTTTTAGATACGTTTGCTTTAACTGACTCACCTGCGTACAGTTTTCATGAAGAGTGTGGCAAACGTGTTGAAGAATCTCTCTTTGTATGTCATCTTGTCGCTCAGGGAGAGGAAGAGGTTTGGTACAATGGCTGGATTGTCCGAATTGGCAAATCGATCGCTGTTGCTAGGGAGCAGCACTGAAGAGCTCACAGCTATGTTGGGAGATTTGAATCTATGCGCGAATCCTAGAAAACAGTCGACGGTGAAGAGCTCTGTGATGATTAGATCGAACTGTTCATCGGATTTCAACAGTTTCTGCACATTGGACGAAGCTAGCACACTTTCACAGCACTGCATTCCGATGTCTGTGATTATGAAGAAGTCTTTGATGGGGTTGATGCTGTCTAGAAGATTAATCGGCAAGGAGTTGTGCATCACGGGAGGCAGATCGTGGGCGTCAATAGGAATATCAGTGAAGTTGGCGAGTGGTTCTTTGCGCGGGAAAAATGAGACCACGGTGACTTGGTGTCCCCTTGCAGCCAGCTCTTCAACTAACGGCTGGAAAACATCCTGGTGACTTTTCGCAATGTGGGGGAACACTGCGAGAATTTTGGCGCAATCAGTTCGAGCCAGGAAGCTAACTAAGCAAAGCAAAATTACTGAGACTGTGTTATCCATTATTGAGTCTTGTCACTTGTATTTTTCACAACACTTATCAACTGATATGTCTTGTCTATCGTATATCACTTGTATTTTCAACACCGCCAGTCAACTGATGACTCGTCAGAGATGAAATTATTCATGTGTCATTAGATGAAATAATTCATGTGTAATTTCTCAATCAAGCTCGAAAAACCTAGGAATCAAAATGGTATTCATATCTGCTTCAAAGATTTAATATGATATTACTGGAGGAAATCAGATCTACTCTGTTTCTAAGAACTATTATGATACTACTAGAGGAAATGAGACCTACTCAGAATACTAGAATTTATGATACAGTACGGTATATTTCTAGAGACAATGGGACCTATAAACTACGTGAAAAGGAATTATACTACTATCTCTTAGTCTAAGCATCTACTACTGTGTGCTATGAATTGCATGACTAAGAAATTGAATTCAAACAAGGATTCAAGATAGTCACTTATATTATTGCGATTTGTGAAGTCATAATAATATTATGTCACCAAAAAATGTTTCGATGAAGATCATTCTTCATTAGCTACAATATTCCTATTGTGTACAGAGTTTACCATAAGACAACGTGTTGGATTTTTGACGGCCTAAAAATATTGGGTTGCATAAATGAACGTATCAAATTGACATTAATCACTAAGTAATAATTAATCACTGATTCTGATATCTTGGATAAGTCGCTACAGTTATAAACTGCAGCCACAAGAGTCTGCACTATTTATTATTTTTAGTACCTAGGTATCTTAAAAAACACAAAAACACATTTTATAGTTAAAAGTATATGTATTATTCCATTTAGATTATTCAATTATCAGCAAAATTTTATTACACAGGCATTGGTCACTTTCCGTAGTCTACGTATTCATAACTGCAAAACATTTTAATTCTTTAATATGTCAGAGTTAAGTGAAAAAACCACGAATCGTCATCCACAGGAAAAGATTTGATGTGTTATTATAGTATAGCTCATTATCAGTATAATTTATTTGATTGAAATAGTTGGTTAGTAAATTTTTCCCCATTTTCAAGATATCTTAGGGAAGAAAACAGAGTAGCGTATTTTACTTCGATCAAAAAACTATTAAAGGTGCGTTTACACCAAAGTTATTAACAAAATGTTAATAACTTAATCCATATAGATCCTATAAGATTGAACGGAACTTGACTAACACATATGTTCATCATGTGTATGATAAGTTATGTTCAATTTAATAGAATCTATAAGGATTTAGTTATTAACATTTTGTTAATAGCTTTGGTGTAAACGCAGCTTAAGTTTCCCTGTAAAAATAAATCGATGATTCTATTTTATTTTTCATTCGAGTAAAGTTATGAACTATAGTTCACTCAGGCTAATTGTTATTTTATCTCTTTTCTGTATAGGGCTACTTTTTATAGAAATAGGAAGAAAAATAGAAATCTCAGTACCCTTTATGAATTATTTAATCACAAATAAAATAATTAATTATTATTTGTGATGAAATAATTCATAAAGTGTACTGAGATTTTTATTTTTCTTTCTATTTCTAATTGTTATTTTGTTAATATACTGTCAAATTCGAATAGAAATGTTACTATTCAAGATTGTAATCAACAACAGGCCTATTCCCTTTACTTCGTGAATTTATATAAAATGCGGATATTTTTCTAAAGCAATATTCCCTAACGACCACTTTTAGTTGAACATTCACAAATTTCTCCCAATGACCACTGTTGGAAAGATCAAAGTTGAATAATTTTTATATAACACTTCACAAGCACAAGACAGTACACTCACTAATGAAAAACTCAGTTTTCGTAGTACAGTAGGTTAACGCGCTAGATTTTATCGAGCTAATATATTCACGGTCAGTGTCGCGATAACTTTGTCGGTCGAATTATTAATAGAAGGTCGAGAGTTGGCCAAGAACTTGAAGTTGCCACAAAAATATATTCTTTTACACACACTCTTGGGAAAGAAAAAACTACACTGCACATGTAGAAGGGTAGGCTACTCAGGGGAAGCCAATTGAAAGCAAAGGGCTCCGGATAGCCCTCTCAAAATAGTGTGGAGACACGATCGTGACATATGAGACACCGACAAAATTGGATTAACGTTTCGTTCAGTTAGAACGGTGTGATGGAACTAGCTCAATCACTTATAGCCTATACTGCGCATGCTTGTATTCAAGCCAAATAACACCAAATTTCTTCGATAAAACAGGAAAACAAATTCCAAATTTATTTGAAGATAAATGTTTTGAAAGAAATAAATCTTATTTGATAAGTGATATCTTATCAATACTTATTAAAATCAGTGTTGGGGATTTCAGTATTGGAAGTTGGAATGCGAGAAACGGCCTTGAGCTGTAAAACACCTCACTAAACTATAGTAAAGTAGTATTGGGAATTTCCTCGAAAAACACGCATTTATAATAAAATACAATAGAACTAGGCTAATAATTTATACTCCCCATATTATGCTCTATAACAACTTTTTGGGTCTATCATAATTTTGAGTCTTAATGTCATAGAATAGCTGACAAAATTCCAGGCTGGCTCATTTGAGTCATTAATTACAATATTAAAAAAGCTCCTGCCTCAAGGGCAGAGTCTCAAATAGTGATAGTGGACCATATTTCATAATAATGGAGCCAAAGCTGATGTGTCACCTATCCTTGTGCATATAACTGAACGATCGTGACTCTGGATCAGGAACATCCTTGTCCTATCAGCTTGTACAAACTATACCGAACTATTTAAAATCTTCCGATTTGATAATGCAACTCATCCATCTTATAAAATTGGAACCAAGGAATCTAGAATACCAACACAATAATATAATTATGTTATCTTTTATACTCAATATTATATTATTCTGATAATTATGGAAAAGTTCTACAACATCTCTGAATAAAGTGTTTAATTATCAATTAAGAATACATTGGATTCATGAATACATGTATCCCAGGATCCTTGATTTGAACTATTTAAGTAGGTGTGGTTAAACTACTGTGATATATTCATAATTTTTATATGAATCCTATACTATTAAACGAGCAATTTCTGTTTTATATGTTTAGATATTTGGATGTTTAGATGTTTATATGTTTGTATTTCACCGGATCTCGAAAACGGCTCTAACGATTCTTAGGAAATTCAGAACATAGTAGGTTCATAATATAAAAATTCGATTACACTAGGTCTCATCCCTGGGAAAACTCGCTGAAGGACATTAACTGTGTCAAAATTATGACTCCGGGTCATAAAAAATCCGGGTTATTTTCAATCCTGATTAATTCCATTAGATCCATCTTTTTGAAATGGTCTTCTCTGATTTGGTTCACGTGAAATTAATCAGGATTAAAATTCAACCGGCTTTTGTGCAACCGGGCCTTTGTGAGGGAAATTTTTGCATACGTCTGGGAGTTAATCTCAATTTACTGTGATTAGATAGAACATTTCTGTATGAACTATGAATGTTATTATAATTTCTTCTTCCGTAATAAATTTTTCATGCTTCTGTACTCCAGAGCGAAGCTCGGTATATTTCATAATAGCTATCCATAACTATGATATATTCATAACTGTGATATACTCATAACTTTTGTAATAGCTGAATAAATATTTTTATGAGAAAAAAGAGAAATACGATTATTACATGCATTCCTAATTAATAACTCCTATGAAAAGATTAGAAAAGCAGAATCAAGGTTACTGTACCAACTTTAATGAGAGTTCATAATGTTATCGAAAGTATTGTACGTTAATCTTATGCAATCTTCTTGTATTTGAAGCCAATGGAGAAAGTATACATAGATATACTGTATATGATTACTCATCACCATCACCAACATAGAATTTGGTTCAGGGACATTCACATGTAAAGTTCTCTTCATGTTTGAAAATGTGCTTTTAGATCAAATTTGATAGACTCTTAGTTACAGCGTTGGAAGTGAAGAGTTTACAGAAGTAAGAAAATAGAGATGTATTCAACAAAAGTACGAAACTTTATAGTTCGATAGGTACTTTTCAATCAATACTGTTCAATATTTGCAAGTATTTTCATGATATGCATTGTAAAAATGTTTGGTATGTTGACAAAAACGTTTGCTTAGAATAGCCGCCTAAAATCAAACGCATACAGACGCATACGCATACAGCATAGACAGACGTATGAGCGCATACAGACTTATGCAGACAGACGGAGAAGAATTAAAACGTCTGCTTGCAGGCGTAAGGAGACATACCGTAATGTGGATCGACGAACGTCTGTGAGAAGCATTCAAGAAGAAGAAGAAGAAGAAGAAGAAGAAGAAGAAGAGAAGAAGAAGAAGAAGAAGAAGAAGAAGAAGAAGAAGAAGAAGAAGAAGAAGAAGAAGAAGAAGAAGAAGAAGAAGAAGAAAAGAAGAAGAAGAAGAAGAAGAAGAAGAAGAGAAGAAGAGAAGAAGAAGAAGAAGAAGAAGAAGAAGAAGAAGAAGAAGAAGAAGAGAAGAAGAAGAAGAAGAAGAAGAAGAAGAAGAAGAAGAAGAAGAAGAAGAAGAAGAAGAAGAAGAAGAAGAAGAAGAAGAAGAAGAAGAAGAAGAAGAAGAAGAAGAAGAAGAAGAAGAAGAAGAAGAAGAAGAAGAAGAAGAAGAAGAAGAAGAAGAAGAAGAATCCTGTATTCAAACTCATTGTTCGGTTTAGTTTGATAAAATAAAATCAAATACTCAGTATTGCATTAGTATTCGTTTTGGTTTGAGTCTTACACAAATAATCTGTTGGTTTTGCTATATGACGTGATGTCGTAAATAAATAATCATAGAGTCTTTTCGCTTATTTTGAAAGGGTACTAAACGTTTTTATATTGTTTTTATAATCATAGAGATATCCTCTAGTTTTTAGCCAAAAGTGAGATTATCAAGTAGAAATCTTCCACACGGATAAAATCCAGACTTGAGCTTACTTTTTCAGAAGTCAAAATCATTACAATGGATTACAATCCATTATAAGGATTGCATGATTGTAGAAGAATAGCAGGCTATAATTCAAGCAGGCCTGACATGTACTTAGTACTTTGTCCACAATAACTACCAAGTTCAATTATTAATAGAGTACCCCGGTACACCATTCATAATAATTAACATGTATCTAGCCCACTGAGTACAGAATTATCAATGCAAAATTCAGGTATTAGTAGTGATATTAGCAGAATATTTGACCTTGAAATGTCATTTAGTGGCTGCTAATTTGTAAACTGTCAGTGAGTAAGTGAGGCGCTGTATTTTACTTTTCCACACACTATGTAATTGATCAATCGTTTTTGAAAGGAGAGTATCATTGACAGTTCTTTCCTACTTGCTTTGAGATGTGAGGCATTCAGAAAGATAACTTGAGCTTTGAAATTTGTCAATGCAGAAGTCTCATTGACAGGACAAAGTGTTATACTGTACTAATCTTCAGCTATGGCATTTTGACATAATACTCTGGCATACAAATATGATAAGAGTATTGATGAGAAAGCTGAATTGGATGACTTCAAACCGAAAATATTCTGAAATTTGAAAGTCTTTTCAATATTTAAGAATTTCAAGGACGCAGTCTGCGTTCTCAACCTCCCCCTCCGGTGGGTACTCTTGTGTTATTTCTTCCATTAAAAATATTATCACATATTTGTAATATTTGAACTCATGAAAAATAATAGGCTATATATATACCAAATATTGAAGTCAGCATCAAGCCAACCAGCTACTTCATATTTGAACTTGCCAGTCAACTATAACGTTCTTTCAATCCGGCATCCTGTATTTTTGAAAATAATCTCTCTGAAATCATAAGATTTTAAATTCAGAAAAGTAGGTAGGTGCTCTTTCTGATGTTCTCTACTGTAAGACTGTTAGACATTGTCTCACTGCCAAATCATTCAGCTGATGAACTGAATTGCTTCTCAATTCTATCTTAAGTTGCCTTCTATTTCTGATCTCATCCGAGATCTCAATCACAGCACTTACTTCAACTCGTAAATGATTCGGATCTCAACGTCCCGTTACCTATACATTTCAACTCAATCTGGCAGGCGTCCTACGTCCTACCAGAGACAAAAATTTGTATATTGCCTATATATAGTTATTACATAATTTTTTTTTAACAAACTTTAATATAAACCAAACAATGATATGAAGTTTGACTGCATTAACAATCAGAATGAAACCACAAATCGATTAATTCCCTTAATGAGTTAAAAACTATACTGTCTTTTTCAACTTCAGTACTGCGAACTACCGTACATAACTGCAATGTACAATCCTATTATATTAAGCGAGCAATTTCTGTATTAAATTTATATATCTGGTTATTTTTATATCTGGTTATTTCTATATCTGGCTATTTTTATATCTGGTTATTTATAATTAACGGATCTCGAAAACGGCTCTAACGATTTTCACGTAATTTGGAACATAGTAGGTTTATGATAATATAAAGATTCGATTGCACTAGGTCTCATCCTTGAGAAAACTCGCTGAACGACATTGGGCCATATGAATAAAATTGAGCATTTGCTCATACTTCTAAAATATGGAGCATTTGCTTCATTTTCTATGAATAAACGTGAGCAAAACCTTTTGCTCATGCTCATCAAAAAAAATAGTTTGAGCATTTGCTCAAAAGTAAAAGCTTTTGCTCAAAATTGTATGAATAAACTAGAGCATTTGCTCAACTTTTGAAGCAAATGCTTCAAAAAAGGTGAGTCTAGTCTAGAGCAGCTTATCACCTTTTGCTCATAGTAAAATGGCTCAACTAATCCGTATGAGGAAGAGGAAACTATACCAGATACGATCACAACCAATAGTTGAGAACTATAAAACTCTTATTAGATTCAACAATGATCGATGATAATTATCACCATTATCCCTACAAAAGAATAGATACAAAAGATAGTCATCACAAAATAGGAGATAGGCATTTAAGAAGATGAGAGTGTGGACGATTATAAGAAGGCTATTGATATTATAAGAATATGCTGAAGATTATTATAGAGATGACATTTTTTCACGCTATTATTTCAAAATTCTAAACTCAACTAACCTGAAACTCTATTCTTAAAATAATAGAAAACAGAGCAGACGACGCAAACACAAGCAGTGCACCCTATTTGCATATTTAGTGCTTCCGTGAGCTATAAAAACAAACTATAACTACAAAGGCGAATCAGCTGAAGAAAAATCTCTAAAATATGTGAGCATTTGCTCCAAAGTTCAGGAGTATAAGGTAAGAGTATAAGGTAAAGCTTATTCATATAAAAATGAGCAAGTGCTTTTGCTTCTACCTTTTGCTCATGAGCAAAACCTTATGCTCCATGCTCTTGCTCATGAGCATTTGCTCTGGTTTTATTCATATGGGCCATTAAAAGGATAATTCATCCTTGGCTGAAACAGCTGTGGATAGTAAAAAGCTGAGTATGTTAAAAATCAAAATATCGCATCCCCGAAATTCATAAGATGACGTATAGCCAGCTGTGAAATATAAACACGATCATTTTATGTTTTGTTTATCAATAAATAAAAATAACGAGCGAAGCTCGGTGCCCCGATATTAATTGTGTAATTGAACAAGTTGATATAAAAATATGGATGGAGTGAACTTTCTTTGAATAGGCTTCCGTTGCAGGAACTATATTGCATGTTAATTTTTCAATAAATTGCACATGAATCAATTCATTTGATTAAATTAGCTCTACAAATCAGTACGGCATATAGCACAAAAACAATAATTATTGTTGTATTCCATGTAAGAGGTAAACCTTTACAATATATATTTTTCAAATATTGGGAAAATATACAAGGATTTAAAACTTCTATCAAATAACTAACCCCTATGATGTCTTACTGTTACATAAATCACTGCGTCATTGTTGGCTTTTTATAGAACCTGGCTCTATTCCAAATGGAAAAAGCTTAAGGTTGTCTCTATTTTTATGTCATCATGCACTTGAGTTTGTTGAAGAGAGTGGATTATCGTTAGAGTACTGAGATAAAGTGTAAGTGCAATTGAATGAATGACCTATATTTGATTTTAATTGGCATTCGTATAAGAGCTTTGAAACCATTCCTGTATAATCACGATAGGTAGTCTAATGGAAGATGATCCGCAAAATTGCTGAATACATTGCTGACATCCTGACATTACTCACTCAATTTAGAAGAGCCAACAATAGTTCTGACACTATTCTGTAGGTCTAGCCAGAGACAAGAAATATATAGTTACTTATAGCTTACTTATCCTTCATCTATGGTCTAGCCTATATATTTTTGGAAGTACCGTATACGAGCAATCAAAAACAATCAAGATAAATTGCATTAACATTTCAAACTGTTGATTGTACCAGCTACTCACACATTGAAACCTACTATTGGTTCGTACTATAAGTTATCAATCCAAAACTAGCTCTCCCCTTTTCCTCTCAATTGTAATCATCAGTCACCCTGAAACACTGTATAGTGTCTTTCAGGTATAAAGTCAGTACCTATCTGATTAACATTGGTTCACTATCCTTGTCTGTAATCAGACAAAGCATATAGCTCTATCCTTTTTCCAACCGTTGCCAACTTGTTTGCAGCCTATGTTTAAATATGATTGATAATTCTTAATCATGCAAATATTTAAGACCTATTGGATCCTAGTGGAATATACTTCTTGCTGAATTGAATATAATTTTTGATTCATGAGATATAATTGATTATTATTGACACTTTTTATCAAAAATAGTCATTGATATCACATCAGATTTATCAGGAAAACTTGAACCACAGCTATCTATTTTGGAAGGTGGTGGAAAAATATAATTGAAAACAGTGTCTCCTTACAATTATATCTAGCTTTATAACGTTAATCTCACGTTATGAGAGATTAACTAACGATTAGGAGATATAAGATTAAGATTAGAAGATCTGGCCCATGATGGATTAGGAAATCTTAGATTAAGATTAGGAGTTCTGGCCCATGGCGGATGAGAGACATCAATGATTCAACGGAATTTATATGACTCTTTCAAGAGAAATAAACAGGTTGATGACTTTGAAGTGTGAACATTACTCACAAATGATGTGTGTGAAAGCCGTTACTCTTTACAATTACTAGAACATTAGACACTTTATAATATTCTCTTGAACAGGGAGATTGAAATAAGAATAATATGAAATATAATAGTTCTATAATTGATAATTAATTTGTATTATATACAATTTATTTTTATTCTCTCTGCTCTTAACTAATTGAAGACTATATTGAAAACATACATATAATTATAGTTACATATTTTATAATTAAAAAGTTGAACAATTATAATCATAGGATCAATCATAGCTCCACCTATTGGAATAAATTACTCATTCATTTCATTGTCATCTTAGCATTTATTTATTTATTCAATCATTCAGAATTATACAACTTACAGAAAAGTACCACAGGCTAACTTACGCCCAACATGGTTCCAATTCTAATTTATACAACAGTCCAAATGTAGCTAGAGGTTATGTGTCACTTCAAAATTCTTCAATCATCATCATCATCATCATCATCATCATCATCATCCATCATGGACTAGGCTTGTAAAGCCTGGTCCGGTGTCCACCGCTTCCTCGGTCTTTCGACGTCTCTTTTCCCATCCAACTGTAACTTCCAAGCTTGTAGTGGAAGACGAGTTGGTGGCATACGACGCAGGTGATTTGTCCACTTCATTCTGTATTTTTTAATGATTGCTGTTAGTGGTTGCACATTGCACTCACTTCGAATTGTTTCATTACTTATGTGGTCTCGTCTCGAGTATCCTTGAATTCTTCAATTACACACTTAATTTACAATCCATACCGTACACATAAAAATATGAGCTCAGACATAGCCCAAATTATTATGCATATTATAGATTAAGCTAGTTACTGCTCTTATACTCGGAAAATATTTACATATTTTATGATGAGTCCCTCACATTCTTAAATATTTTAATATTTACAATAAATTCATATAAAATTCACACAATTTAATAGATTTAGACCTTAATGTATTTGGATAGAAACTTCAACAAGATTATAATCCTATTCCTAAAAAATAACGCTCCTAATCCGATTGCTCGAAATTTAAATTTAATTTAGACATTAATGCCAGAGAAGGTTTTGTATTAACTAATCAGTTAACTTCAGACAGTTAACAATTTATACAGTATTCTATTGGAGATGGAATATTCCATTTTTGGTAGCCATCTCAACTGCTGAGTTTTAGCCTATATAATATAATAAAAAGGAAATAAAGTACAGTACCCTTTTACAGAACCACTTTTAATTCCAATCTCATCACTAAGTTAGCAAATCATTCGAGTATTACACATGACCATAGAGTAAAATACAATGACCAGGCCATAAAAAGGATGTCATAATGGAAAATAGTGTACAATAGAATGGAAACTGGAAATGAAAAATTTTGAGATTTAACGTTGACGAGTCACTGGCCATATCTGAAACAGAATAATTTACTGTAGCTTTTACATTATAGAAACTATTATACTATAAGGAATAGGAAGATTTTTAGAGTATAAGACAAGTCATGTTATTACATAATAATTCTAACACTAAGTAGTTCAACCTAGTTTAGGTTTGAAAGGAATTCTTGTACACTATAAAAAGCTCTATCAACTAAATATTTTTTCATTTGTTTTTTGAAAATCTTCAAATCATCATTACTTTTCAAGATTTGAGGTAGCTTGTTATAAAAAATTTCCTACCAATTGTAATATTACATTTTTTCTCGATTGGAATCGAATCTTCAATTCGAGATCTATGAAACTTTATAGTAAATATCAGAGTCATCGATGTACGGACAAACTTTTTGACTGAGAATTTTTTTATCATAAATGATTGTTGCATTGTTCCATGGTGTCACCGAGGCTGGGTTAACAGAATTAAAAGATAAATGGTTTATTTAAATCGAGATGATATATAAAAATTTAAAATAACAGTTTCAAAATAAAGTTTTATTGAGAACAAATATAAAATGTGAATTCTAAACTTGTAATTTATAAATTTTTGGTGACGTGTCCGTAACGTTGAGGTGTCTAGAAGCTTTGCTCTCTTCCTGGTAGATAGATTTTTCCTGTGCGTTCTTCTCTCTGAAACATGGCTGGCTGATGTGTGTTGTAACTTTGTGCTCTCTAAAGAATTTTCTATTTAAGTGAATTTATTAATGTTTTAATTTGCCAGTAACTTTAATGCTTAGGCTTGTAAGATATTGTTCTTTGTGTATTTATGTAGTATATTGCCAAAATTCATCTGAAGATTATAAGTTCATTTGCTCTGAAAATTGGATTTCTCATTCATAGGCAATAGATCCATTCATAGTTTATCAAGAATCTATTACATTGGAGCCGACAACTATCCTTAGGTTAATAGGTGTGAAATGCTATCCAGCCGATTTAGGAAAAATTGGTAGCACGGCACAATATAATCTGGTTTTTGTTCAAATAACCAACTATTGTGACCCATTATATGATAATCTGCTCTGTTTCGCGTATTATACTCATGAACATCTGAGTTCTGGATCACACCACTCGTTTTCACATGCATTACAACTTCATGTACATACAAAGATGGCACAGTTAATAGACCAAGCTTTTTAAATAAAGGCCTACAAGAGTCTAACCCATTCACCTTCTCTATACATCTGAGTGCCTTCTTTTGAATCTTAAACACCCTGTCCATATTTTGTTGAGATGAATTACCCCATACTAAAATAGCATACCTAATATGAGATAGTATAAGTCCATGGTAAGCAGTTAACAGTAGTTTTTTATCATTCAGCCTAGCAAGCTGCCGCAGGACAAATACCCCAGATGATATCTTATTACATATCCTCTCAATGTAAGGATGCCATGTTAATTTCCTGTCCAATAAAATTCCCAAAAATGCTACTTTCTCTTCTTGGTCTAATTCATTTTCCTCTACAAACACATTTATTTCTCTATCCTCTACTGAATTATATTTACTTTTGAATTGTAGGAATTGACATTTCTTACTATTTATGTTAATTGCCTTTGCTTCAAGAATTGGACAATTGACTGTACTCCAGTAAAAGCATTTATTTCTAGACTATCTAATAAATAATTGTTAAAGATAAGCGATGTGTCATCAGCAAACAACAGAGCTCTGTGATCTTTTAACTCTTTTGGTAATTGGTTCACATACAAAAGAAACAGTAAGGGACCCAGAATTGAGCCTTGAGGTACTCCAGCCTGGACCTCCAGTTTTTGAGATTTAATTTTTACTATTTCATTCCCATCCACCTTGGTAAGCTCAACACACTGGTTTCTACCTATGAGATATGATTCAAACCATTTTAGTTCTATACCATTCACACCTACAGTTTTTAGTATTTTCAATAATATTCTATGGTTCACACAATCAAAAGCTTTGGATAAATCAAGAAATATTGCGGCTGCCTTCTCACCTGAATCTATTATATCTATTAGTCTTTCAACAAGGGATACTATTGCAGTCTTAGTAGATTTCCCTTTCTGGAACCCATGCTGTTCATCACATATGAAATTAATTTCTTCCAGGTGCATCAATAGCCTATTTAAAACTACTCTTTCAAAAATTTTACTTATTACATTTAGAATACTAATGGGTCTATAATTTTCAACTCTTTCAGAATCACCGCTCTTGAAAATTGGCAAAATTTTTCCTTGTTTCAGATCATCAGGGAAAATACCCTGCTCTAGTGAAGTATTAAGGAGATGCAATAAAGGGTCCAGTAATTCATTTTCACATTCTTTTAAAATTTTGCTTGAGACCCCATCCAATCCTACTGTTTTTTTGTTATTCAATTTTTTTATTATTCTTGACAACTCATCTCTTGATAATGGATGAAATTTAAATACCTTTTCAATTGTATGAGTAGTATGAGTTCCAATTTTTGTATGAGTAGGCTAACTAGAACAAATCTGAATATTGAAATGATATATTCTTGTTTGATATTCATTTATATTTTTACAAAGAAAATAAATTTAGCTGGTTTCTTCTACTAGGTAATTAATTGAACTACTAGCAATAGAAATTCATTTTTTATTTTAAACTGCAACTGTGCTGATGTGCTATCAATACCGTAGTTTTTTCCTTCCTTTATCATACCTTTTATTCACGTTTGTGTTTATTTAAAGAATATAAAATTCATTCAAATGCTATCAGTACAGTAATTAAATTTAAAGGTACCGTAGACAGTTCTTATACTGTTGCAGAAATCATGCTTACTGTGTGAGTCAATTTTTGTTAGTTTATCACTTTAATAGTGCATTACATTTACATTCAGTGAAAAGTATAGATATCAGTACCGTACTCACCAATCCATGCCATCGATCTTCCTTGATAACAAAAAATTGAAACAAAATGTTATTAACAGTTTGACAAGTTTGAAACATTATGAAGGAGCCTGAAATGTTCAAAATACAGTCAAGTTATATAAGAATCTTTGATCGTAGTAGATTAATTTTAGTTGTTAATAAATTGATAATAATAAATTAGTTTGAAAGGACTATTGAATTGATGAAAATCAAAATTTCATTTCTCTTTCACACCATCAATAGGCTATTAGATACACACGGTTGCAAGAGACCAATCTTCCAACACTAATAATAATACTGAGGGTGATGCCCACTTAAGCTCTTAGGCTTGTACGTGGGTAATGAGTGAGAGGGATGATGATGAGAGATGACGACTACTTTTTAGGTAGTCGGGACCGACGGCGTATCGTCTCCTCCAATTATATGCAACTGCGGAGAAACAACAAGTTCATCGTGATACACTTGAGGAGCTAGATGTCAACTATTTTGCAATGAATATTTCCTATAGATGATGGATATGAATTTCATGAAGTAAGTTAGAGCATGAGGAACTGGAATATGATAGATATGACTTTACTAATGAATCTAAAGCAATAGAGTGGATAGTTGGTGTAAGTTTTGTATTCATGACTGCTTGTATGAATGAATAAATAAATATAAATGAATTAAATTAAAATAAATAAATGAGGAGGGTGATGATGGTGAGATAGGGAGAGGATAATAATAAAAGTGTCAAATAATTTATTATTGTTAAATGAAAAACTCATTAGTTGCTGTCAGTTTCATGATACAAATGAAACTATAGAAATAGTTTTCAATTGAATCCAGAATTGAATTCATCAAATACACATAAGAAATTAAGATTGAATAAAATAGAATTAAATCGAGATGGAATTGAATTTTACAATCATCAAAGTGACGGACAATTATATTGCTAAATGAGAAGTAGACTCTATACGGTATAGTTGCTGTCAATTTCATGATACAAATAAAATACGGTAATTCTAGCAATAGTTTGAAATTGAATCGAAACTTTAATAAACATTCCTTGATACACATATAAAACATAGTCATTGAATGGAATATAATTAAATGTAGATAGAGTTGAATCCTAAAATCTTACCTGAATAGTAGACACTGGTCTTTTGTTTGGTGTAATTGGTACCAGGTATTTGCAGCTCACAAAAAATCACTGTTGTTGTGTAAAGCTCCTCTTCTTGTAAAGTGGCTTTTGACACCAATGTATAGAGCCCATTTTCAATAGTTTTATTGATTGCAACCATTTTCAAAGGGACTCTGAAACAATTATTTCAATACATTTCACTTTATTGATAATTCAAATATTTTACAGACTTGAATACTTGAATACTCTAACAAACCCTTTCATTACAGTTCATATATTTTTTAGCAACTAAATGGGTAGTTTTATTTTATTATCCAGTACTCTAATAATAATATATTATTCATTATATGTAAATGTTAAATTAATTCTTAGTCTCCAATATTTATTTATTTTATACATGCAATATCATTCTCAACTATGAATGATTGGGGAAGGAACAACAGACTTAAAGCCCAAAACTGTTCCTTTCCCAAATTTAGATAGAAATTGTCCAAAAATAGGTTATGTTAAACTTCATGATTTTTGTCCAATTTTGAGTCCAAAATATATATAAAATAATACTTCTTCAATTGCGTAGCCTACATTCCAGGCCTGATAGTTGAGGCTGCTTATTCTAGAAATGTGCCTATACTATGAGCTATAATAAAATATTAAATTCAATTTTTTTCACATAGGTACCGTAAGTGCTTAACGTTAAAATATTATATTTAATAATTGTCTAAAAGTAATAAGTGAGCTACTCTTTTTCAATGAAACGAAAAATTATTGGGAAACAATCTCTCTGATTCATCATTATCTTTATGATAAAAGTTTTAGAATGTTGAAAAAGTGATTAACCCTTTCGGTCATGGTGGTCGTTATAACGACCATCACTTGGTTCAATTTTTTTAAGTCACAAACAACTAATTTCACCCCGTTAAGTCATATTGGTCGTTTGAACGAAAATACTCGTGATGAAAATATATGGCATGTGGTGAGCTCTTGCGGTAAAAATACAAAATTTTTGAAGACTTTTTGTATGGACTGTTAGGAGACTGTTATTGTTTCACAACACGCAACTTTCAATTTGGCATACCAGCTTCATTTCAAGTTTTATTTGGGCAAAAAAATTGATTTACATCAATAAAATGTTGGGATAAAAGAATATTATGACAGAAAAAATCAATTAATTATGAGAACCAAGAATTCGGCCCTTCAAAGGGTTGACCGTTTTAACGTCCAAGATTACATAGTGGGAAGTGTACTGTTGGCGCAAATCAATTTTCAAATATCCAAATCAGCTGAGAAATACAATAAAACAAATAAATTTGTAGAGATTTTTCTTATGGCTTTTGCTCTATGCTGTTGTGGATATTTTATATTTTATGCTTCTATCATGAGCGATAAACTAAGTGATAAAGACGTGGAAGACCTACTTTTTGTTGGAAATTTATCGGATTTAGAATATTTGACTACAAACGCAGACTGGTATTCACCACCTCCTTTGGATGTGGTCAATATGGAAACGCCAATCCATTACTCTCATAGTTATTTCAATGAAGACCTTCTGGAACTTAAACTTATAAAATTTCTACTTCCATTGCTCCAAATATTTGACATATTTATGTAATATATATTATCATATCTACAACATGTTATTTTATGTCAAATAAGACTTGTAAATGCCTAAAAATTTTTTTTCCACCAATAATAACATTTGTGCAATTTATGGAAAAGACTATTTATTTCTTACCTTTGAGTAATTTTGGCCGTTTTAACGACCATGTTATATTTCCATAACTATTAGTGAAAATTTTTTTTTGAAACTTTCAAAAATCATTAAAAAAATTATATAATTAGAGTACTAAATTTCAGATTTTTTCTACTAATACAAAAAAAGCATGACCGAAAGGGTTAAGAAAAACGAATAATTTGCAATCCGTCAAACTTATCAACCTTATATCTTTCGAGTGTTTGAAAATGAACATAATGCTAACTATAATCATGGAAGATGTATTTTATTATGTAGAGTAAAAATACAGTATCTTGCGGAAGAATAATAAATAAATAATTTATTTCCATCATAAATCCCGTTTCACATTAGGCTAACTTAAATGTGAAACTAAATAAGAAGAAAAAATTTTATTCTTCAGTTTTGGGAATTATATGGCCACTTTGACAAGTTACGTGGTCATCGTTAGTAATTTAAATTTAGTTCATTAATGTGACTAGATGAATTGTTAAGACATTACCTAAGTTACATTTTTTAGTTTTTTTTTGGAGTCGGGGTAGTCTTAACTTACTTAATCTCTCTCAATTCCCTGTACAATATGAGTACTGGCTCCGGGTAGATGCCTGACACTTTGCAGCAAAAGTCCACTCCAGAGATTTCATGATATATCTGTTCAAAGCTCATTTCTCTCTCTGGAACTGGAAAAAAATAAGACAAGCACCGGTTAGTGGTTTATTGCTTTATATTATGCTGTGAAGGGATATTGTTTTTTCCATATTGCATTAGAAATTTGTTTTTATTGACCATGAAACGTGTAGGTACCGTAAGTGGCAATATGACAATGGAAATGTGAATGGAACACATGTGCATTTTTGTGAAGTCCAAAATGACTGAACTTCCTTTATAAGAGTGTTATAGACTTGAGTATATTAGTAAGTGGTTTGTAAATAGTTTTCAGGAAATAAAAAAAGTTAATAGCGATTATATTTGTACTTATTACATACGGTACATGCAATGACCAAAAATGTTCCCGATTAGAAAATATTATTTTAAAACTTTTATTCAAAGATAAATTACTCTAATATTGAAGTGAAGCTGATAGAATAGTAATTATTATCCGTATCACCTTAACTTAAGAGAAATTTGATTAAATTATTCAAAATGTTCTATCATACAATGAAATTTTACGTGAATTCTATTGATTCCCTGTGTTTCAAATTCATATACTTTGATCCAAAACTCGTAATTTGTACTTCCACTGAAGAATGCATGACTATGATTGAGGATTAAATGTTGAGATTAAAGTTCTATTCGACTAGAAAAATAGTTTAGTAATGTAGTGGAAATGAACAACTTTCAATGTTCAATAATTTTTTAAATTAAAAATCCAAGTAGGCCTACCCTTTTTTTCAATTTTCACTCACAACATGTTTCAAAATTTATGTCATTTTCATGTGAGTGAATAAAATAAATAAATAAAATCAAATAGGCTAAATACTATTTCTGACTTCTCATTTATTTTTATTTCTTGATAGTTAAAAGTAGCCCTAATATGGGAAAGGTAATTCGATGGCAAATCTATCAATAATTCCTTATTATATATTGCGTTGGAATATTTCCTTCAATGTCATGTTGAGCTTTTCAGAGATTTTGTATATTGTATTACAGTAGCCTAAGATGTATATACCTGTAGAAAGATTCACGCTATCAAGTCAGCACCTGATTAGCAAGATTCCCTGTGATATAAATTCATATAGTTTGATTCAAACTAATAATTTGTCCTGTCACTAAGGAATTTCCTGACTATAATTAAGCATTGAATGCTGAAATTGAAGTTCCATTCGACTAGAAAAGTAGTTTAGTGATATGAAGTGAAAATGAACACATTTTAATATTCAATTACTTATTATGCTTTCCAATATTTCCTCCAAATGTCATGTGAGGAAAATGTTGACCTTTTTAGAGATATTATGCATTGCACCGTACAGTTAGTCCAAGATGTATAGACCTATATTGAGATCCTCGTTTTAAATTCAGCATTTGATTGACGTTGGTTTGCTATCCTTGTCTGTCATTAGACAGAGCGAAAACAGTAGCATATAGCTCTAATATTCTCTGTAAACTCTGCACCTTTAATAAATCATTTGTAAGCTATGAAGGAATATAGTTAATTAACAGAATCAGATTTTCTTAATCACGAAAATTCATTAATAAATCATGAAAATATATATTTCCCTAATGCATAAAATATTAAATATTTTAAATACCGTATATTATATCCAAGATTTTATTGATAATCATCGACAATTAATATTATATCAGGTATACCGGAAAGACTTGAATCACAGCTATCTACCGTATAGAAGGCGGAGGTGAAAGAAACATGGTAACCATGCTGCCATCTTATCATTTCCACTGTCTAGCATGTGAATCTCACATTAGTCATATTTTAGTGTTCATTTATATTAAACTATTTATAGCAGGTAACCCGTGCTCCATAAGGGTCTAAACTTGACAAACTGAAAACTTGACCTCATGAAATCTTGAAGAATTGAAGATAGGCCTGTAGCTATCTTTGTTAAATTAAGAATCTATTTGCAAAATTTAAGTTGATCAGTCCAGTAGTTCAGACGTGACATCATTCGTGAATTTTCCTATCCCGTACTGGTATAAGCCAGTTCTTCTTTTATTATATTCTAGATGAGCTATGAACAGGAAAGCTTACCGAATACAACCATAGTTTTGCTGGAGTAGTCTTCGGTTCTGAAGGTTGACACAAGGCATTGGTATTCACCGGCGAGATCTGTGGTTGGATTCAGTATATGAACAGCATTTGGACCTCGAGAACTGCGACTGAATCTGTGCCTCAGTTCCCCCATCAGCTGTGGATGTTTGCCATGTATCCATTGATATACTGGTTGTGGATTACCATTCAAGAACCACTTGAGTACCAGTCCTGAGTCACCGATTGACAGTCTGTAATCGCACTGGATATCGATTCCTTCTGAGCCATTGATTACGGCTGAGGGCACAGTCAGTCTTGTGATCCTAACCCCTACAGCTTGATTAACACCTGTAAGAAAAATATGTGTTATTGCTGATTCGATTATCAATAAGAAGCCATGATAACACTTCCACAAATAATTTATCAAGGTCTCATATATTTAATTTAGTTACAGAAAAACATTCAGTTTAAATGTTAAAAATCTGGTGTGGCGCACTCACACAACTTTCCTTGCCGTTATGAGAATTGATTACCTGACGCTAGTGTCCACGCGCATCTCAAGTCTACTTATAAACAAAGATCTGAGCCAGCTGGTTACAGGACAATAACGCTGGAGACATTCGAGGTCTGCTATCTCTTCATAGTGAATGATCTAATAGAATCAACTGTTGCCAACAGTTTGCAATTAAATAATCACATTTTCTCGAATTTCGAGCTTATTTTCAATTTTAGGTGAAAATGTTACTGAACATTAATTGTAGAGATTTTCATGCTCAATCTTTTCCACTTAAAAGTTTTTGTTTCAATTGTATCTAAAGCCTGATAATTGGGAATCTAAAATCAAACTTTGCACAGATGAGGCGAAGCTCCTGAAATTTTTTACAGATATGAGACTTGTGGCAGTTGATAGAGCTTATCAATGACTATTTTAGGTATAAACTTGATCAAAATAGTTGGAGCCTTTTTTGGAAAAAAATGAAAAACCCTGTATTTGACACCATTTTCGCCATTGTAGCTGCCATCTTGAATTGCATTTGATCGAAGTTGTTCGTGTCGGATCCTTATAGTGTAAAAACTTTCAAATTTCAAGTCATTCCGTTAGTTGGCAGATGAGATATCGTGTACACAGACTTACATACACTCATACACACACACACACACACAGACCAATACTCAAAAACCACTTTCTTGTACTCAAGGGTACTAAACGAATGGAAATTTAGAAATTGCGGTACCTTAATTTTTTTTGAACGCAATTTTTTCCTTAGTATATATAGGTAACAGGGCAAGGATAGTAAAAATTAGATGCCAATGTTAATTTTATTATCCAATTTTTTATGAGTTTTATTCTTTAGAGCTGAGGGTGATGCCTACTAGAGTTCAGCTGAATGGATCTACAGCTTTATGTGGGTCCCGAACCATCGGAAAGCGAGTTTTAGACTCATAAATTGTATTTAAAGAATACGGCTTTACAAATAAGCATGGATACGTTGAAGCACAGATTGAAGACATACATCTGTAGATTCATAGACTTTTTATTTAGTCTATGGTTGGGACATGATGAACTAATACTCATGCGCTTAATATTCAGAGCATAAGCAAGCTATTCAGGCAGGCTATCGAAGGGATAGCGGATAGCTTATCAGCGCAAATAGTGTGAGAATTGCGAATCCCAAATTTTCATTATTTTTTTGTATAAGGAAAATTGTTTAAAAACATTCTTTGATGTCCAAGAGGACGTCAATTCTATTTCCAGCAAAATACATTGTATGTTTCTTTGAATTATTATAATTTTATTCACATTTTTAGTACTGTTTTGTAATAATTCATTTTCATTTTTTGCCGATTAGATGAGTTCAAGGAGATTAATAAATTCAGTTGAATTTCAGAATAATAAATTTAAGGGTACAACCACACTATGGATCAAATAGGAACATGCTATTTTCATTCCTATGCTATATTCTCATTGGCTGATTTGGCCAAAAAAGAACGCACAAACAGTGCCTATAGGATATTACAAGTCATGGAAATTCACACGATGATATAATGATAGAAACATTTTTGAATTAGGAATTCCATCGATTCGTTCTTAACGCTATCAAAAGCTGTAGTTTCATTTGGATAACAACTATTCTCCCTATTTTTGACCTCGCCGATATTCATAGCTTACCTATACAGTAAAACATCGCCTGTCAGAGCTAGTACCTTTTTGAGCGAAATAATACTGTATGCTAGATAATTTTTTACTGATGACGTCAATTATGATAAATTTTCTCTAGTCGTGGGTACAACACAATATAACAAAAAATACTGTTGGCCTAGTGATGTTTATACAATAATAATTAATGTGTCGGCTTCTCGAGGGAACTATTTCGGATCTGTTTTTTCTCTATATTATTTATTCCGAATTTATTCTTTTAGCTATTTCATGTTTTATTTATCCATGAGCACAATATGAAGCGGTGTATTTTGACCGATAAATAATCTCAACAATACTAAAAAAGATACGTTAATAGTTATTTGTATATCTAGAGTGAAAAGTGCTGGTTTTTCTCCCTGAGGAAAAAGTTTGATGCCCGAGGCGAAGTTGAGGGCAACAATTTTCCTGAGGGAGAAAAAACATTTTTCACTCGTGATATACACAACATTTTTCCTCCACCTACATTTTTATAAAAACTGCTAATAAAATAATTTTTAAAAACGTATGTGACCAAACAATGTGTTACAACATAATCTAAAAAGTAAACAGAAACAGCTGGCTTGTAATCACAGTTCTCCTCCGACAGCACTATCTGTCGGCTAAAGTTGTAACAACAATGAAAGCCAAAACTACAGCTATGATGAAGTTCCCGTTTCAAATTTGATTAGTTAATAAGTAATATTCGTTGGCTGATATTTTGAATAACATGGAATAAAAGGAAAAAATATATACATTTTTTTAGTATAGTGATATGAAGTTTGTAATAATAATTTCAGTATACAAACATGAATTTTATATATCGATCAAATGTCTGGTTGAGGTATTGAATTTAGTTGGTTCAATGACTACTCTATATGCTTCCTCATCTGAGCTTAGACCTTCTGGCTTGTAATCACAGTTCTCCTCCGACAGCACTATCTGTCGGCTAAAGTTGTAACAACAATGACAGCCAAAACTACAGCTATGATGAAGTTCCCGTTTCAAAGTTGATTAGTTAATAAGTAATCTTCGTTGGCTGATATTTTGAATAACATGGTATAAAAGGAAAAAATATATACACTTTTTCAGTATAGTGATATGAAGTTTGTAATAATAATTTCAGTATACAAACATGAATTTTATATATTGATCAAATGTCTGGTTGAGGTATTGAATTTAGTTGGTTCAATGACTACTCTATATGCTTCCTCATCTGAGCTTAGACCTTCTGACCTATTCCAAATGTACGTTTTTAAAATAGAGATGCTTCCCATGTTATTTAAATGGAGTCACTTTTACTCCCTAGGGAGTTTTTCTGTTTTTTAGTACCGAGAGCGAAAAAGTGACACTTTAGTATCATGTTTCAGGGAGTAGGTGGGGGAAAAAAAATCTTTTCCTCCACCTACTGTCTAAAGTACTTACTTTACTCCCTGAAACATAATACTAAAGTTTCACTTTTTCGCTCTCGGTAGTAAAAAACAGAAAAACTCCCTAGGGAGGAAAAGTGACTCCATTTAAATAACATGGGAAGCATCTCTATTTCAAAAACTCACATTGTAATAGGTTAGAAGGTCTAAGCTCAGATGAGAAAGCGTAATAGAGGTGTATGTCATTGAGTCAACTAAATTCAATACCACAACAAGAAATTTGATCAACTCATGAAATACATGTTTGTATGATATTATATTCTTAATATTGGTAAATAAATAAATAAATAAATAAACCTTTTATTGCAACTTTTACAGTATTTACCTATTGGTACATAGTAAAAATAAAATAAAATTTTCATGGTTGCAAATCAGCTTCCGCTGAGGTTACTTCTTTGGTTGGCACCAAATGAAATATGAACATGATAGATAACATTCACTTTTGAAATTTAGTCTTTGTATAGCCAAACACCGCCGTACACCTTCTTCATCCTCTCCCATTCCGTCCTCTCCTGTGCTACCCTCTGCCATGTTGCTCCACCGCAGACTCTCCTAAATTCCTCGTCCCATCTGTTGGTTGGTCGTCCTCTGCTTCTCTTCAGTGTTCGTGGATACCAGTCTATTATCTTCTTTGTCCATCTGTTGTCTTTTGTTCTCGCTATATGTCCTGCCCAGTTCCATTCTCTTTCTACTATCAACCGTCCTATGTCCTCAACCATTGTCTCTTTGGATATCCATATTTTCGTCTTTTTATCTCTTTTAGTAACTCCCAACATGATCCTTAGCATTGCTCTCATACTAGTTCTCATTTTCCTGATAATTTTTCCTGTGAGAGTCCATGTTTCACAGCCATACAACATAACTGGGATTATACACATCTGAAGTAATTTTCGCTTATTTTCCATAATAACCGTGCATAATAATAACCGTTCCATAATAAGCGGAAAAGGTGATTAAATCTTTTAAACATTGACCATCCCAACGCAATTCTTCTTGTGATTTCTCCCCATTGACCGTCTTTTCCAATTCTTTGCCCTAAATATATGAAGCTGTTGACATTTTCGATAATTCTTCCTTGGTTCAAATCAATTACTTCATCTGCTTGACAATTGAAACTCATAACCTTTGATTTTTCAAAATTTACTTTAAGGCCTATTTGTTTTGTTTCTTCCATCATCTCCTTTAACATATCCTCAACTTCACTTGCACTTCTTCCTATAAGAACAATATCATCAGCAAATTTCAAGCAGTTCAACCTCTCCCCATTGATATCTATGCCTCTATCTTGCCAGTCTAAATTTTTGAAGGTTGTTTCTAAAACGGCATTAAATATTTTTGCAGATGGAACATCACCTTGTCTTAATCCTCTTTTCACACGTATCTCTTTACTCTCTCCTCTTACTGAACATTCTAATTTCATATTCTCATATATATATTTAAAAATTTGTAAATATTCATCTTCAACACCAAGTCCAGCTAACGTATTCATAATAGCATTGGTTGTTACACTATCGAATGCTTTTTCAAAGTCGATAAATAGTAGGACCATTTGGAAATTGTATTCCCTCGCCTTTCGTATCAATTCCAGCAGTACTAAGATATTGTCTAGTGTAGAGAAATTTTTCTTGAATCCGGTCTGATCGTTCTGTGTTGCGGCATCTAAATTTCTTCCTATTCTGTATGTTATTATTGCAATGAAGACTTTGTAAATTGTACAGAGGAGACTTATTGGGCGATAGTTCTTTACTTCTTTTCTGTCTCCCTTTTTATACAGTAGTATTAGGTTAGCCTTCAACCATAAATCAGGAACTTTTCTATTTTTTAGACATATATTAAACAACTTAACTAGTATACTGGCTACAGCTCTTCCTCCCGCTTTTATTTCTTCATTTGTAACTCTGTCCGGTCCTCCCGCTTTTCCTTCTTTTAATTTGCTTATTACTCTCTCCACTTCACTTTCCAGGATTGGAAGGCTATTTTCTACTTGACCTGCATCCAGCTGTTCCTCTCTCCTTCCACTGCACTCTGCTGATGTGTCTGTTTCAGGCCCCTGTATCCATTTAAATAACATGGGAAGCATCTCTATTTCAAAAACTCACATTGTAATAGGTTAGAAGGTCTAAGCTCAGATGAGAAAGCGTAATAGAGGTGTATGTCATTGAGTCAACTAAATTCAATACCACAACAAGAAATTTGATCAACTCATGAAATATATGTTTGTATGATATTATATTCTTAATATTAGTAGACTATAAAAATTTATACAATTTTGAAAATATTTTATTCTATTCAAAATACCAGACAAAAAATATTTTTGATCTGCAATTCAAATCTGAAACGCGTTATCTGGAGTCATTCTTGGTAGCCGCTCAGCTGATATAATTGTAACAACTTTAGCCGATAGATAGCGCAATTGGCAGTGCCAATCAGCCGACCGGTTTTTAGGTTTTAGATTTTAATTTATGTTGTTAGGAAACATTGTCACCAATATGTAAGTTATTAAAATGATTTTATTTGCAGTTTCTATAAAAAAATGTAGATGGAGGAAAAATGTTGTGTACATCATGAGCGAAAAATACTTTTTCTCCCTCAGGAAAATTGTTGCCCTCGGCTTTGCCTCGGGCTTCAAACTTTTTTCCACAGGGAGAAAAAGTAGTACTTTTCACTCTAGATATACAAATAACTATTCTTGTATATCGTTTCATTCTTTTTTGCAACGCACACATAGCCTACATCCGTCTATCTGAGAGTCTCCTCGCGTCTCCATGGAGACGTTTGAGCTTACCTCCGTCTGTCTGCATACGTTTGTCTATTGCTGTGAGATTTGGCCTTCATTTTAGAAGTTCTGTGCAATGAAAAATTTCACACTGGTGAACTCAGAAATGAGCAAAGCAAGAGCTTCTACTACCGATGAGCGTTGAATCATTCCGGCTGAACAGAGATGTGCGTCTTTTCTCGGATTAAACCCTCTTCCTTTACTTCCCTCAAACCCCCCAACTCAGTCACGCTGTCACGTCTACGTCATCGCGTCAAAACCAAACGCTTGGAAGTGCCGATAAGCAACTAGCAAAATATTATAGAGGGTGGATCGATATCCCATTCATCAGTCTACAAAAAAATACTCGAAAGCAAAGGATTCTTTTATAAATGTGACCAGTATTCATTTTTTATGAAAATGCAGTTACTAACCTTGTTAAACGACTTGGGGAGCTGGTATTGTCTAAGCTCTAAAGTACAGATAAAATATAGCATAATGATACCCACATAATAGTTATGCTACCTCTATGTCTAAAGATCTGTACAGTCTTCTATAGCAGCACTGTTCATGTGTTCGATTCCTGTTTTTTCTGAATTTTTTCTGCATGTAGACCTCAGCGGAACCTCTGTATCGCATTCTGAACCCTCGACTGGATTGTCCAAAAATGAGATCAGCGGGCTCGCTTCGCTCGCCTGCAATTAGACCTCAGCGGAACCTCTGTACCAAATTTGAACGTATTATGTCAATTTGATCTCGAAAAACACTTGTTACTATATCGGCGTATCTTTGGCGAACAAAATTCTTCCACCTCAGCTAAACCTGTCTACTGAATTTTTTTTTAATATATTTCCATCATATTATTGAAAAAGGTGAGGAAACGCAGAAAAGCTGAGAAAACTCTAATTTTGGGCGTATCTTTGGCGTTATTTCAAATTCCTTCTAACACAACATTATTGCACCCCAGCTGAGCTTCTGTAGTAAATTTGAACATTTTCTGTTCATTTGTTCTCGATAAAGCTGAGAAAACGCTAAAAAACGCAGATTTTGGGCGTATCTTTGGAAATTTTTCCAAATCCGTTCTTATTGCGCCTCTAAAGGGCCAACTGAACACACCTACCAAATTTGAAATGTTATGTCATATTTTTATCATATGTTAGGACGATCCAGTCGGGGGCCAGACTAAACGTCTGGCTAAACGGATATGGCGAGCGAAGCGAGTCTGACGGCTAGTAATAATATTCCCAGGAATAGCTCTGATTGAAGTAGCAGTACCCAATCAATTTTTCCGCGATAAATCAGGACCTCCTAAATGGGTATTCAGGAGGTACTGGATAAATTGGTATTTAGGAGGTCCTGGATAAATGCATTTCAATCTTCAACTTGGTGCCAACCTAACAAAGTTAACTCAACTTAATGCCAACCTGACAAAATTTTTAATTTAGTTACCAGAACAACTGTTTCGAAGAGGTACTCTCTTTAGATTATAGTTCTATATTAACATAAATGGTATGGATATTTCAATAATTATAATTTTAAGATATTGGAATAAGAAGAATATACATGCTAAAAGACGAACTTTAAACCCTTGAAAACCACCCTTAGAGTTAAAATATCGCCAAAAGATTTCTTAGTGCGCCTCTAAAGGGCCAACTGAACATACCTACCAAATTTGAACGTTTTTGGTGCAGTAGATTTTTAGTTCTGCGAGTGAGTGAGTCAGTCAGTCAGTGAGTGAGTGCCATTTCGCTTTTATATATATAGATTTGTTCAATTTCTATAGAATAAGATCCAACCATTGGTATGCCAGACGCAAAAATGCATGCATTCAACAATGTCTATTCGGATAAATGTTCAAAAGAAACACATTCAGAGGGTTCCGATAGACATAGAGAAAATATAGCTATTTTCTTCATAGTATTGGTACTTCTACAAGTAGTCACCCAATTATCACTATAAATATTACTGTCAGTTTCGATTATTTGGAATTATAGTAGTTGTATCTCTAGTAACGATTTTTTTTATTTCTGCTAGGAATTGTTTCAAGTCATCGCTCACGTTTAGATTGTGTGTCTTGTTATATTTCTTGCCGTTGTGTTGTACTCATTTTTCCTATAGCATCACGCTTAATTTCGTTTTGATCAGTTGATAAGCCAATGGCTGCTATTTGCAGATTCAAATTTTTAGGTAGCCCAATCAATACATTTTTCAATCAATTTGAAATTTTTATAGTAATCATGGTGGTGGTGTTTTGTCTCGCTTAATGATATCAAGGTAAATTGTTGGGCTTCTTTATGTGTAATGACAGAGAAAATATAGCATATGATCATAGTTTCATGCAATATTTTCTCTATGGTTGGTACTGATCAAACAGATAATGATAAGGTACCAAAAAATAGTATAGACGCACAGATTTTTTTCGCGGGGGCTTCAGAATGCATGGCCTTTTATGGGGAGCGTCTATTTCGCTCCTATATAGTTTACCCCATCAGAGACAACGCACCCGGTTAACGAGCGGAAAAAATTCAGCACGTCTAAGACGCCCGTATAGTTAGGGCCTAAGAAATAAAGGCTGTGCAAAGGCTAAAAATAAACTTTCTACTCGTGATATTTTTCAAAGTTTTTCGATTTGTTGATAGCTTTTCATCAAGCTATCAAAATGAAAAAGTTTTCTCAGGAAAACATTTTTTTCCGATCATTACTTTTTGAGATATGAGCGCCTGAAGTTTGAATTTTTGTGACAGAACATTTCAAATTCGGTAAGAACTGAATCCATGAGATTCAGAGGATGGATTCTTCATGGTGTTGTTGATCTAGTAAAACAAACAAATTCTGAAAATATCAATTTTCAATTAATTTCACCAAAAAAAAAGTAAATTCGTATGGCTTTTGCTGGTGGGGAATCCCTTGCGGGAAGGTCCCACCGCCTGAATATATCATTTAAGCCGTCAATGGGCCTTACGACTGTCATACTTCAGCCAAAATAATAACTACAATTAAAAATAAAAACAATTCTGCGCATCTTTGTTATTTTTTAGTGCCTTATCATTATCTGTTTGATCAGTACCAACCATAGAGAAATAATAAACCAAAAATAATTAACTACAAGCAATTTTTAATTATTTTTAGTAAATTGAATAACTATCTTAAAAATTCATATTTTCAGAAAATTTTTGTTTTACTAGATTAACAATACCTAGAAGAATCTATACTCCAAATCTCATGGATTTATTTCTTACCAAATTTGAAATGTTCTGTCCCAAACATTTAATCTTTAGGCGCTCATATCTCAAAAAGAAATGATCAGAAAAGAAATTTTTTCCTGAGAAAACTTTTTCATTTTGATAGCTTAATGATATACAAATCGAATAACTTTGAAAAATATCACGAGTAGAAGGTTTATTTTAGCCTTTGCACAGCCTTAAGAGCCTGAGGAAAATTGGACTCTGAATTATTTTGAATTACCGTGACGTGATTATTAAAAAAAAATCAATCCAAACATTAAAAACTTAATATATCACAACACAAGAAGCGTAAAGCGAACAGCAATCTGATCAATCAGTCCCCAAGAAACAATCCCAATCAATACTGAAATCTCAACTACAAACTGTTTCAAATTATGACTACCTTGATTATAATAATAGATCATGAAAAAACTTCAGCTTCTGATTTGTGAGTTTTCCAACAATAAATCTTAAAACAATTTGCATTACTGTGGCATTTCTAGATTGATTGTAACTATTGCCATAGAGAAACAATAGCATCAGCACTTACGCTGATGTTTCTCTATGCTATTGCTAATTTAGCATGAACGACTTACAAAAAACTGTCCACAAAACAAATATTGATGATTTAGTGGAGAACAGAAAGCATCGCCAGTCCATGTTGAACTACTAAGTTATCACCGACTCACAGCAGCAGGTAGCAGACTGAAGTGGTGAGGAATCGAGGGCTCTGACAACAGACAACCCTTCCGCATTAATCACATTCTGCTGAACACTTTCGCTCCATCGACTGTCACTGTCAACATCAGATCAGCAACATCAACATCAACATCAGCATCAACATCAATATAAACATCAACTCTGATCGCTGTCAACAGGTTGCGCGCTCAGATGTCAGCTATACTTTTTATCTCTCAATAATTTATATAGAGCTAAGCCTAATGTAGGGTTTTTCAATGCGGATTTTTTTAAAAATATGACCAATCATGATAGACCTATATCCTGATGCTTGCATCTTTTCTGCTCTCATTATTTTTATTATTATTACAGATCAAGTACAATTTTATTATACTGTTATTTTTATAGATGAACGTTATAGGGTTCAGTCGTTCTACAAAAAAGAAGAAGAAGAAGTGAAGAAGAAGAAGAAGAAGAAGAAGAAGAAGAAGAAGAAGAAGAAGAAGAAGAAGAAGAAGAAGAAGAAGAAGAAGAAGAAGAAGAAGAAGAAGAAGAAGAAGAAGAAGAAGAAGAAGAAGAAGAAGAAAAGCAGAAGTAGAAGAAGTGGGAAAGAAAGGTTAGGCTAGGTTTACTATAGATTGATAAACTTTTTATTGGGATATTTATAATGAAATCTGGGAGACGTTTCCACAATAAGAGGAAAAAATGCATTTTGTGTATACCAATTTTGTATTTAATATTTTGTATTCTAATTTCGTATTGAAGATTTTCAATTATGTATTTTGTTTTGTGGAAACAATAAAGGCTTTATTTGTTTTATGAAATATTCATTCATGAAAGATTAGTTTAAACATTAAGATAAAAACCGTTTGAGTCATGACTTCAAGAGATACTGATTGATGTATCTGATCAGTCGAATCTGTAGTTGGGGATATTCAAGGAATATGAAATAAATTCTTATCAATTATATCACTTTCTTCCAATTTTGTTCCTTCTAACATTCAGATTGATCCTCCCTCCACATGCATAGAACACAATATAAAACATAAAATTTATTACTGTATATTATTCAATTTGGAGTTTTCTTTGATGTAGCCTACCGTATGAATTTTTATTTTTCCGTTTGATGTTTGATTTCATGAAAAGTATCATGATTTCGACTTATTATCATCGCGTTTCTCATTATGTTAGACCTGAGAAGACCTAGACCTCAGACCTAACAAAGAAATTGAGACATCTTCCATGGCTTTTACCCAAAAATGACAAAGGGGTGCATTTTTCATGAGCACAGACTATTAATTAAATAGTGTTACAAATTTTGTAAGTTTTTCACGTCTTACACCTGTGAGATCCTAAAGAAGAAAACATGGTTGATTGAGGCAGACGATCTGACTAAAACTGTGTGAAAATTTGAAGAAATCACAGGAATCGTCTGTATAGATGAAAATTGGAAGATGTTAGACATTTGAGATAGGCCTATTAATTACACTGTTCTCGATACAAAAAGTATGGAACGAACGTCATTCATTTGATCAATCAGCTACCAAGAAACATTGTGAAACCCTGCGAGAAATTTATTTTCCTGAGATAACAGCTCAATCAAAAACAAACATTGTAACAATAAAGGAGTGTGTCCCTCCGAGACACACTGTAGTGGCTCTACTTTTAGTATGAAGTTGACGCTCGAGGTTGAAGTTCTCTCATTCGCCGCTAGGTGTCAGAGGTGCCTTTAAAGTAACTGTAGAATTTGGTACAGGTTACTCTACTGAAGAGTTAGTGCCAGTTGCACAGAAGCCGGTTAAAGTTTAATCGTGATTAATTCCATGAGAACCAATCAGAGAAGGCAATTTTGATAGATTACTTTTCTGATTGGTTCTCGTGAATTTAATCACGATAAAATTTAACTGGATTCTGGTCAAATGGACCTTAATATGGTAAAGTGACTGAAGATAATATATAGTCATCGTATACTATGGTGATAGAGAAACTATAGCCTACAGCCTACACAAGGTTTCTATGCTTATTCTATGATAAGTAAAGCCACCGTAGGCCCAAAGAGACATCACATAGCTTTCACAACTCATTGTCTTCTTTAGAACTTTAGTCTTCAGTTTAGTTATTGTGGAATACTGCTGGAAAAAATGGAAAGAAACAATAATTTTATTCATGACCCAGATATAGTCATGAATATGAAGCATTATTTTTTAAAACATATTATAAACAAATAGGAAAGAGGAATATCGCCTATCATCATTGAGCATTGGAAAACAGTGATCTCTCACAAATTACTCAGGAAAATCATACCCTGATCTTCAATGGCTTCAATCAATATTTTACAACACTTAACAACGAATGATTTAAGAGATCAAAATAGATTACGAAAGAGATCAGGCATCTTATGGAAAGCTTTTCCCTATGCCTATTGGAGGAGGAACCTCCTTCACTCATATACTGTATTTTAAAGTACGTAGCTTACATTATTGAAGTAGCCTCTTGAACGACTTTTGCTCAACTCTAATGACTGCTACTGTGAACGTTACACTGGACCAAACTTCATGGGCATCTAAAGATGTTTGACGGCAGTGGCCCTAGTTGCAGGTTAAAAATATATTGAAGAAATATTAGAGATAAATGAGTAGTCCTATCCATAATTAGATCGACCAAAAATGTAGGCTAAAAAATGGCAGATTTGCTTGGAATAAATAAGGTATTGCTGATAAGCTTTAAGATATCCTTTATGAGGATACTACAGTTATTGAAATAAAATGAGAATCATCCAGTATCCTTTCATATTTTATCAATGCAATAGTATATATTAAAACTATTCAAGGGAATACTGGATAATTTTCATTTTATTTCATTGACAGTCGTGCTTTGCGCAGTGATTCCAACTGTGTCATTATCATCATACAAGCATTTCAAGATCAATTTCAGTTACACTATTTTTTTAATTATCTTCGTAGATACTCATTGGAATAAATTTTTATTGAATCGCGATTGTGTTCTATAGACAAGAAGTTCGCCCCAACTTGGATGAAACGAATTTATCAACAGCTATTCAGAGAGAGTCTACAGTTGATTTATTGTCAGTAAACAAGCTACTGTGTGACCGAGGAGCAGCTCAACCTATACTTAGGACACTTGAGTGATTCCCACCACTTACTTTTCTACAATGTCTGTAATTTTCAAGAAAATGACTCAAAAATCGCTCCAGGGTTTTGCAGGTCATCAACGTAAACCTGTCCTAGTGGTTTACACCTGTGTAGTTTGAGATGTGACTCACGACCCCAAGTCTCCAACCCTGTCTAATCTGTTGGAAGGTATTGATAACTCTGTCAAGTGGTGACTCAATAACTCTGCTTATTTTTTGTTTTTGATAACATAACTAATCATACATCCATCACCTCTCAACTATCATCTTTGTTTCTCCCCATTCATTCTTCATTTCCCACATTTACTTTATTTTATTGTAGACATAGTTCTGGACTTTATCATGTATATGTTACAAGTCTTTCAATATGCTACTATCTACGGTTTTTAAAAGTAGTTGATGAGGACCGTATCTGATTAATAAAGGCTTACGTAATAGCACAGATAAAGGTAAAATTCTAGTTATTTACTCCACAACCATGGTAATAGCCATGTTGCTGAAGTCACCTGAATCAACCAAGAATTCAAACACCTATTGACACAACTAATTCCATTAAACAGATAGGTAAGTATGGAGTGTCATAAAAATACCTGGAATTTAGCGTAAGCAGTAAATAACATTCGAGGGAGAAATAGGTTTGTGCTATGCTTGTTGGTACTACCAAATAATTTCAATAAATTGTACTGTTTTATTCTATGGGTTACACGTTCAACGTAAATCAATCTAATATACAGTAGTTCGAATGGTGAAATCAATTCTCATATTTTTTCAAATCAAACTTACTGCCCCAAAATAATACACAAAAACAATAAATAGCCTACATAAAATATTTTTTTAAATCACCTAAAAGTACATAATTACATCATGATTAAATTTCTTGATGTTAATTGGTGATACCAGAAAGATTCCTTTCATATTCCTCCACTAACATCAATGATCTACACTCAGATAAAACTTGAATAAAGTCCCAAAAGTGAATTCTATGCTGTTGACAGGTGACAACTCTATGCTGTCAAATAGTGAACTTTCAGCACCAGGAGTGATAATACCTAGTCCACTTGGTGAGAATATCAATGGAAGGTGTGCGTGGAGAACATTCCAGCTGTCGAATCAAACTCCATTCAACCTTCTAATTAGTTGAAAAATTCAATGAGTTACCTCCCCTTCCAATTCATTATTCGTCGATCCTGTGATTTAAGTTTCACTCGTATCTTTCTTGTTCTATTTGGTTTATCCAGTGATCTAAGTTTCACTCGTATCTTTTTTATCCTATCCGGTCGATCCAGTGATCAAAGTGTCACCCGTATCTTTCTTGTTCTATAAAGCGAGGAGAGCTGTCAAAGGAGTATAAAAATCGAAAGTTAGCCCAGTTATCGGCACCAGGGCATGGCGATGTTGTCAACACGCGCGCTCAACAATGAGACGATTTAGCATCGAGCCGCCGACAGAGATGAATCGCGGTTGTCATTTCTGAGGTGGGAAGGGGGTGACAGGGGGATGGAGCGCCCAAGTGGAAATGAATAAACGCGGGGTGGACAGTTCGGACAGGTTGAGCGATTTAGGGTTAGGCCTGCAAAGGCGGTCCAACAAAGAGCCCAAGACAAGGCGGAAGGAGGGAAATACCATTTGTTTGTTCCCGTTTAATATTTATCGGCTTGTGTCCACAGGGGCAGGGGCAGGGGTAGGGGAGATGCTTTGCCAGTCCGATGCGCTACGGGTCTAGGGGAGGAACACCGAGCTCAACTCCTCTGCTAGCCGCATAACTTACTCCTCTAATCGAGGAGCTCTCTATTTCCGCGATCCCCTCACGCTGGTTCCTCATCGAATGTGTTGTTGATCCAAATACTGTAATACGAGATCTCTTTCAGTGAAATCTGTATCGCGATCACGGTGGTCTGAGAGTGTGGTTGAAGTTACAAGATTATTGTTTACAAGGTGATAAAAGTGTGACATCAATAGTGAGGGAGGGTTATACTCTGATAAGGTTGTGGAAGATTGGGATGTGAGAATTTTAAATTGAACCATGAAGTAACGTTGTTTTAGATAGTACCAAGGAACCTAGAATACTATACAATGTATAGGTATAACGCGGATATATAGACTAAGTACATTGGAGAGTACTATCACTACCTCCGTAAACAAAGCCATAGTGCATTCGTGTGACGTCAGCACAGGTAGGGCTCCTACACCAATACAACACTGGCTGATATAAATAAGCTGAAATTAACACATTTTTATTGGTGTAGGAGCCCTACCTGTGCTGACGTCACACGAATGCACTATGGCTTTGTTTACGGAGGTAGTGGAACTGTCAGGCACCCAAGACCCAATGACTGGGACATGGCTTACTTTATCTATAGTAGGCTATGCCTGGGGCCTATTGCTTGAGAAAAAACATACTGATAAGATTATTAATGATCAGCTGGTTATTAGAATGGGAAATTACTAGAATATTAGCTTTTATTTACTCTTGCAACATGGCCCTGGTTGAATTGATATCAGATCAAACATGATGTAGTGAGATTCACCTTATGAAGTCAGTGATTGTATTTCTTCATTATCCAACGAACGATTTGGCAGCAGCGTGGGGGTAGAATAGGATAGACTATCCTCTTTGTCCAATGACAGACAAGGATAGCAAACCCATGGTGCTGACTTCTTAACGTGAACCTCATCACACTAGATGATAAGGTGTAAAAGAGGAAAGAAATTTGACGAAATGAAGAAAATGTATTAAATTGGAGAAGAAAGAGTAGGAGAAAAATTACAGTCACGATTGATCGATCATCAACCGACGTTTGTGCAACCGTCCGATTTTATTTTCAGTTTAGTAGTTTTTACAGAGATTATTGCTCCAGTGATTGTGTGTGCATTTTGGTTAGTGACCAATGGTAACAGTGCTTTCAGGCTTATAGGTGGTGGGGGAAAATGGTTTGGGTGGGGTGGCAAGGTGGGGTGGTTAAAGATTGCTGACAAAACCAGCTACGTAGTCTTTCATACAGTGGACTCAGAACAGAACTATACTCTGTACAAAATAACTTTTGACTTGGGAGGGACATGCGCAGCAGAGAAGGCTTACAGAGGTAGAGATATAACGGCAGCGAAGTTACCGTTCTTAAACGGCCAGCATTCTCTAATTTCTCGTGAGTATTCAAGCGCTCATGTTAAACTTACGGAGTTTACTGTCTGGAATCCTTCTGTCGACTGACTCTAATCGACAAATTGGCAACTGCGCTTCTATCTATGACTCTATCCATCACTGTAATTGGCTGATATCCCTCCATTTCTCTGCGCCGCATATTCCTCCAAGTCAGAAGTTATTTTGTACGGAATATAGAATAGAACAGAACTAGCATATTATATTGCTTCATACAAATAAGAATAACAGTTACATTACTAGACAAATAACAGTAACATACAAGAAACAGGACAAAAGTATTAGTTCGTAGGGAAATTCACGGTTGAATTTTGCTTTTTAGGACAGTCCATGGGTTCATATTAAAGTCCACCGTATGTGAGTCCACAGCACCACAGAGGCTTTCACAAGAAAGCACTCGAATAGGATATAATTCTTCCAATATGCATCTTAGAGAGATAATGGTCTTATTAAATATTAATCATGATTCTCTAATTCTTGCTCATTGCTTTACACTCCTTTTTTCTGATTATTCATTTTGAGCTTCACATGTTTCTTCAATGATTATATTCATGATAATGAATGTGTTAACTACAGCCATACCTAGTAGGATGCCCAACAGCCTCGTAGAGCCTGGACCACACTTATCATGCAGTATTCCGATCCTACTCATATCCGATTCTCTGTGGGGTGGAGGAGTGGTGGTGGGACAGATCACATGACGGACATGTGTGGCATGCACTATTCCAGGCCGTTGTCATCACTGATCTTAATATGTGATCGGATCGGAAAGCTCCACGATAAGCGTGGCCCGCTTCATGCTGTGATACTACCTATAGGTGGCTAGATGAATTAAAATTATTCTTAAGAGTGTTTGGCCATTTCTTTCAAGTTTTAACTCAGGCTGACCAGTTGATAGAAACTAGTGGGCCTATTCATTGTTCCATTGGGCATCCTACTGGAGATGACTGTGAATAAACTCATTCAGGTTTCCATCGTGATGGGATGAATTTGACCGAGACTATAATATTGATACACGGTTCTCATATTATAGATTTGAAAAAGTAGCATTGAAGAACAATCAATCATCTCAATTCATATATAAAATGTACATGAATGCGTCAAATATAAAAATTATTTGTAATATAACAAGCCAGGCAGAACAAATATTATATATAAATTTACATAATGAGTCATCGTGGTTGGTTTTCAAGAAACTCATCCACGGAGTAATACGCTTTTTCAATTAAGAATTCATAAAGGTCAGCCTTAAATTCTCTCAGTTCACTGTTAGTGAATGATAGTTTTACTATCATTTACTATGCCACTCTTGGCATATTGGCATTAAGTAACATGATCAAATTTCTTGAATAACATTCTATTGGTTTTATCCAAATTCTACTTGCTAATCATGTCTAGGCAAATTATATGAGAATGATTCTAGGACGGTAACATATATATACGCCCCTCTTAATAGCGATCGAGCGAATCTATCAAATCATGATAAAAAATATAGTTTTATATCCTCATACCTGATTGATACATGTGATAAAGCACCAATGCAAAGAACTATGTATTCTATCAGCACGAGAAAATAATTTTTATGATAAAAATCGCATGGTTATTATCATCGACACATTCTATTTATTCAATTAATTTTAATTATTTTTATTAATAAATTTATATTTTAGAATAAGAAATAAGAGAACAAAATTAATGGTTAGTCCTAGTGACTAGTTTTGATAGAAATAATAATAAAAAACATTCTATTTATTTGGTCTCTGTTCCTGAAGATTGGTTTTTGTAAATCGAAAATTTGCACAGCAATAAAAGGAACATCAAGCGTTTTACTAAAATGTGCATTTACTAAACTTCTAATCCCGCATTCCAGCTGAATCTGTGAATTTCAACCTTTCTAGTTTAGTCGTTCTTGGAATAAAAAAAAATTAAATAACATTTTATTAATAAATAGAATACTTTGGCAATAAAGAAGTACAAATGAAAAACAATAATAACAGCCCTTTTATCGCATTCTTACCGTTTAATACTCTCCTCAGAACAATCAAATTAAATTGATCTATAGTGGCTGAATCAGAAGTACACGCCTCAAAAACCAAGGAGCTGTCTGATTCGTCAATGGTTTGATTGGACGCCATTTCACTTCACAGCTCTCTACCAATAGGAAGCTAGCAGCTAGAGAATATCACATGCAAGTCACCGACCAATGAGACTACTTGTTGAGTTTGGGCGTGGCGTACATTGGTGTATTCAGTTAGTTCTGTGTTTCTCCGCAACAATTGATTTTCTTTATGGTTGTCAAAGTGTATATTCTTTGAAAAATACGATACCAATTATTGATATCAAACATTACAAGAAGCAACTTCATAATTTGTATGCAGTTACACTTTGAAATGTTGTTTTAAGTAATTAAAATATCAGCTAGAATAGAATTGAATAGAATGCCATCTGGGAGAATGCCACTTGAAAAAGAGATGTAGGAGAGCCACGAAAGAGATGGGTACCGGAACAGGTTGATTAATAAACCTAAGTGAAGATGACATAACAGGCCTGCTGTAGAATTTAGGAAGACAAATTTCTAAATCTGTGCATAATCTGAATCTGCTTTAGTTAAAGAACTTCTATTTTACTCATCAATAACATAGATTTTTGTTATGACATGCTTCAATAATAAGCTATCATAACTGAGATTTCATATGAGACTAACAAATCTCATATGAGATTTCATACTTGTAACATAGACATCATACAAAAAAATTGGCAACGGTACGTAGTTGAAAAGGATGGAACTATCTTCTATGTCTACTAATGACAGAATAGAAAACCAATGTTTATCAGATTCTGAATTTATAACATGAATCTCAATAAAGATTTTACATATCACTAGTACAATAGCCTCATTGAAACTGTTTTGCGGGATGGGTGAGTTAGTAAGCAGCATCTAATTAAAACTAATGATAATAATTGTAATACCAAAGTAAACTTTATTTTATTATTCACATCATTTTATTTCAACGTGTTACCTCGACATGAATGCAATTTTCAAGTGATTGAGTGGAATAAATAAATACCAGTAGCCCTTACAAACATAGTAAATACTAATTATTCATCTTAATATTGTGGTTCATTGTGAGAAATTTATCTTCCTATACATGATGTTCACTTATTAGTTTGAGTTGAAAAATTCCTAATACATTCATAATAGTATCTATTATGTGATAAATACTATCAAGTTGAAAATATTTTGTATTCTAAGATTTTCTACTGAGAAGTAAACGTACAGAAGATATTTTCTACAAAGTTTCTCTTAATTTTCTTTTTGCAGACTTGCAATAATCTCTCAGCTATGATTAGACCATTATGGTCATATGCACCACCTACCTTCAACGTTAATCTACTATTTATTATATTGTAAAGGTATGATTGCAGTAATTATAATGCGTTTCATTCCAGGTTGGATCTCTCTATCTTTCACCGAGATGGTGCATATGGTACTAAGCTCTTCCTCTTGCAATAATCTCTCATCTCTGATTAGACCAATGACCTTATGCACTATCTACGTTAACGCTAATCTACTATTGTAAAGGTATGGTTGCATCTATTATAATTGTATTTCAGTCCAGGTTTGACAAACAGCTGATCTTTCTCTGTTTGAACCGAGATGGTCCTAAGATCCTCTTGCAACAATCTCTCATCTCTGATTAGACCAATGACCTTATATACTCTCTACGTTAACGCTAATCTACTATTGTAAAGGTATGGTTGCATCTATTATAAATGTATTTCAGTCCAGGTTTGATAAACAGCTAATCTTTCTCTGTTCAAACCGAGATGGTCCTAAGATCCTCTTGCAATAATCTCTCAGCTATGATTATAGTAAGGAGTGAAGTGAGCAGAAAACACGTTGCCTGAACTGAGGTGAGGGAGTCGCCAGCCATCCAATAAATAAACGAAGGAAGCATCCCTTATCAGTACTCCATCTCGGGGCTAGATAAGGGCCGCAGGAGGGAGAAATAGAAGGGCACCTTGGAGCGACGACCCTTCCATAAATGATGTACTGTCAAGGGTTGGGGCGGGCGGAGGGTGGGCGGCAGTAGAACCTGACTTGCGGCTATTAAATATTCAGTCCGCGGGCCGGGTGTGAAGTTAGTTCTGTTAAAAGCATCATCTTTAATGGAGCACCAGCCCCACACCTGGGGTTCACGATCGATACTGGGGCACCGGTTACCCCCCTACCAACCCCCCTTCCACCACATCTACAACTAGATTCTACTCCTGATAATGTAATCGACTAACAGGGTGTCTATGTCATACCCTCTCCTAGAAAAATATTCTGGAAAAATTACCAGTGTTTTTCAATAGGGTTGGAAAATTCAGTACAAAATCATTTTCAAACTCAATTATTTATATGCTATAAAATCACGAATGAAGTGGACAAAATGCAATGGAGTTGTAAGTAAATACTACAGTGATTATAGTAGAGTGATCATAGAGAAAAGATAGCTTAAGAAGATGGTATGGTAGCATAAATACTATCATATAAGATTAGAGATGGGTAAGGTATAGATGGCTAGTATCTTGGTGTAGGTCGTTTATGTTCCAAATTCCATTACCGATTTTTGTACTCAATGACTTTTAAGCTCATACTCAAGCCGATTAATGCGAGTACTATCATAGACTAAGTGAACATAGATCTGTTACTATGGTAGATCTGTGCTACAATGTATTATTACAGTTTTGGCTAGATCTGTTATGGTTTTGGTTTTAGTTTTGGCTAGATCTGTGCTACTATGTATTAATACAGTTTGGCCGGCTGAGAATGTAAGAACGGCATAGTATGAGAAACTACCAGCGTCACATAGCTTCACAAAAAATAACTTTTCATTTTTAGACTATCAGTTTGAGTTAACAGTGGCATTTAGAACATGAACGCCTTGTATCATGGGATATCTTTTTATGCTATATTTTCTTCATGGTAGTAGTGTTCAATCATAATCCTCGTATTATAATGTTGAAGATTGGATAACAAAGTATAACATTTTGCAAAATGTCAATTGTTAATACAGTTACGATACAGTAATTGTGGCACATCTAATATAATTTCGAAATTGTGTGCTTGAAATAATTGAAAAATTATATAAGAAATAGTACAGGATAATACCTTTTTCCTATGAAGACAATAATATGACTCAATTATAATAATACAGACGCTATTCATATTCAGTTGATGTATATTTTAAATTGAAAAATAATGGATTTCATTAAGCTTTGGTTACAGTTATTTGAATAGATTGAGGTTATTGTGAATTTCACTACATTCGAGTTTTACAATGATTGGAATCAATTAAAACGGCAATACTGTATCCTCAAACTATTTCAATGGTAGAAAGTCCATAACATTCGTTCTGATAATTTCATTGACGATTAAGATACTCTAGTATGATTGACAGCATTCAATCTCTGACGATGAGGCAGGGTGCTTGGTGCTGTCTGAAAGCTGTCTGGGAAAGATTCAGGTGGACTGTGCACATTACACACTAGGAATCAATTCAACCCGTTCAACAGTCATATTGGAAACGATTGTAATGTATCATCTGACAAAAACTGGGTTTCATTCTATATTCATTTTGATTTTGATTGGTAGCAACAATATCTTGCCTAGGAATTGATTTTACATCATTCTAAGCTTGATATTTGAACTTATTTGAGATTATTTCAGTTTCAGTTCTGAGCTTATTGTATATTTGATATTCATGATTTGTAATTCAAACAGATTGTTTACTAGTGAATAAAATCATTCAAACAAACAAAAACTCAGTTATATTGATGAGTTATTATACTGATATCTCAAATGAATGTAAATGAGTGATCAGATAGTATTTGAAAACAAGCTATCTGTGTTTGTCTATCTGTGTTTATCTCTGTTTGAAAACAGAGCTAAACAAGCTCTTTGAAAATTTATGATAAAATATCTAAAATAGATGGAATTAAATAGAGAATGCATTTATTCAAATGCCAATTAATATATAATTATTATTGAACGAAAATCCTAAATAAATGCTGCAAATTAAAATGAGCGCTGCTATCCAGAGATTGTCAGTTTGGTGTAAGGGCAAGCATTCCTGACTGGCAATTGGGAGGTATCAGGTTCGATTCCCGGGCTGGCAACTAATTTTTGGATAGTAGTTCTCATCGAATTTCCATCTAGCTGTTAGCCCTGTTGTCAATGTCTGCAGTAGCAGAGGTCTTCGGGGTGATTTTCAGCATTTATTTAGGATTTTCGTTCAATAATAATTATATCTAAAATAGATTTATTTATTCATTTTATGATAAAATAAAAACAATTAAAACTAACACTGAAATGGTTAAATCTTGGACTAAAAGAGTTCATGAAGATCAAAATACTTACTTCGACTTTGAACAATAATTATATGTATTATATTTTATATGTAAATGGATGAATATTGTTGACCTGACTTGTTCTATACTCCCTCAAATGCCAATAATTATTATGCTCATTAGGAGTTCTATTGTAATCCTAGTTTGAACCTTTAGCTCACTCAATTCAAACACATTATAATAAATACTGTGGCTTGATTCAATCCTGGATAAATTTTAACTAGATATGAACTACTATTGAGCATACGGGTCATAGAGTCTTGAAGACGCAAGTCTGAAATATTCGCTTGGACCTTGAGACCTGAGAAGTATTTTCACTTGGGCTCACGAACATACAAATGCACAAGATAGGGACTCGGCTTCCGCAATGAATTTCAAATTGGTCAACTGAGTCACCATTAGCAGGTGATTTGGCGGCAGACGTTGCGGGTTACCACCATGGAATAATGCAAGCATTCTTTCTTCCATGGTTACCATACCACCCACCGTGATGTTCAACTACCATCACCATCACCATGATGCAGACCGCATTTGGACCAAGTCCGGCACACAGTATGCTTGTTACAGTCTATCATTAGCGATCTAGTGCTCATAGCGCGCGCACACACACACTCCTACAAAGCCGATTTACCGCGAAAGGCGAAGAAGTTCTGCTCGTAGAAGGATGCTGCTCCGGAATAATCCTTTCGCCTCACTAGTTGCCATACTTATATCAGTAATAGCGGCTCGGTTCTGTATACCCTATCTCGCAGCTAATTTACTATCTGTTTTACAGCGATCGTTTTATTTCCAGAGAGTGCGCCATTTTAAAACTTGTTCAAAGCTGGTCGTCGGCTCCTTACTCCTCTCTAATCCAGTCGCCAATTAAAAGTTAACAAGTCGCATTTCGATTTCCTCCGACAGACTAACAGCACGAAAACACATTCTCATGAGCAATTGTAGGGCTATTGTCTCGTTCAGTTTCCACTATAGTGAGATTCACTTAAAGCCGGCAGAATTGGTCAAGTGAGAAGCATTAATACCATCCATGAGAGATGTTCACTCTTTGCAGTTGATCTCACAATAGAATATACTCCTGATGAGCCTTTAAATGGGAGAATGCCTCATGAGACTATTCCCATTCAAGTTTTCACTACATTGTTAAAATCAACAAAATTCCTAACCACAAGTAAATTCAGTTCATGTTTAAAGTTTATATAAATTCTATCTTAGAGTAGTCTCAGTATTGATTGAAATGATCGATCTATCGGAAGTTATCACTCCAATTTCGCTCAAATTATTGATAACATGAGCATGACTATGGAGCTGACACAGATTCTAACCTGATATAGACTTACACATTCTATGAATAAATGAATAGATAGAATAAAATGAATAAGATAAAATGATCTTACCGTATCTTTTCGTATGTTATAATGGAAAATGTACAACTAGATTTTAGCGAGTAAACCGCGAATATTTGATCAATATTATATATTGATGCCATGGTGGATGGAATGTACAATACAATGTGTATCAGTAAACTTGTGCAATATATTATATACTATTGAGATTAAGATGTATAAAATGAGTATGCATTACAAATAAAGAATAAGAAATGAATATAATACTCGTATGTACAAATTAATAACAAATGCTGCGATTGATTGATTGATTGATTGATTGAGTACTTTATTTATGTAGATTACAATATATACTGTCTTATACACTTATATACAATAGCTTACATACAGCAAAGTTATAGATGAATTTACATTATATAGACTAAGAAAATAATTGTTGAACTGTATATGATATGAAAAAGCAATTTGTAATATAATAACTATAGATAATAATTATATTGTTATGCATCTACATAAATTGGCGGAGGTTTGGACATATCAATGTCCATTCTTTGGAAAGAATATTAAAAATATCCTCCCCACTAACTCTCTACCAAAACGTTAATTTCATTATTTAAACTAAGGATTTATTTATTATGGAAATATTGTGAAAGTTTTTATCAATATGAATATTTAAGAGAAAAAAAAAACAGAAAATGTATAAAGTAAAATAATTATATAGGTAGATAAGATCAAATAATTGATAATTGATTAATAAAATGAAGTAGGCTGAAAGTAGATCAGGGTAATCAACTTTCAGTAATATACAGCAGTATGCAGTGAATAATTGAAATAACATGAGTTTATATAATATATATATATATATATATATAATATATATATATATATATATATATAATTCGTTCTATAACAGGTTTAAAGGTTTGTATTTGTGGGATGGGTGGGGGATGGTTGTCATGTGATCGTTCTAGGGCCGGACAGTTTCAGTCATTTGTTCCAAAAGATGTTTTTTTAAAGTCAGGATGAAGCTCGCTCGGCTCTCGATGGACCTGATAGAAACAGGAAGTGCATTCCATGCACGACAGGCACTGACTAAGAAGGATTTTGTGAAAATAGTAGTTCGATGATTGGGTATCCTTAAAGTACTTTCTCCGGTTCTAGTATGTGAAGCATCTATCCTCCTACCTTCGGAGACAAATTTGAAATCATCTTTAAAATAGTTCGGATTACCGTATTTCAAGATATCTCTAACAAGCTTGACTATTCGAAAAAGCCTCTGATCGAGAAGCTTTAATGTTGAACTAGCAATGTGGGCTGGGGTGATATGATCATGGCGTTGGAGAGAGTAGACGAAACGTAGACAATAATTTTGGCAACGCTGTAGTTTATCATTCAGAGTGACTTGCATATCGTTAAGAACAGAATTGCAATACATTAGATGTGGGAAGATGAGAGATTGAACCAATAATAATTTAATGTTTCTAGGGAGAATATCGTGCATTTTCTTCAATGCATGCATGGCTGAGAATACCTTTTTACAAGTTTTGTTCACTTGTTCTGACCAGTCAAGAGTATTTATTCATAATAATGCCTAAATTTTTAACTGAGCTACAGTAAGGAATGTCATTACCATCTACACTAATTTTGTGATTCGATTCATAGTCAATATTGTTTTATAAGACGAGAATATCCAATTATAATGGGCTGTGTTTTGATGGGATTAAGCTTAAGGCCATTTTTCTTTGTCCATTCCACTATCGAATTGATATCCTGATTCATTATTCCAACTGTTTCGTTAATTTTTGTTATGGGACAGCTTAAATATATTTGAAGGTCGTCTGCATAAGTATGGAAACTGGAGAATTTGATAATGGAAGAAAGGTCATTAGCATACAAAGTGAAGAGGAGAGGGCCTAAAATTGAACCTTGTGGTACTCCATGCATAACGTTTTTCCAAGTAGACTTTTTGTCACCGACAGATACACATTGTTTCCTACCTAATAGATAGGATTTAAACCAAACTAACGAGTTGTGACTGAAACCAAGAATAGCCAACTTATTCAGAAGGACTGTATGATCAACAGTATCAAATAGAGCTTTAGAAAAATCAAATAGGGTGAGGATGGTGCATTTTCTTTGGTCCATAGCTAACCTTATATCATCAGTGACACGAAGCAGAGCTGTTTCAGTTGAATGGAATTTTCTAAAGCCTGATTGAAAGTTATGAAGCTTACTATTGTTGTCTAGAAATTTTACAACTTGAGCATGAATGAGTCTTTCTAGCACTTTGGACAATGCAGGTAAAATACTGATTGGTCTAAAATCCTCAACTTTATTGGGTGATGGAACTTTATTTAGAGGGCGAACCAGAGCAAACTTCCAGTTTTCAGGGAAAATGCCTTCTTCAATTGACTTGTTGAAAATGTATGTAATGGTTGGTAGAACAGCAAATAACATTTTCTTGATAAATTTAATAGGAATTTTGTCAACACCCGTAGCATTACTATGAACACCTTGAATTGCTCTGAAAGTGTCTTCTTCTGAGATTGGATGGAAATGAAATTGATCAGTAATTGGTAAATCTAAGTTTGTAACCTGCTCTTCAAGATCATCGATATGATTAGCAATGACAACTTCGTCGCGTTGGTTAGAGTGTGAAACGAAATGGTCATTTATATTGTTCAATGCTAAGTCAATTTGTGGATTCGATTTCTGCTTGCCAAGCCCGAATTCTTTTATTCCCTGCCAAAGTGATTTAGAGTCTTGTCTGTTGTTTGTCATAAACGAATTCAAGTACCTAATCTTTGAGTTCCGTAATTCCTGTTTAACTCTATTTCTAAGGCTCCTATCAAACTGTCCAAGTCAAATGTCTTTTTAAATTTTCTATGTGCTTTGTCTCTACGTCCCATCATCTTAAGTATGTCTTCAGTCATCCACGGTACTCGTCGTTTTCTATTAATCCTCCTTGTCACATAAGGTGCATGTTTGTCATACAGAGTCAAAGTCCAATTCTCGAAAGTCTTGACCATGTCATCAACTGAGGGTAATGCTTCAATTTGATGCCATGGAGTCTGAGCCACATCAGTCAGGAAGGCGGCTTCATAAAAGTTTTTGAAGTCTCAATAAGTGATAATTTTCTGTTCTGGCTTGGGTATCTTATGGGAAAGTACACAGTAGATCAAATCATGTCTAGAAATAGCTGGAACTGAGATTTGGCCTGCTTGAACAACCTCATTGGGATCACTAACAATGAGAAGGTCAATGAGTGTGTCTGATTCATTAGTATGATGAGTTGGATCGAGAGGTGAAATAGTCATGTTTAGGCATTGGAAAATTGTAGTCAGTTGAAAGAAGTCAAAGTTCCGATTTGTCATGTTCAAGTCGGTGTTCATATCCCCCATAACTAGTATACGGTTATAACAAGGCATAAGAGAAAGCAAGGCACTTTCGAAATCTGTGAAATGACCTATTTTTGGTGGGCGATAACAGATACCAACGAGTAATTTATCAGTACTAGATAAGGATAATTCAAGTAGCATAAACTCTGGTCTTGAACAATACTCTTGTTTAGATGTGATTAAAACTTTTGTTTTGATACCATCTTTCACATAAATTGCTACACCCCCACAAGCTTTATTTAATCTATCATTCCGGAAAAGATTATATCCAGGCAAAGCAACAAAATTTGATGGAATACTAGGCTTCAAAAATGATTCGGAAATTCCGATTATATTGAAGTCCTGAAAACGGAAGATTGCTCTGAGTTCATCAATGTGGCAGCTGAGGGATTGTACGTTAAGGTGAGCAGCCTTGAAAATTTTTTTGTAAGAGTGGAGCTTATTTGTTAGAAACATACCTGCGTCATTATTAATATTATTGAAATAATCATACCTACTTGAGGGCGAGCGAGCTGACGTGTCAGTGAGAGGCATCATGGAAGCAGCAGACCAATCGTGAACCGACCTCAGAACGACACATGACGGGGAAAATGGGGATGAGACTGATAAAACTTAACCTAAATGAAAAAGTCTCTTGATTCGAGTGCATTCAGTATGCCTTGGCAGTGAGATGGAGATGGAGATGTTGATCATAAAACTGAGTTGTTAACATTTAAAGGAGTTAAATGTGATACATGAGTTTGTAGAGTTAATGATGTGTGAGCACATACGAAAGCATGCTCATGTTAAATAATAATTTCAATGGAAATAAAAGTAGAGTTTTTGAAAACATTTCAAGTCTCTTCGAATACAGGAGTTGTTATTTTAGATGACAGAAAATCAAATTCGATTACAGTGTTGAAATTAGTCACAAGCTGGATTTCCCCAAGGTTGTATTCAAGTGAACGTAGGGTCACTACAATCGCTTCTAGAACAGTTCTAATCAAGGTCATATAAATATTGTATTTCATTATTCATTTTTTTGGAATAATAATTACGAGTATCCGTATTGTTTTCATTCAATAGACTAATTTGATTTTATTACACTATTAATCTGCATTGACGATCTTCAGATTGAAGATTTGGTGTTGAAATTGAAGTGAACATAACGTACATAATATTTGGATGATTTGTGACAAAATCAGGAAATTGAAGAAGTTTTGGGCAATAGCCTGTTTTTTCTTTTCCGACTATTGTATTGTTCGCTCTATCTAATAAATAAATAAATAAATAACTTGAATCGTTTCTTGCATCAAATGCTTACAGTTTTTCATTCATGATTAATTTTCGATCTTTTACGTATAATTTCACTTGGAATAAATATGTGTAAAAATTAGAGCATAGTTAAGCTGGATTCGCAAACAACAGTAAATCTGAACAGTGAAAATATAATTCCCATAAGTTCTAATGGGATTTTTCATACTCGCTCGGCCGTGCTCAATGTGAATAGTACAATATTTGGAACTTATGGTAGTTAAATCTTTACTGTTAACTGTCGATGCTAGTGTGCGATTCTAGCTTAAAACTTGTAATACGATGTGTTGCCTCATTAATAAAACATAATCATACTCTCTCTGATAACATAATCTCCATCACTCAACTTTATTCAACAAATAATGTATTATTTGATCAGAAGCACATAAGAATTACAAAATGTATGATTGAAATTGAAATTATCTTTATTCTTCTTCTTAGAAAGTATGAAACAATAAACATATACAGAACTTGAAGAAGGTTCCTCACATGGGTAAAGCCTGTGTGCGAAGAACGAGTTCTCTACAATTTCATATACTTAAATATACAATGATAGATATATGACAATGATACAATACAATTGAAAACCAATAATAAGCACTAAACAATAACATATTACCAAAATAAAAGAAGCAGAGCAATAAATTATTATCAATTACAAGATATATTAGTTACAGACTTAAAATGATAATGGTATTAGGATACAACAAGAAATTAAGCCTAAAAAAGACATTCCAAACACACTAAAAATCCCTCAACACACCGTACACATTATATTTCGTATAATCATTTGAACTTCCCTATGTTTTATTTTCATCTTTACTGATATTCTATTGGCTATTTGCTCGAGATGGCTTATTTTATTATTTTCGGTGTTTTTTATTGCATTCCAAATTCCAAGCCTAACAGTATTACTATAAAAAACTTGGAATAAAGTGTCATATCTACCTGAATATTGCGTGCTCCAAGTTTCTAGAATTTCCATGTTTTTTAGAGATAATGTACCATACTTATTCACAGACATAAGAGATTGAGGAAAAGCGATCTCTTTAGCGTATTTTGAAGGACAGACGGCATTCTAATTGGCTTCGTCATCTATTTAGACACAACGAATTCACGTTAAGAACACTGGAAGGTATAATAATTGGACAATGGTCTCGTGGGAAACTCCGGCTACAATATTTGAAGCAAGTTACCAAAGATCTCGGGATCTAGAGCTACATTCAACTGGAAAGTAGAGCTCTGGACAGAAAAGGATAGAAAGCTGCCTACCAATCGAATGATTCAAGCGTTTGAACAAGAGTTCTAACATTGAAGAATGAAGTTTTGAAGAAGAGTTTGAACATGTTAATCACATAATCTTTTTTAGGATTCCCTGTATTTCTCATTATAGAATTTTCTATTTGGCGAATACTAAGTGGGTCATAGCACGGAGTAAAGAGCACTTATTTCACTTTTATATTGTATTCTGTGGCCATAGGAAATAACGACAAGAGTCTTCGCATGGAATAAAGATCTATACTGTATCTAGGAGTATAGAAATATAGTGTTGCCTTCTTCTGTGGTCTGACGGATGCAGACCTGAAGGTAAGCTCTGTCAAAGGTGAACATATCAAGCCAACATGACTAGTGATTGAGTGAGTGAGTGAGTGAAGAAGATGGGTGAAGATGAGGCGAAAAAAGGATGGAATCTCATGAGTTGCGTCAACCAGTGATGAATCGCCCATTGTCCCTTCCTTTCCCTAAAGACGCTTCTTGATTCCATTATCGGAATTAATGACTTAAGTTTTATTTCGTGGACGGCGATCAGACAAGACGATATTAACTTCTTCATTTCCTTTCTTTCGGAGCACCTCCTTGCCAGCAAGATTGGTCTCACTGAAATGAATTCCTCTCTTGAACACGTTTTCCATTGTCTTTAATGTTTCAATCCGACCGCCAATGCCTTGTTTCCTCCCCATTCCATCCAGCGTGATCCCATATCTATCGCAATTAAAACGCTCTCTGATTGCTGGACCAAGGAATGAAACAATGGAACAAGAATATGAAATCTTCTTAGATGTTTTCAATGTTATCAACACCAATGATACAATATGATCCCGATGTGATTTTTGATATTGAATCCAATGAATTTTTCACTATTGGAATTATTATGATTTTTCCCTGTTCTGGTGTTAATCATGATGAACATTCAAAATGCCATCGTACTGTACAATGAAATAGAATGAAATTAAATGAAAAAAATTCTTTACTAGGCGGAGTTAGGAAATACAGTAGCCTACGATGATTTGGATAAGGTTGAAGTGTTTAAAATGTTTAGATTAATATTTTTACATACTATACGTTGTTGATGTACCATATTATCGAAGTATACCTTATCATTGTAAAACATATAATATTATTGTCAAGTATACCTTTTATTGCAAGTTGTCAGTCGTTGCAATAAACTGAGCTTATTCTTTATATTGTAATTTTCTGTTTTGTTAATTCATGTAGAGTACATTTCATGATGATTCGAATGAATAATATTTTATTCAGATTTAGCACAGGATATTCAAATAGAAGAACTGTTGGTATAGAATTCAAAAAATATTATTAATTTGTGAATCAAACTAGAGATAAGACTAGGGGAGCTGTTTTTTTATAGATGATTTACCTGAATTACTTCTATGAAATACTCTTTTTATTCTGGGTTTAAATGCAATTTAATAAGAAACCATATAATGACATAATTATTGAGAGTTTCTTTGTTTCAAAATCTTCTTGTTATACGAGTAGAATACTAAAATCTATATAGACCACTACTTATTATTAAACGAAAATCTTCAATAAATCATGTTTAATAATAATTATTATCAATCAATTAGCATTTGAAAAAATGAAATTTCTCAGTAATTTCCTTATACATAGTTTACTACATATCAGCATCATCATCATCATCATATTATTATTATTATTTTTATTATTGTTGTTATTATTATCATTATTATTATTATTATTATTATTATTATTATTATTATTATTATTATTATTATTTAAAAATGAAAGAACAACACCTCTATAGTATTATTGGTAAACTTAACAATAGATCATCTGCTGGTCCTGATAAGATCAGATCACTAGATATAGTAAATAATATTTTCTATCTAAAGCTGGTACTTATGCATCTATTTAATCGAATAATTGAAACAGAGAAGATACCTCAAAGCTTAAAAGTAACGTATCTCAGACCTATCTACAAAAACGGGGTAAAGAAAAGTGTGGATTCTTATAGGCCAATAGGATCGATTTCAGTAGTCATGAAAATCCTGGAACACTTTATTAGTATGCAATTGAATCAATACTTGACTAGACATAATATAATAAATTAGGCACAATAAGGTTTTGTTTCAAAAAAATCAACAATAGATTTGTTAGAGAAAATGACAGACGATATCTTTGAGGCCTTAGATGATAATAAATTTGTCATAACAGTAGCAACAGACTTACAAAAGCGTATGATCTAGTGAATTATGAAATAATGCTGCAAAAATAAAAAAAATAGGCATTGGTGGGAATTTGCTGAAGGTGTTTGAAAATTACTTTGTAGAAAGAAAAATTCATGTAAACATAGGTGAATATGTTAGTACAGATTATAATCAAATATGTGGATTGATTCAGGGCAGCATTTTATCTCCTGTTTTATTCAATTTGTATGTGAACGATTTAGCAAGTCTCAAATTCAGAAGCAAATTACTGCAGTATGCAGATGATAATATTCTATATATGATACACACTGATCTGAATATAGGTATGAGATACATGCAGGAAGACTTGAACTTAGCGAATAAGTATTTTTTCAATAATGCTATCAAGATAAATTCAAAAAAAACTAAAGTTATTATATTAGAAATCATAGAATCAATATCAATATACACAACCATAGGTTAATATGCCATAAGGTAAATTGTCTTAGAGATAGGTTGAGAAATGATTGTACATGTCAACAATTAGAGTTCAATGAAAGTATTAACATTTGGGAGTGTTTTTTGATGCAGACATGCGATTTGGTTCACATAATGATAGAATTTTGAAAATTATGAAGGCTGCTCTGTATAGTGCTCTAGAATTAGCAGGTGCTTTCCAATTAGTACTAAAAGAATAGTCTATTTTTCCATGATACAAGGTGTAATATTTTATGGAATAACATTGCATAGTTTGGCACCAAGTTATTTGAAGCAGCCTGTCTATGATGTAGTTAGGAGAATAACGCAAACTTTGTTCAATGGAATTGAGATTCACTTGTTGGTATCATGTCAATGGAAGCTCTTGCTAAATATACTGACCTGTCCAGAAATTATTTTAAAAATGAATTCAGGGAAGTTAATGAGATAGGTTATGGTTTAAGAAATAGGGCATTTAGACCGCAAAGATATAATAATAACTATGGTAAGAGATTATCAAAATTTAGAATTCCTTACCTGCTGAATTGTCTGCCACCTGAGTTGAGGAATTTGCAAGGAAAAAGCGAATTGAGAACAAAATTGAAAGATTTCTTTATAAGAATAGCTGAATAGGATAAACATCTTTTTCCAAGTGATTTTATTATGTGTTAGTGTGTTAAAATTTAGTCAGGTTAGTAAGTAGTCATGTTATAAATATGTAAAGTTAATAGCATACTAAAGTTAGTGAACAGAGAAGAAAGGAAACATAAAAATAAAAATTCCAATAGGCTAGATTGATTTTAATATGGAAAATAGAAAGAAAGTATTGTATGTAAAAGTAATATGCTGATAGGTTTAAGATTATAAAAAAATATTGTAATGAATTATTACTGATGTTTATAAATTTTGAAGGTTATTTGATTGTGCTTCTGTGTTGTGTTCGATTGTGTAGTCTCTAGTCTGACGACTACGGCCATCTGAATTTCGTTACTTGTGTATGAACAGTCAAAGAATTAAAGAGCGACTCAAGTGGTGAAAATCGGAACTTACTGTATGTCAAACTCTCAAGAATTTCCTCATTGTAGAATAAATACAGTAATGATTGAATGTGAATATATTATTATTATGTAAATGATTTTGACACTCCTCAATTAGCTATAAGCTAGAGGAGTAACTAAAAGCACTGAGTGTATTATGATTGTAATGTAATTTGAAGAAATGAATAAATTGAAATTGAATAAATTGAAATTGAAAATTGAAATAATAATTATTATTATTATTATTATTATTATTATTATTATTGGCACTACAGCCACATCCTTCCATCTCTCTCCACATTCTGCTTATAGTAGACTAAAATATATTTTAATGTTTGACTCCTCTTAATACAGAGGAGAATCTGTTATGTAGGCTCCAATTTCCTTACAGATTTGGATGTTGTAACATCAATACTTCAATTCCCCCGCATCGAAAACGGCATTCCAGACGAGAAAGATTATTTCTTCTAAGAACTGTTTGAATATCGAGCGCTGTTTGAAAAACAAGAACATGGAGCCACAATTACCTGCTAGGTATTTTCCGACCGGAGTTATTATTATTGCTTTTTTAATTTTATGGATAGGTTGTTGTTGGATGAGGCACAGTGATGATTGTAATCATAACAACGATGATGCTCGGAAGAGAAGAGGATGGAGTGAGATAGCTGATGAAGTGAGACAGCTGACGGAGAGGCCATCTGCCTGAGTGCCAGCAATGGCGGAGAGAATGACGAGGATGACGATTGCCTTCTTAATGATGGAAAGTCGATGATGATGAAGACGGAAAGAGTAGAAGAAGAGAGGAAGGAGGAGGCCAACCAAAAGGAAGACGAGGATGAAGAACAGATGGCAAGGCAATTACCTGGCGGACGATTATCATACTCCTCGGACGGACACGCCTCAATTCGGTTGGGATTAAATCAGGCAGATAGGATCGGGACGGATCACGGACGGACGGACGGACGGACGGACGGCCTCTGATTTCGAGAGCAAATCATAATGACGATTAAAGTAATAATCACTCCGACCAACAGAAATAATGGAAGCTCTTATTTATAGTCGCTACACCCTGAACTTCACCAAGGTCGACTGTAGTCGAGAAAATAACCCCCTCCCCACCCCACCCCCTTACACCCAGACACGATCTATCAAGTCGTGTTTTGAGGAGAGCCAATCAAATTCTAATCTCTTCATTCCACACGTATGGAGGAAACACCAATAGCTGGGCCCACACTCTAAGCACGATTGAACTTCGAAATTGCTGTTTTAAAAATTGATACGAGTACATCCTGGATAGTGTAGGAACAATGGAATGATAGTGTACGTGGGATCACGCTAAATAATATAATTCTCAGGTGTATTCGATGTCGTTTCATAATATTCATCATCGGTTCTAAAGGTGCGTACAGATATACGCGCCGCGAACATGAGCAATTCACTTTTAATCAGCTGACTATATCTGTATTTTTACAGAAACGGTATAAGATATAGATATAAAAAGCTTGGCATCAGCTGATTGAAAGTGAATTGCTCATGTTCGCGGCGCGTAAATCTGCACGCACCTTTAGAATAGCAATTTTATAGAATTGTCGATAGATGTTTGAGCCCTGTCTACAACTGTACTTGATAATTTGACAATCTGAGGAATGTGATCGGAATAGCGTGAAGGAGTAATGTGGTCTGTGATTTTCAAAATTGAGACACAGAATCTTTGATGAATATTGTACTGACACAAGACTAATAACTAACTGTACTCACCTCTTGAAAAACTATTCTTAGTTCTTAGTGGATAAAGCTGTTTAGCAAACGATCTTTTCAGTAGTGGGGGAATATCAATATCCTCCCAATGAATAACCCCACGTCTTGATATAAAAAAGCCCGACAAACGAGTATTCGATGCAATCTTCAACACATGCTTATATTTCGAATACCATGGATTATAATCGTTCATTATTATTCACAGGAATAAATCTGGTTCAGAACCTGATAAAACGTATTCTTCGAGGAACGTTGAATTGGGGTTGAACTGTATACCAGCAGGGCTACTTGAGTATTTTGATTCACTGTTCAGAATAATAAAAATACGACTTATCATCAAGAGCTCTCAAACCAATGTGTGCTGAAATCCTAGTACATCACTTTACTCGATTGGAGAATGGTATGGCCTGAAATTGAATTACAATACTAGTTCAACATGGATACTTTCTTTCTCTCATACCGTCACCCGCCTTTCCAGAAACCATTATTCGAAAATCAAGGGTGAAATCTGGAAATCGAATTCCCATGTGAAGAGATTCGTTGGAAATTATTGACACTACATAAAGTCAAAAGCCATCAGAATGAGAAGTAATTATACATATAAAAAGGAGAAAAATATTCTCATAATAATTTTCAATCCAGCTACTTGTTTCTAAACACATTTCAGTTTTTTGTACTTAAAGTTCAATTATCTTACCAAGGAATCTAGAATAAAGAGAAGTAGTAGATTATTTTTAAAAGTATCATCTAGATTTAAAAGTATTCTAGATTTCTTGTCTCTGACTGTTAGACTAATTGCCTTTTTAAAGCTTTGAATAGATACTGCAGAGCAATAATTTGAAATAAAACTTCTCAACTGGTTAGTGAGAACCATAATGTATTCCATTCAGGAGTTCCTAGTTAATGGGATTATAATCGACTTTTAATATTGTTTATGCATATAATTTTGACCGTGAATCTAAGTACTGACTGTAAGTATAAAGGTGCGTCCGCAACCGAACGTCACTCCAGCAGAGCGATTGATGATCGACTGGGGAGCAACAGTGGTTCGACCGGGGAACGCGAGAAGATCTAATATCTTCCGTAACGTTCATGATGGGTGCGTAGGCGGAGCGAATGTGGTTCGATGGAGGAACGAAGGCGGTACGAGGGCGGTACGAGGGCAGAGCGTGCTCGGTGCTGGTTGGAAGCGCGTATATGTGTACGCAGCTTTAGAGTGAGTAGGCTACTGTTTGTAAGTCTTGATTGCAAGTATTGGGTCTGAATTTGTTCAATGCCAATGTTGCTTGATGACAAAATTTTTCTATAATTTATTACTTTTCTTGCCCTATTACCATAGGTAAGGAAAGTATTGCTATCAGAAAAAAATTAAGATACCCCAATTTCTAAATTTCTATACGTTTCAAGGTCCCCTGAGTCCAAAAAAGTGGTTTTTGGGTATTGGTCTGTATGTGTGTGTGTGTGTGTGTATGAGTGTATGTGCGTCTGTGTACACGATATCTCATCTCCCAATTAACGGAATGACTTAAAATTTGGAACTTAAGGTCCTTACACTATAAAGATCCGACCCGAACAATTTCGATCAAATGCAATTCAAGATGGCGGCTAAAATGGCGAAAATGTTGTCAAAAACAGGGTTTTTCGCGATTTTCTCGAAAACGGCTCCAACGATTTTGATTAAAGTTATACCTAAAATAGTCATCGATAAGCTCTATCAACTGCCACGAGTCCCATATCAGTAAAAATTTCAGGAGCTCCGCCCCATCTATGCAAAGTTTGATTTTAGATTCTCAATTATCAGGCTTCAGATACAATTTAAACAAAAACTTTTAAGTGGAAAGTATTGAGCATGAAAATCTCTACAATTTATGTTCAGTAACATTTTCACCTAAAATCAAAAATAAGCTCGAAATTCGAGAAAATGTGATTATCCAATTATTGCAAGCTGTTGGCAACTGTTGATTCTATTTAATGATTCACTATGAAGAGATATCAGACCTCGTGTGTCTCCAGCGTTATTGCCCTGTCACCAGCTGGCTCAAATCTTTGAAAAGTAGACTTGAGATGCGCGGGAACACTAGCGTCAGGTGATGAATTTTTCATAACGGCAAGGAAAGGTGTGTGAGTGCGCCACACCAGTTTTTTTTTATTCATCAATTTAGCTCATTAATTGAACTTATGCGTAAAAATATTCTTGTAGGCATTCTTGTTGTGACCGATGGTCGATGTCTGGAAGGTCTTTGTTCCAACTGGTCATGTGTGATATATATATACCATGTAAAAGTTGTGTATGTATATATCAGCGGTAATAAGTTATCGGGCTGCGGTAATTTACGAGCGACGGTGGGTAGGAGGTGAAGGTTCAGGGTGGGGGGAAAAGCATGTGCCAGTCGCTTGTAGGTGGGAAGATAGAGTTTCACGGCGAATTTAATGTGAAATTTTGAAAAGAGGAATCTCGCGAAAAGAGAAAAGACAGAATTGATTCTTCGCTTTTGAGGCGGAGGACGAGTTGGATTTTGGCCTCTCGTCGATTGTGTGGCTCGGGCTCAGCGCCATAAATTAGACAGACGGAGATCGGCTAGAGCTTGGAAAGTGGGAAGAAGAGGGAAGAGGGAATAGTCATTCTTTACCATGTGCACCCGAACAAGGCATTCGGAATGCGATCGGATATTTTTATTCTTCTTCTTCTTCATCATACTCTTCTTTCCCCCCTCATTCTTCCTTCACTTCACCTCCTCCTTCTTACTTGTCATCCTCCTTTTTACCTTCTTCTTCTTTTTCTTCTTCTTCTTTTTCTTCTTCTTCTTCTTCTTCTTCTTCTTCTTCTTCTTCTTCTTCTCTTCTTCTTCTTCTTCTTCTTCTTCTTCTTCTTCTTCTTCTTCTTCTTCTTCTTCTTCTTCTTCTTCCTTCTTCTTCTTCTTCTTCTCTTCTTCTTCTTCTTCTTCTTTTCTTCTTCTTCTTCTTCTCTTCTTCTTCTTCTTCTTCTTTCTTCTTCTTCTTCTTCTTCTTCTTCTTCTTCTTCTTCTTTCTTCTTCTTCTTCTTCTTCTTCTTCTTCTCTTTCTTCTTCTTCTCTTCTTCTTCTTCTTCTTCTTCTTCTTCTCTTCTTTTTCTTCTTCTTCTTCTTCTTCTTCTTCTTCTTCTTCTTCTTCTTCTCTTCTTCTTCTTCTTCTTCTCTTCTTCTTCTTCTTCTTCTTCTTCTTCTTCTTCTTCTTCTTCTTCTTCTTCTTCTTCTTCTTCTTCTCTTCTTCTTCTTCTTCTTCTTCTTCTTCTTCTTCTCTTCTTCTCTTCTTCTTCTTCTTCTTCTTCCTTTATCCTCTTCTCTTTTTCCTACTTCTCCTCCCCCTTCTTGCTACTTCTTCTTCCTCCTTCTTTTTCCTACTCTTCTTCTTCTTCTTCTTCTTCTCTTCTTCTACACCTTCTTCTCCTTCTTCTACACCTTCTTCTCCTTCTTCTACACCCTCTTCTCCTTCTTCTACACCCTCTTCTCCTTCTTCTACACCTTCTTCTCCTTCTTCCACACCTTATTCTCCTTTTTCTACACTTTCTCCTTCTTCTACACCTTCTTCTCCCTCTTCTACACCTTCTTCTCCCTCTTCTACACCTTCTTCTCCTTCTTCTACACATTCTTCTCCTTCTTCTACACCTTCTTCTCCTTCTTCTACACCTTCTTCTACACCTTCTTCTCCCTCTTCTACACCTTCTTCTCCTTCTTCTACACCTTATTCTCCTTCTTCTACACCTTCTTCTACACCTTCTTCTCCTTCTTCTACACCTTCTTCTCCTTCTTCCACACCTTATTCTCCTTTTTCTACACCTTCTTCTCTTCTTCTACACCTTCTTCTCCTTCTTCTACACCTTCTTCTCCCTCTTCTACACCTTCTTCTCCTTCTTCTACACCTTCTTCTCTTCTTCTACACATTCTTCTCCTTCTTCTACACCTTCTTCTCCTCCTCCTTCTCCTCGTCCTCCCACTCCTATTCCTCCTCCTTCTCCTCCTCCACCTCTCCACCACCTCATCATTCTTCTTATTATTTTTCTTCTTCTTCATCATAATCTTACACTACCCTTTTTCCATCTTTCTCTTCACTTTCTTTTCTTTCTTCCTTTTCTTTTCTACTTATTCCCTATCTCCCTCATCACCAACACCCCCACCCCCTCTATCAACCCTCTTACAATCTGCCAGATTTAATTATCGTCAGCAGAAGCCTATTCTTTGTTCGTGCGGACAATGGAATCGTAATATGGTTGTTACAAAAAATTGACGGCTTGGCAAATATTTTTTAACGATCTGTGCTGAGCGCAGGTAGCAATTAGCGCTGCAAATTAACGGGTCGAGAGTCGAGACTAGTTTGATTGATGTCCGCGCGAGCGATTCGATTTCTATCGACTCTGAAATAGGTCTACCTCTACTAACCGCGTGGCAGTGATCATTCAGCAGACAGCTCGAAATTGTATCGACTAAAAGAAACAGGCCTCTTCACCACTAAAGTGATCTCAAAGAATGTTCCACTTCTACACTGTTATTCTTCTCCACTCTACTAAGATGTTATTCTTGGATGCTACAAAGTTCTTTGGTGGACCTGTCAATCTTCTCAAGAGTGTTCCTAATTGGAATGTGAGATCGATTTCTCATGTTTTTATACTTTGCAAAAAGTAACGTTGATTTAGTAGCTCGGTAAATGAAAAAATCTATTTATGTCTTTCAATTTGTTACTCCGATTCCTAACATTTTACAGTTATAATATAGTAATCATAGCTCAACCAATTCTCTCAAGTATACATTATAAGATTTCAGTATCGATCATCGAAAACCTCCAAAGAAAAAAAAAGTCAAATACTGAAAAGCATAATTGGAAGTATTTTAGTGCTCCAATCAATTAATTTACTTCACATAACTTATACTCAAAGACCCGGTTGCACAAAAGCCGGTTAAATTTTAACCTTGATTAATATCATGAGAACCAATCAGAGAAGGCTTTATTGAGAAGACGGCTTCTCTGATTGGTTCTCGTGGAATTAATCACGACTAAAGTTCTAGCGGCTTTTGTGCAACCGGCAAAAAGAGTAAGTTGACTCAAGTAAGTGATCTACAGATAACCTTATTTCTCCCTCAATCACTTCAATTATTTTTTCAATAGATTGCAATCTAGTTTAAAAAGTCTATTGAGCAATTATTTCCAATATAATTTTTCGAATATCATTTGATGATGTGATTTCCATACAAATAATGGATAAATAATAAATAAATTACTCTCAAGATATGGCAGTCTAAGTAATAGAAGATGCCTTTCAAATGACTGGTCACTTAGACTTATAAGGTAATTAGGTTTCCAAAGATTTATTCTGATACTATTGTCATTATTATATTGTTATACCACCACTCACAATACTGCCACTTCCAAGATATAATGCAGTATAAATAAAAATTTAAATCTCAGTACCCTTTTAAATTAATTTATCAAAACATGTTTCGGACATTTTTATGCCATTTCCAATAATACTCTCAGATGAGATTTGAAAATGACATTAATGTCCGAAACATGTTGTGATAAAATAATTTAAAAGGGTACTGAGATTTATATTTTTATTTATATTGAAAGTTGCCCTGAAGAAAAGAGTTAATATTTTGCAGTATCTTGTCAAAAATGACATTCACTATTGAAAATTATTGTGTAAATGGTTCGATTTCAGTTGCGGTACTATATTTCCAAATAGCTTCCAAGTATTCAATTAGCTTATTTAGAGATAAAACTTTTATGTTAAAAACATTCAATTACTCTTATTTCCTGACACAGTCATAATAATTATTATGACATAATAAGTGTTATATAACAAGGGCGAATTTGACTGGTTAGTTGCAATTCAATAATGTGAAAATTTATACAATCAATTACTCTTCATTTCCTGACACAGTCATAATAACATGGTGAAATGTGACTGGTTAGTTGGAATTCAATAATATAATAGTATCTTATGTCACATGAACGGGAAGGGCCTTTTGCAGACGAGAATGATGTTTCTAGTTGAGGCGGTAGCCGAGACTAGAATTCAATTCGAGCACTGCAGAAGACATTACGTCCAAGTAATGTACACTATTTTTTGTCATAATAATCCAAAAACGAAAAATTGATAAATAGAAAACATTACCAGCTTGTGCTGAAGTTACTACGTGCATTCTATAAACATAACCTAGTTTACAAATTCCGAATCAGGAATTTGCGGAAGTTGACAAAACTTCCACCTGGAGCGCTGGAGGTGGTTTTTTAGCAGTTTTGCTGTTCCTATTTCGGAACTAGGAAACATACTCGACTATAAAGAAAACATGTGGTTTCATTACAGTAGAGTATGCTGTAATGAGAATCATATGTTTATTTGTTTTGCGAACAGCTGTTTACCGGATTGATTTTATGCATGAAAAACATCTGGAATTGAATGACTATGACAAAATATTTATACAATCAATTATTACTTTACTTGCCCTATTACCATAGGTAAGGAAAGTATTGCTTTCCGAAAAAAATTAAGGTACCCCAATTTCTAAACTTCTATACGTTTCAAGGTCACCTGAGTCCAAAAAAGTGGTTTTTGGTTATTGGTCTGTATGTGTGTGTGTGTGTGTGTGTGTGTGGTGTGTGTGTGTGTGTGTGTGTGTGGTGTGTGTGTGTGTGTGTGTGTGTGTGGTGTGTGTGTGTGTGTGTGTGTGTGTGTGTGGTGTGTGTGTGTGTGTGTGGTGTGTGTGTGTGTGTGGTGTGTGGTGTGTGTGTGTGTGTGTTGTGTGTGTGTGTGTGTGTGTGTGTGTGTGTGTGTGTGTGTGTGTGTGTGTGTGTGTGTGGATCCTACACGAACAATTTCGATCAAATGCAATTATTAAAGATGGCGGCTAAAATGGCGAAAATGTTGTCAAAAACAGGGTTTTTCGTGATTTTCTCGGAAACGGCTCCAACGATTTTGATCAAATTCATACCTAAAATAGTCATCGATAAGCTCTATCAACTGCCACAAATCCCATATCTGTAAAAATTTCAGGAGCTCCGCCCCATCAATGCAAAGTTCGATTTTAGATTTCCAATTATCAGGCTTCAGATACAATTTAAACAAAAAAATATGATTATTCAATTGCAAATTATTGTTGATTCTATTAAATCATTCACTATGAAGAGATAGCTCAGACCTCATGTGTGTCTCCAGCGTTATTGTCCTGTCACCAGCTGACTCAAATCTTTGAATAGTAGCTTTGAGAGGCGCGGGAACACTAGAGTCAGGTGATCAATTTTCATAACGGCAAGGAATGTTGTGTGAGTTCGCCACACCAGATTTTTACTCTTTAATCCCTGACACTGTCAAAACAACATGGGAGAATTTGACTGGTTAGTTGGAATTCAATAGTATAAAATGTATAGAATCAATTACTCTTTATTTCCTGACCCAGTCATAATTACATTGGAGAATATGACTGGTTAGTTGGAATTGAATAATATAAAAATCGATTTCTTGGTGTTGACTGCAGCAATATCAAGAGTCTACACTAATTTGAATACATTTCTTAACGAAACGGTTTTAGTTACCAGAGTAGACAGAGAAAGTCAGATGTAGGTATTATTAGGGACTGAGAAGATCGGCCGAATGAGAGCGTGGGTTTTGAAAAATATCTCTCCGATCAGTTTTCTCATGTTTGTAACCGGAGAGAAAAAAAAACAGTGGGATGAGATGCCGTATCATTTCATCGAGTCCAGAGTCTGCCGAGAGCCATGGCTCCACTCCTATGCAAATCGCCTGCCATCGTTTTAATAGTGCTTCTGATTCAAACCAAGCCAAATGCTCACATTATCCCAGTACCGATCTCCACGTATCTGGATCGTTGTAATTGTTGTCTTCAACAAATAGTATATGAACTCGTGACCCAATCCACAACCAACATCATAGCTGATTTATTTTAAACAAAACCTTTCATTGCAAAGAAGATGATTATATTTATAAAACCATGCATTGCAGTGAAGATGATTATATTTTTAAAACCATTCATTGCAGTGAAGATGACTATATATGACTATACATCATAGATGACAGTCATTATTAGATGACTATATCATATACATCATATCTATGTAGAGGAAACAACTACAGAGTTGTTCTGTTCATTCAAAGTTTTAAATAACTCTGAATAGTTCGAAACTCGTTGTGTTAAGATACAATTTCAAATGTTGCTATGGATTTAAAATGTTTACTGTAACTAGAGAGTAGTTTATATTCTCTCTCTGTGATGTGTAGCAGATACATGTGTGTATAGTCTCTATACATCATAGATCACAGTCATTATTAGATGACTATATCATATACATCATATCTATGTAGAGGAAACAACTACAGAGTTCTTCTGTTCATTCAAAGTTAAAGATCACTCTAAAGAAATCGAAACTCGTTCTGTTAAGATACAATTTAAAATGTTGCTATGGATTTAAAATGTTTATTGTAACTAGAGAGTAGTTTTTATTCTCTCTCTGTGATGTGTAGCATTGAATGACTTCTACATTAGTGATAGGTGATATTCTATATGTTTTCCAGCTCGTGTGTGATTCATTACAACAGGATTTTTGTCTTTATATCTGACAATCTCCGAATCATGTAGGCTATTTAAAGTAGAATATAAGAAATAGTTGTTGCTTCTTCTGATTCTTCAATTCATTCATTACATAGAAAACGCTAATACTCTGAAAGTCTGAATTTTATTCAAATTCAGTTAGATTACATCCTAAATTACATTTTTTGAGACCTGGTGGAGTGAACAGAACGGGGTGATTTGTTACGCCGGGGTGAATTGATTGCATGTTTTGTGTTATTGATAAAGATTTAGTAGGGAAATAACGTTGAGATTGTTAATTTTGTTAGTACTATTATAATCATTCACCAATTTTCTTTTTGTTACACTGTGAAGTGGAGGTAAAAAGTCAAGACATACAAGTTAAGTAATATTATGAAAATGATAGTGTATCTTAATTTTGATTCATACTATAATAAATTAAGAAGAAGGAGGATTGTGGGCCGACCCCACAAAAGATGGATGTTATGGGGAGTTTGAAGTCGGAACAGACAGATAGTCTAATCCTTGTAGGAAGACGATGACGACGACAATAATAAAAACTATGTACTGTACAATGCTCAACATTCTACTGTTGTATCATAACTCATATTGTAACATCACAATACCTTGTCAATTTCAACGGATTCTTCCTTGCTCTTTCAAGCACCATATCAATCAATTTTTCCAAAGTGGAATCTTTTATTCAGGTGTAAGGTTATGTATCCAACATGTGAAACCCAACAATACTGTTTAAAAACCAACATTTTCCAAAATAACTATTTTTGAGTCAGTGAAACAACGAGAATCGTGATCCACTCACCTTCCATTACACCGAAAATAATTTCAAAGCCTCCTGATTTGGCAGCACATTTTCATTAGTGGTGCCCGCTGCATCCGGTGGAAGGAGCCCTGCCCAAAATGGCGTCTGCTGTATGAATTATTTATTTGGAAAAAAGGGGAAGGAGGATCAGGGTTCGAACCCGGAGCATTTTTTTCGGTTTGGGAGCAGGAAAGGCAGCCACCAGTTAAACGCTCCAATTACGCCGCTACTCCAAAATAACAGTGAGAGGATAATGACGATTGTCTACCCTCTTCCTCCTCCGAAAAGAGAGGAGCTTCCTTCTAAAAATCGGGGGTCACGCACACCACCCCCTCCCCACCCTTCAACACCCTAGCGGGCACGTCTCTGACGTATCTTCCCGCAGCTCCCATTACCTTAATTGTTATTTTTACCTATTAGAAACTCGTTAAATCCGACAATTCTCCCTGGCTGTAAAAAAGGATCAACACGGTCGGTCACCTCGATCCGACCCCAGACTCTAGCATTAGATGGGCGGCATTAGAAGCACCTACTGCGGTCTCACTTCTTCCCCTCACCGTACCATTAGATTGATCTCCCAAGAAAATGGACGGCTCCGTGTCTTCCTGGGAACAACTACCGTCACGAAAGCCATCGACAATAATTATTGCATCAAATGATAGCTGTAGAATGCAAAGTGTATGCAATGAGTGCTACGAAATTGAACTGAACTACAACTTTGATCGACACTGACCGTAATATTTGTGCAACTAGTGCGCAAAGTGTCAGTTTGCTGCACCGAAAGAAACGTTTACGCCCGAGCCGTAGGCGAGGGCGGAATGGTTTCTTGAGTGCAGCAGAGGAACTTTGCGCACGTATTTCACATTAAGTTTTTCCTACAGTTACCATTGAATATGAAAAGTGGGTAATTATGGGTAAAATTGCCTGAAATCTATCAAATGTTTTTCTGTGTAATTTTATTATTGATAAAAACCTTAATCCTAAAATCCTAAAGTCCTCGTTGTCCTTGGTTATAATATATAATGAATAATAATTAGCGCGTTGTGCTTGGTTGCACCTCTGCTCACTATAGCAGCCCAGTCACTGTTACCAACTTCATTTTCATTTTGCTGCACTGTTGCTCCATATAACCTACTAAGTATTTTGCGTTGCCATGTTGCAAATCTGGAGTGCAGAAAAATTTTTCCCGCACTAGAGCGGAATAGTATATTTCGCACCTAGAGCAGAAAATGAGATTTTTCCAGCTCGAAATCGGTTTTCAAGTCCGAGGCCGTAGGCCGAGGACTAGAAAAGATTGAGAGCTGGAAAAACATTTTTGCCCGTGGTGCGAACGATATTTTTCGCCACACTACAGGTTTTGCTGACAAAATAAATAAAGAATACAAAATAAAGAATACTCGTTAAGCTATCGTACCTATCTCTTGATTTTAGTGGTAGAAGATTTGCAGTCAGGATTTCAGATTCTTTTAAAATTTCACTTGGAATACCACAGTCATCTTCAAGCATTTTTGAAAATTCGGAATGCACTAATCAACAATAAATAATTGAATAAAACTGGTTGCGAAGCGAATTAGTTTGATTCGAAACTGGAACTAAAATCATGGCGACTTCAGCTTATTATGAAAGTGGACACTCGCCCGATCTAGCGGATGACTTATTAATAATAATTAGCGCGTTGTTTCCAGCCATAAGCGGCTGGAAAGAGACAACTTTCTGGCCTAGACCGGAAAAGAAACCCTTTTCTGACGTCGTCTGCAAACAAGGTCTTTCAGATCTACGTAGGGACTGGAAAACAGCTGCTTTCTGTGCAGTGTGGCGAAAAAGTGATTCTTTGCGTTCTGTAATCAGTGCAGCAATGGCCACTTTTCAACGTAACTGTAGGAAAATTCCATTTCCATCATCATTATTTCAACAAGTGGAACCACCCACTTTTTTTTAAATTTTATTAAGACGAAGAATATTAATATGGTCTAAGAAGGATTATTTTCTTCTCCATTCAAATTTTTAATCACAGTAACAACTTGGTAACCCGGATTAATTGGAAATTGAAACACAGACGATCTGAATAAATGAAATCTCAGATTAACCAGTGAATGAATGGAAACATACAGGGAGTGAACATACCATTCGACACAAGATTCTTCTCTTCTCCTTTGGATCATAGAGTACGGTAGCCTATACTCATTCCAGTACAGCAGTGATTGAAGGTTGATCATAGTATATAGACTACTCATTTATGTTCAGTGATTGAAGGTTTATATTAAAATTATTGATTTTTTTGCTTCCAAATCCTCTGTCTTATCCAATAGGAATACATTATAATCTATATGAGCTCCATAGTGAATAGTCATGGTTTCTATCCTCAGAGGTTCTTCTTGCCATTTCCTATTTGTTCGATGCGCTCCCTGTTGAACAGGGAAGCATTGGTCATTGTTCATTGTGAATATATGAATTCCTATATTAATAAGTAGAGAATGATCTGAATCAGTCCAAATCTATCGTTGAGAATTCATTGAATCTTAAGTATTCATTTATTGAATTGAAATCATTGTTTTAAACTTATCAGGAGATTGGACATTTGAGATTAATTGAAGAATGACATATCAATCACATCATCACATGAGTGGAACACTTTATCATGATTAGGCTAATATTCTGAGTCCAGATTAATAATTTTTGATTGCAGATAGGATAAAAATAAAGCTACTTTCTGGCAGAATAGGTGGTTTCATGTCTTACCCATCATCTTTACTTTTCTAGTGACAGTAGCTTCCTGTTCTCCCAACTGTAATGATAGGTGATAACGCTCTATTATCATTATGATAGTTTCTAGAACTTTTATGTTAAAAATGTGCTGATAAAAGGCTCTGGAATACTCGTAAATAACATTCAGAGAATATTTCTCAAAACTCTCCAGTCTATAGATTTTGAAAGTTACACCTATCCTGACGTGAAAATTCGAGATAAACAATCAAATCGAAAAAAAGTTTGGCCAGGTTTTTTGCAAGCGTCCACCCAGCTTGATAATCAGCAGGCAACATTTGAATACATCCTGCCCTGCCTTCACTTATCCTTGTAACAACAGTCGATAGCAATCATCGTTTCAACTCGTTCCCTAATTGTAAAGCAGATATGTTGAGAAAATAAGCTGAGGCGGTGCATGGAGCTGTATTAATAACGAAAGATGAAACAGGATTCGAAAAAACCGTCTAGTAAAAAGTACCATTAAAAACTTGCTAATAACGTGTTATTAGTGAGAGAGTTGAGAACAATGCGGTGCATACGTAAATAGCTTGAAAGAGAGAAGATGGAAAAAAGAAAAGGAATGAACGAGTGTATTGAACGACCAATTCACCAGTTCTTCATTCTCTGAAAGTGTTTTAAGTTTTGGGACCCGAGTGGGAAACTATTGAAATGTTATCTGCACGCCCTGAGGAGCACTCATATACGGCTAGCTCTGTGGCACAAATAACTCATCAGCTCTCATCCAATAGCAAACGCAAAACATATTTGAATTTTTAAACAAGTAATACAGAACAAAAGGAGGGTGGTGCTTGGAATGAGCCTCAAGCATTCCAAACTAGCTTTCAGAACGCAGGCTGCAACAAAAATAAAAATATATCAAGCATTTAGCTTAATGCAATTCACATGCTTATTAGACTACTAGGCACCTAATAAGATTTACAATGCGGATCTAAATTATGTATTTTTCTATTTGTGTCTGTAGTTACAAAGTAAGATATCAAGTTCAAAGAGTAAAAAACACGATGGATTGGATTTCCAAAATGATAACCAGATTTTACATACCGAAAAAGGTAAAGGAGTGTTGAAACGATTTAAGGCTATCAAGAAGGTTTGGCACATTTAGATCAATAATTTCACATGTGAGAACGAGGAGAGATTATTTATAGTATAATTAACTTATTATTTCAATTTCAGAAAAGTACACTAGGATTTTTTTGAAATGCCAATATCAAACTTGAATCTGCTCGAAATTTCTCGACATTGACGAACATTAATTAAAAAATAACTATTGATTGCATAAAAATGATCCAGACACCAATAGAAAGGAGACATTCTCCCTGTTAATGTAATATAAAATTATTACGCATTACGACGCCCAATGATTCTGAGAGAAGTGATATTAAAAAGGAAAACAAATCTTCGCGATGTTTCCAATCTGATCATAAAAGTTGAATTTCCTTTCAATCCTTCAACCCTGAAATTTTTTTAGCTTTACTAGGATATCGGGGATGATATTCTACATCCAATTCTGACGTTGAATTGGAAATTTGAGAAAGTTGCAATTCCACACGAATTGGCAACCTTGTAATTTATTCAAATGGAGGGCCAAGTCTCAACTTATTTCACACAAACTATAGAGGCTATTCAATTATATTCACTATGAATTTATTTCAGGGGGAACATGGATTGGCCTCGGGACAATGAATGTTTCTCTTATCGTTGATTGGAGCTTCTCAAGCAATATTACGGTGGCTTGTTGAAATTATAAATGATAATATATAAAGTTGAAATAGTCCTATATGGAAGTGAGAATTGGATTCAGACACTGAGAATGGACAGTCGAATTCAAGCTGCAGAAATGAGGTTTCTAAGGAGTGTATTTGGCTGCACTTGAGTTGATAGAATCAGAAATACTGATATAAGACAGATTTTATTGGTTGCTCTTCTGAATGAAAGAATTATACAAAATAGACGCAACTGTTGTAGTCATTTGGATAGAATGCCACCTAGAAAAATGCCCCTTCAAGTCCAAAACTATAAACCTACTGGAAAAAGAGATGTAGGGAGGCCAAGAAAGAGATGGGTACCGGAACAGGTTAATTAATAAACTTATTCTGAGAACATTTCAAACTAGAATTGAGAAACTACACAGATTTTGATTATCTAAGGGCTAAGGGTCGAAACATGGTGAAGCGGCGGAGGTGGAGGTTAGCGGAGAGGATAGCTGAGTATGTTGAAAAGTAATGCATGAATTCAAATTCATGTTCCGTTTCACTCTACCTCGTTCCACTCTACCTTCGATGCTTCAATATTTTGACTCTACTAATGAGTTGTGCAATTTTCATTGTTATGTATTTGTTATACAATTATTTTACAATTCTAATTTTTGCCTTCCATATGTGAGTAATCTTGACCGTATTGTCTACATTGACGTAACAGGAGACATAAGCATATACGTAGAAACGTTGAATATACTGCACTTATACAGTAAGTATAATATATATATATATATATATATATATATATATATATATATATATATATATAAGTAAATAAGTAATATAATATAAGTACATATACTGCACTTATAATAGTACTAACAATAATTAATCCACATGATCAGTAATATCCTATTACAATGTCTCTCAAACAAAGGACTGCAACAACCAAATCCATATTGAGGAGTGTAAGAAAAATGAGTCGATGGATTATTCTTATTCAATAAAAACATTCTCAGATCAGAAAAGAATCAATCATGAATGTGGAGTAATCCAAATCAAGAACCTGAAGCTTTGCTCCACTAACTAAATCCGGAACGTTGATTTCTACTATCCAATACCAAATATCAATCATGAACAGAAGCCTATAATACTAATTTCACACCAGATCACATCAGTTTAAATCACATTTCCCCCACTACTTATTCAAGTAATTCGGAATCTGAACAATAAGAACTTATTACAGGATCACTGGGTAAACATCAGTGAATTTCTAAAATCACTGTTATTCTGAATTGATTGAAGTACAAAAAATTGTGTATCAAAAGTATCTTCAGTAAGACTGCATTATAATTATAAATGAATAAGTTCGCTGAAATGGTGCCCGGTTTCACCAAGCTCGGTCAACAAATTTGAAGATGATCAAATCAGGTACGGGTTTGAACGAGTGCGCTGGAACATATGATTTCTAAAGCGATAGTTTCTATCGATAATTCCAGTAGTCATTTGTGAAGCGTACCCCGTTCGATCAAGTTCAAATGTTAAATAAAAGGAGAGTTTCTCAGAGATTGACAGTGGTGTAACAACCGAAACCGGTCTTTCTAACTATCAATAAAATCAGTGGTTTTTGACAATTTCTTAGTCTTTCTATTTAATATGAATAATTACCACAATATCAACTTCTCAACTACACAAAAAGTTCAAATGTGTCTACCAACCTTGGTAAAACTGAATTTAGGCGTTTAAGACGTATAAGAACACCAAATAATATTAAGTCCACTGATTCACAAAACGACCTTACCTCCCTTTGGGGGAGATTTCTTTTTCCATTAAAACTAGTCACTAGGACTAACCATTAATTTTGTTCTCTTATTTCTTATCCTAACATATTAATTTTTATTGCTAAAGTCTTCCAGTGAAGCCTACAGCTATAATCTATAATTATTTCTCTACTTTTAACTCTTTCGCTACACATTTATTCAATTTATACTTTTATCACTTCACTAGCACTACACCAACTCGAAGGGCTTTGTTCTCTTCAACCTCCTTGTGAGTTCAGTGCTGTCTAGTAGTTGGATGACTTCGGTTTTGTCGTGTTGATGAAGACGAGACTCATGATGGGCTGCCAATCGTCTTATTTCACTGGTCACATAGGGGATGTGCAGATCTCGGTGCAAATCGCTGTTCCTTATGTACCAGGGCGCATTCACCATGCTCCGCAGTACTCTGTTTTAAAATGTTTGAATCTGATTGATGTTAGATGTTCTAGAGCAGCCCAATAGCTGAATTACATATGTTCAGACAGGTTTTAGGATTTTGTTTGTCATCTTTGGGAGAGATGAACGAGAAGAGAGAGATTGAGTCAAAGAGAGATGCAGTTGAAAGAGAAGGATGAGAAAGCATGAGTGGGAGTGATAATAAATTGAGAAACGATGAGACACAAAGGGTCATTAACAGCCAAACTAATTGGACTGGTGGTTTATTAAAGTGAACTGATTAAATTTCGCGGTCCAATTGCGAATTGTCATGAGTGAGCCTGAAGGTACTGTCCTGCTTGTGGTCAGAGGCGTAAGGTAAACAGATAAAAGGGCTGGAGACCAGGACCAGGACAGCATACCAATGTGGCGTTGACATACCCTGCTGTGCCCTGGGCCATATCTGTCCAGATGGACACAGCCCAAAGTACACCCTTCGCTAGGATGTCATCCTTTGATCTTACATTCGAGTGGACCCGCCTCGACGTCAACCCTTTATCCTTTGTCGACCATCTAATGTCCACATTCGTTTGTGCTTGAGCTACATACATCATGTGGTTAGGGGCAATATCAATGTCATCCAGCCGCGTTTCACAACTTCTTCAAGTGTTTTAATTTGCCGTGCTCTGACGTACCTACAGTCTCTTTGTGCCACATATGAAATTAGAAACCGAATTTATACATGTGTGTAAGTAAAGGTAGGTGATTTCACTGCAATATCATGTCAACTGAATCTCATAAATCAAATGAGATCAATCAGTAGAGAATCTATGAAGAAGTCGATGCTCTATGAGTTGAGAGATTCCCAATTATTATTTAGATCATGACGTGCTAGTAATGATTATATGAGTTTCATTATATAAATGATTTTACAGCATGCATTAGCTTGGAAGCGAAGTTGAGGAATTTTCAGGATCTTTTCAAATCTCAAATTAGGAGGTAGCTTACTGTAGCTCTCCAATACACTTCAACGTTATCTCATCAATAATTATTTATTACAAATAAACTCTTATAATATTACAATTAATCTTATGATATTATAATTAATTAGGAGGTAGCTTACTGTAGCTCTCCAATACACTTCAACGTTAAACTTCTATTCCTCACATAAATTTTCAAATAAGATTGAATAATATGCATAACATCATAAGGTATTATCGTATTATTATAGTTAGTTTCCTTCTAAGGCTGTCTTATTAATGTAACGTTTCGTAACGTTTCACGACTGTCAGACGAAAAAACGAATCTTCTCTGTTCACCTATACCACGGAATAAACAATCTAGGGAAGTGAGTATACCAACTCAGATACTAGAGAAAATCGAGTATAGAAAAAATGACAGTATATAAGTTTTCTCTGCCTAAACAGTGGTATTTCGTCTGCAGACCTACGTCGAAGCTACAGCGACTACCTTTCAGGTCTTCGTCTGTTCAGACGTCTGTACAAGCATGTGAAACGTTACGATAGTGGCCAGCCAAATCGATATATCGAGAATTTTATGCATCATTCAAGCTGAATGTGCAAATAATAAGCTAGACAGTCTGTTATATACCATAGATATATAATATCTGTTATATACCATATTTGTATAATCTACTTCCTGCAAACTTTAAACAGATTAATCTTCCTAGAAAGTTCAAAGCAATAAATCGTAAATTTCGTAAATCTTTGTAATTTTGTTTTGTCTTGTTTTGTGTGTTTTTAATAATAATAAATTGAAATTGAAATTGAAAATAGAAATTGAAATTGAAATAGTACACAATTGGTTGATGAGCAAAGGAAGACAGAACATAGAAAACATTATTTCAAATAACAACTAACCACCTAATGACTAACAAAACACTAACTAATTGATAATACACACAAAAAACTAACAAAACCTACTCTAGAACATGGTACGCCATAGTGGAGTAGGTCAATTTCCACACAGAAGAAACTAAACAAGTAGAGAACACATTATAAGAATCTTTTGTAACTAACTATTGTATGTAATATTGTAATTTATCTAATATTTTTGTAATTGATGTTGTAGTTTTAGTTTTTTTGGGGGGGAAATAAACATTTATTTATTTATAGAATAAAGATACCATTAAAGTAATCATTTGTATTTGAGTCTTATATTCACATTTGGATCATGGAATTGAGATTCGAGGAATGCAACAAGTAATAATAATCATTTATAATATCATTAAAGTGATCATAATATGCTTTTCTGAAACATGTATAAAAAGTGCATGCATTAAAGTAGGTGAAGAATTATCTTAAAGTAGGCTAATCACCAATAAACTTTAAAAACTTCCTTGAAGTGTGATCATTCAATAATAACAGATGATTTAGAATTGTTGTAAAGGCGTTTGTTGACAAGTGAAAAGCTTCGTGCAATACTTGAAAGCTCCAACTGATTTACACTGTGACAACAGGCGCCCCAGAGGACTCGATACTCACGTGAACGTTTGCAGTTGCGATTTGCGGTCAGACGCCGCACGCATTCAACTCGATCCATCCGAAGAGATAACAACAGGCCGTCAACCCTTTTCCATCAACTACCTGCAATTAACCGCAGACCTGAATGTAGCAGTCGGACTTTGACTGCCTCCCTGTCCTTCATTATTGAGCGGAGCAGACCTTCCATCACGTTTCACAACTAATTAAAACAGAGATCGAGCTTCAATCGGTGCGATGCGCTCCAATCTGTAGCCGCGATACCATCGGATGTATTAAATACGCTTTATCACCATAATTAATATAATCATTAATTTCTTGTAGTTTGTGACCTTTGAAGACTGTTGTTGAGGATTACAGGTTCCGGTTAGAGGTCCTGGTCAACATGACCATAGAGAAAATATATCATGAGTCATTGTCTTTTTTCTTTAGGGCTACTTTTAATATAGATAAAAATATAAATCTCAGTACCCTTTTAATTTATTTTGTCACAACATGTCTCGGACACTAAAGCCATTTTGAAAATGAAAATATTAAAAATGGCATTAGTGTCCAGGTTGTGATAAAATAATTTAAAAGGGTACTGAGATTTATATTTTTACTTTGCTTGCCCTATTACCATAGGTAAGGAAAGTATTGCTTTCCAAAAAAATTTAAGGTACCCTTATTTCATTTTTTCTATACGTTTCAAGGTCCCCTGAGTCCAAAGACATGATTTTTGGGTGTTGGTCTATGTGTGTGTGTGTGTGTCTGTGAACACGATAACTCCATTCCTAATTTACCGATTGACTTGAAATTTTAAACTTAAGGTCCTTATACCATGAGGACCGACATTAAGAAATTCAATAAAATTCAATTCAAAATAGCGAAAAAATGGCGGATAATAGCTAAAAAACCATGTTTTTCACGGTTTTCTCGAAAACGGCTATAACGATTTTCTTCAAATTTATACCCTAGATAGCTATTTATAAGCCCTATCAACTGACATGAGTCTCATTTCTGGGAAAATTGCAGGAGCTCCGTAATATTCCTGAGAAGAATGAATTTTGTTAAATTTCTATCACGATTTTCTCAGAAATGACTTGACCGATTTTTTTCAAATTCATACCCTGTATAGTTATATATCAGCTCTATTAACTGGCATGAGTCTCCTTCCTGAGAAATTAACAGGGGGTCCACCCCATCCTTGAGAAATTTATTTTGTAACCTCCTTCTCGTGCGTGAGGTAGGTAGGTAGAGCAGTTTATTCAAAAGAACACATGTCGATATTTTATTTATAGAACAGCTGTTTTGACAACTTTTAAAAAATCCTCAAATTTCATAATATTCAAACAAAGGAAAATGTACTCTGAACACAATCACAAAAGTATAATTTATTGTAGTTTTAATTATTTAGCCGCCAATCGGCATAATGTTATTCCCTAAATTATACTCGTTAATGAGGCTTATAGATCAATGAGCAAGGAAAGTTGTGTGAGTGTACCACATCAGATTTTTATTTTATCATAAGTCATGATATCTCATGCTATATCTTCTCTATGACATGACGTTAGAAGCTGAATCTCACATAGCAGTATCAGTGAACGTCTCCGGTACAATGAAAATATAATTCCAATGAGCTCTAATGCGACTATTCCAACTCAGACGGGCCGAGCGTATAAAAATAGTCCCATTATAAGTGATTTTAATGGGAGTATCATCCTTACTGTATGGAAACGTTCACTGATACTGTGGGATATACTGTCTGATAAGTGGGAAGTTTCACACACATGACTTTGAACTTGAACAATGAATTTGCTGCAACTCCTTGAGAATCACTGTCAACAGTCTCAGTTTTAAACCCAAATTCATATATTGATTTGGAGTGAAATTTTGAAGACCCTATAGTCTATCTTATGCTGTTCTGAGTATTGGTTAACATGGACTTTGATTAGAACATCTACTACAGAAACACACAGTGGCTCAGAGGAGGTTGTTCACCATCGAAATTTCACATTGTTGAGGATGCTCCAGCCAAACTGGAAAGTTTATTATCAAAAAAGTGAAATTACTATTTAATATTCTATTATTTTCAAAACGGTAAGTGGAATAGTGTGAGGAATGATATAAGACATCGGTAGAGCTATGGATACTTACTTGTTGGAAATTGTATCAAGGCGGGCAAAAATTATCCTGAAAAACAGCATTTATGGTTGAGGAACATTGTATTATTACTTCAAAGGCATTCTGTGTGCACCCATTCCATTCGTGACAATCTCATACCCAAGAAAGTATTACAAATCCAATTCCTCTGAGGACGTTGAAGTGTATTGGAGGTGATATTCAAAGCAATTACTTCTTCAATAAATCAATCAATCAATAGGTTATTTTTCCTTCATAGAATGCATACATGTATGTCTATAATTATATAAATACTATTGTCAATAACCAAAATAAGTTAAAAATAAAGTAGTATTATTACTAAATACGGAGAGTCCCTGAAAAGGTTAAACACCTGAGCGCAGGGGCGTTACTAAAACAAAATTATTTCTAAAATAAATAAAATGGGTGGATTCCTATCAACATCTCAATTTGAGGAAATTTACAAAGAAGAAAAGTAGAGAAAACAAAAAAGTAAGAAAATATGAGATAAAATAAAAAAGCAGACATTCTGCAATGATTGTGAACTTATCCTATAGTGAGGTCCACGTTATAATGACAGTGAATAAAGATAGGAGAATAGCGATGCAGATTCTCTGCATTGATTAATTATATTTCTACACTGTAAAACACATAATTGGCATCGTTGTGGACCTAGAAAAGGATAGTACCACCGGCTTTGTCGAATGATAGACAAGGATAGCAATTCCAAAGTTGAACAAATACTGTCATTATAACGTGGACCTCACTATAGTTATAATTACAAGAAATCACTTATCCTAGGATGTGAAGAAGTAATCCATAAATCTATCTCTCAGAAATCTATCAGAATCTACCTCTTTCTGAGATTGGTTCATCTGACTAAACAATATTGATGGATCAAAGTATAGTTTTCTAACAAGAAAAATTCAATTCAATATCCAGTTGCATCATTGGAGTAACATACAGAATCATTTCTTACAATCTTACAATATTCTATTCTAAAATTCAAGAACCTGAATATAAGGCAATTTTTTAAGTTTTCCGTGTGTTCTTTCGTTCTGAACTTCCAACAAATTTTTTCTCTACAACTTCTTTTTTCGTGAAACCAGTCTTTGTTTCGTGAAAACCATAACTTGAAGTTTCCAAGACAAGTCGCGGACAGGCAATGGAAGCACGAGGGCTTTTTCATGATGGGGTCGGGGGCTCGGAAAGGGAATGAAAGGGGGTTGGGAAGTGAGGAGGTGGGGTTGAAAAATACAGGGATCGGAAGGGAAGAAGGGATCTCCCTTTCTCCCTTTTGAGTCTCCGCCTTTGTGTAATAGTGATGTATTTTTATCTTTAGCGTGTTTACAAGTTTGTCGCAATAAGTGTGGGGTGTTTGGGGGTGGGGTTCCGGGGGGAAGGGGTGGTTTTGGCCACCATGCGATAAGGTAGCAGTCCACAGCTTATCACAGGCAAGCAGACCAGGCAACCGCCTCTGGGCACGCCATGACACGCATGCTAACTTTCCCTCTTTCCCTTGCACTCACCCTTCAACATTCTTTCAACCTCCAACCACAGTTTTTGTGGAAATTCTTGAAACTCCACTAATACCTTCAACACATAATATTCTATAAAATGTCTCCACTTGGAGCTTTTGAATAGTACTATGAAATCTAATCATATGTGAATATATCATATTTTAGTGTTAATAATTTGAATATCTCTTCCATGTTTGGTTTTGAAGCATCTACATTTTAAAATCTACTTTCAGAGAAGTGAAAGAAATAATAAGTATGTGTAAGAGAGACTATCGGTAATAATTTCCATTGGAGACAATTGGCAGTTCAAAAGAGAGTTTGAGTAGATTTTGAGTAGATATCCAAAATAGAACCCTGAGGTACTGATGAGAATCTAGTGAGAATCCAATGCTATCTTTATCCTTACATAAATTGTTGCTATATTTTCTCTATGATCAAAACTAACTAGATAAGCTTAGGTTGAACTGCTGGGTATTGAGTTGAGATATGTTTCTGATTTTAACTTAATTTTCTTTTTTAAGATACAGAGCGACAAATCACACTTTTCACACAAATTGAGATTTCAAGATTTTTCTGCATATGAAAATATGAACTGCCTATAGGTGGAATTTGAATATAAAAATGTATAGATGGCTTGGAATTCTCTGGATTTCCAGGGTTTGATTCAATCTTTTTTCCAGATACAGAGCGACATATCATCTCATACTCTACACGAAGAAATTAAGGTTTGAAGGACTTATCTTAATCGGAGAGCACAAGCTACCTATAGGTAGAATTTTAATACACAAATGCATAGAATACATAGAAAGTATCTGGAATCAGTTGATTTTCCTCATACAATTTTCTGTATACTCCATCACGTATTCTCAATGTGTTAGCCTAATTCTCTTTTCCCAGATCCAGAGCGACAAATCATATACTCTACATGAATTGAGATTTGAAGACTTTTCTGCATATGAAAACCCAAGTAACCTATAGGTAAAATTTTAATAGGTTATACAAATACATAGAAGTATAGACTAAGTAAACAGATCTATGGTAGAAGGTTAGATCTTTGATAGAAGACATGAAAAGTTTTTTGAATCGGTTGATTTTCCTCAGACAAACAGGTCTATTTTGTTTGTGAGCGCAGCGTGGCGATAAAGGTAATTGGTAATTGTGCATTCGGTAGCTATGATGAGCAGACACAATAGAGTGGCCAGGCAGGAGCAACGACCATAACTCGACTAGAGATGCACGAAGACATGGATCGCCAACTCACTCATCTCACTCATCTAATTGTGCGTTCATTTCCGTTGAACAGCAAGAAAAGTCACAACGACACTGACTGCATGAGAAAGTCCCAACCATAACCTTACTGAAGCGATGCTACACTAATAGAATAAGTGGGAATGATGATTGAGAAGAAATAAAATGAAAAAAATGGGAATTGGACACGTCTAAAAAGAATGTAATAAATTATTGTTTTTGGATGAAAATAACAGGTAGAGGGATAAAAGCGTTGTGCTAAAGCTAAAGTGTGAGGTTTAAGGTTTTAAAGAGAGCATCTGATTAACATTGGTTCACTATCCTTGTCCGTCATCAGACAAAGCAGGCAGCTTCATCCTTCTCAAGCTCTGCACCGTTGCCAAATTGTTTTTAGACTATCTACATAGTGATGATATAGTAATTAGTATAGTAAAATAGTATAGTAGTAATTCATAGTATAATGAACGACAAAAATATTCAGTCTCTATCATAAAAATGTATTGATAAATCAAGGGAAAAAAATATTTTCTTGGCCAATAAAATACTGTAGTATATTTGAGATGGAATTTGATTTCATTGAATTTATAATGTGAATCTCACTATAATATGCAGCAATCGTGATCAATCGATACTAATCACTGATATATTATTACTCGTTAATTGATACTGATATAAATTACACTTTTCACAAATTTCATAAATTTTATATACACTACTTGTTACTTATTTTGACACCTTCAAAGATTTATCTTGCTTGGTAGAATCCAGATTGAGAGTTTGGAACATTTTGTACAATTTATCATTCACCATTCCAATCCCATTTTCCAGAGACATCTCTAGATTCCCTAATGGAGTTCCATTATATTATTATGGGATTACATTTGAAAATGAAAATTTATTCCATTTGTTAACTGTAATAAATATAATGTGCATGTTAATTAATCACCTGAGAAAGATGATTCCTGGAAGTGATCACATTATTGTAGCATATTATATTATCACAGTGGAACCTTGATATAGTACAATCCGTTACAGTACATTTTTTTCGTAGTCCCTTGAAACGTCAATTTGTCTTTCAACCTCAATATGGTGCATCCTGATTTGGTACAGACCTCGTAATAGTACAATTTTTTGTGGTCTCTTGTGATTTACTATATTCAGGTACCATAATCTATCAATACAGAGATAATAATAATAATATTATTATTAATACAGAGATTATAACAATATTATCAGATATTTCTATCATAAATTGTCAACCTCAATATGGTGCATCCTCATTTAGTACAGACCTCGTAATAGTACACTTTTTAGTGGTCTCTTGTGATGTACTATATTCAGGTACCATAATCTATCAATACAGAGATTATACCATATTTCTATCATAAATTGTCAACCTCAATATGGTGCATCCTCATTTAGTACAGACCTCGTAATAGTACACTTTTTAGTGGTCTCTTGTGATGTACTATATTCAGGTACCATAATCTATCAATACAGAGATTATAACAATATTATCAGATATTTCTATCATAAATTGTCAACCTCAATATGGTGCATCCTGATTTAGTACAGACCTCGTAATAATACACTTTTTTGTGGTCTCTTGTGATGTACTATATTCAGGTACCATAATCTATCAATACAGAGATTATAACAATATTATCAGATATTTCTATCATAAATTGTCAACCTCAATATGGTGCATCCTGATTTAGTACAGACCTCGTAATAATACACTTTTTTGTGGTCTCTTGTGATGTACTATATTCAGGTACCATAATCTATCAATACAGAGATTATAACAATATTATCAGATATTTCTATCATGAAAAAAGGTAAATTCGTATGGCTTTTGTTGGTGGGGAGTCCCTTGCGGGAAGGTTCCACCGCCTGAATATATGATTTGAGCCGTCAATGGGCCTTACGACTGTCATACTTCAGCCGGGACCGACTATCATAAATTGAGAGACACCAAAGTTATGAGATTATCATATGTAAGATCTAAGATTATGGAATGAGGGAGAACTATGATTGGAGTAGACTAATATCCAAATAAGATCAACAATAATAATTTTTCGTGAATGAGGCTGGTAGCCTACACTTGCAATTATGTGGCTCCCAACTGCTGGAACCTTGAAAAGAAGAAAGGGGCGTGCAGTCATTTCAATCATGCGGTTGCTGAATATTCACGTCAAGACCTCGATACGCCGGCAGCTGAATATTCAATAAATTTGAGTGGAAACACGGACGAACAATGTCGGTCCCCTGTCGACTGCGACTGGTGAGAGCTTCTGAGGTAGTTGATGAGGTTGCAAGGGTTCTAGAGGCTATCACAAGCAACCACGTTATGACTGCAGAGCATGCAACATACCCGAGATACCACCGACAGCTAATACTGTATCCGACCAGCTATTCCATAATGCACATGTCCTGCTACCCCCTTCCACCACCAAGCTTATATCCATTCGGGACTGGCATGTGAGCCCCACATTGCCGAGTGGCCGATACATACAGCGTCTGCTGGACACCGGCTATAAGCTAGCTAATGAATTGAGGCGATGAAATTTATAATTGTTGGTACATCAATGTGGTTGTGGGTGTACATTAAATTACATTCTACATGGTGTGAGAAGTATAGGAAATCAATCTTGCCAATTTGATGTTGTATAAGGTGTTTGAAAAATGTTGACACCCTGTGAAATGAAAAATACACATTCAAGTATTTTGATATAGGGGTACTTGAAAGATTAATTACAAGAACTACTAATAATCATTTTTCAAATAAAATACACACAATATTACCGATTTACAGATAAGAATGTAATCCCAGAGTTCCATCGAAATCATAATGAAAACGCCCGAAAAGGTGGGATTCAGATGCGTGAAACATTTCCTGATATTCACTGACGACTCCGTCTCACAAATCAACAAATTATTTGCTAATTTGTTAATGTTAAACGAAAATTGTTTCGCAAACATTATCACTTTATGAAGTATCACTCAAATTATTTCATAAAGACTCAATTTCGATTATTGAAGTAATCAATGTGGATGTCTATCATCGCTTGGGAGTAATATAATTTTACGATAATGTTGGAGTTAGCCTTCATTATGAAGTAATCTTGGAGTGCAGTCAGCATGAGCACAATGTGATGAAAAAAAAATTTATTAGGCGGAGTTAGGACTTTTAAGTCCTCTCTACCACTCAACCTCAATGTGATAGTAAGAATGTGCACACAATGAAGAATAGTAAGCACATAATAGTAGAATAGTGAGAGATGGTAATATTAAAGAACTATGAGAAAAATTTATGTTAGAGAAATTGATAGCTCAGGTGCTTTAATCAAATACGAAAGAAATTAAATGGTTGGTAGATCCGTCTTCACACAAAAGATCAAATACAAAAGAAATTAAATGGCTGGTAGATCCGTCTTCACACCGTCTTCACACTTACCAATTATCGGCCGGCATTTATCGTCACGACAGAACTTATTTCGATTGGTTGAGAATCAGCTGCTGGTGAGAATTAGCCAATCAATGACATTGTGAGTTTTTTGACGGTAAAATGGTGTCGGCCGAGAATGTGTGAAGACAAACATTTGATGTAGTACTTGAAAATATGTTATGAAACAACCAGAATCCTTTACATTTTGTTATTGAAACTTTAAATTATGAAGCCTTTTTTCAGCATTTTTCCATTCAAAACTAATCTTTTCGACCTGAATCTGATCGATTTATTGTATTGAGTCAATTATATCAATTTGGTTGTATGAAGCCAATATTTTCACTTTGGCGAAGCAATATTAATCACTTCTAAAACATGTAAAACATTCAATTTAATTCCTTAAACTTCCGGAAAGGATCAACAGGCTCAAGCAAAAACCTGTTCTTATTCCAATATTCATAAAACACACAGTCCAAAAAATATTGAGTGATAATGCTGAACTTGAGCTTTCCTAGACAAGAGTTCATGATTGAAGAGTCTGGCCCCAGAAATACAACGTATTATGTGGATCCGAGATTGGATCGTGAGTTGATATGCTAGCCGATAATGAGGGACTTCCAGTTGGGATCTGTGCAGCCGGGAGGCCAGGAAGAGAAGGATTGGGTGGAGGAGGAGGAGGAGGAGGAGGAGTAGGTGGAGAAGAAGGAGAAGGAGGAGAAGGATCTCTGAGGCGATTGTTGAGGCTCAACAACCGACAATCTTTTCAACTGAGTCGTGGTTACAACTCTGACCTATCATTTATCAGCCTTCTAGTCGGCATTTAATTCAACACGTATAATTTAGAAATTACCAATTAAAATATTATACCATAAAGCATAGCATTTCGTTGCTCGGGTATCTCATGATTTTCTCTCTTGCCTTCTGCCCTCAGGCAGTGATACCAACCGATTATTAATTATTACAATCGGATTCCTCCTCTGTCCTTGATGCTGAGAGTAATTAGACAGGAGGTATGGGAATTATTTACGGCCTGAATCAGTAATTGTTTCACCGTACGAGCGGGTAGCCGAATCGACAGTAGACAAAACGGATAATTGGACTACCATTCACAGTATTGCATTCTCTCACTCGCTTCTCTATCCAATCACACTCTCTAACTTATCCCTCTTCATCCTACCCTACCTTACCCTCAAATACATCATTCTAAATCCTTCTGCTACCTCCACATCTATTGAGAAATTTCGCAACATTTAATTATTACAAATCTCTTGGATTTCATTTGATTCCTTCATTAGCGACTGGCAGAGAATAGAAGAGAGTGGAGGGCTGCTGCCATATAGAAGGACCTGCTTACGAGCAGAAAACTACAGACAGATTAGAAATCTTCTGAACTTTGACAATACAGATAAGAAGACAGATTTCTTGACTTCTTAGGTGAGGAATATGATCTCACTGTTGTACAATAAACTTCGACATAACACAATCATGTCAAGGAACCGCTAGAATGATGTACCATCACGAGGTCTGTACTAAATCGGGTATAGTAAATTATATGTGATAAATTATAAGTGAGTAGGTTTTTGATTTTGTATTCAATTTTTTTAACTAAGTGCAATATTTCCAAAGTTTTTAATTTATTGTGATACATTCTGTGATTCATTTGGAGTATAAAATCAACCTTCAAAATTCAAAATTTTAAATCATCATTTCTGGACCGAAAATCAAGTGACGAAACAGTGTGTGACTATATAACCTTATCTTTTGGACAACATTAACATTTGATCAAGATTTTTGGAGAGAAATAGTACAGGCTTAGTCTAGTTTTTCCTCCAATGTCATAATGGTATTATGATTATAGTGAATATATGATATGGTAAATTTTATTATATCAAGGATCAAAGCTGTATGAACGTTCCAAGGGACTGCAGAAAAATATGTTCTGAGCGGGGTGTATACTATAACGGGGTATTCTATATCGAGGTTTCACTGGATTAAAATATAACCTATTGAACTATTTGTTCAATTCCTCTTGGATTATTCATTCTCAGGATTTTTTGTTTATCCAGCTCCTTCAAGAGTCAAGATTTGTTTTATGTTATTCAGCTAAAATGTAAGTTACCCATTCATGACTTTCTTGAATGCCCGTTATTCAATGTACTTACTGAATTTTACAAATTATTTTATAACAATCATTTCATGTGTGTGATAAATAAATGACTTGGAAATGGTGTAAGCACTATTGAAAATGGTCTAAGAGTAATGCAATTTCTGAGTTATTAGTTGATATTATAGCAGACAGAGCTTGTCATTCCAAATCTGGCTGGATGAAAATAAATAATTCAGTTGTGAATAAACGATTCGAATGTATGTGGCGTGAAATAGGATATAATTGGACAATATCGTACAATGATGAGAGCAGGAGCCATTGCAAGCTGGCAGTTTATTTGTTTCTAGGTGATATCAGAATGAGATCCTTCTCTCCTTCTCTCTCCTGTGTGACAGGATGATAGCCCTATCTCTTTCTCTCTCCTGCACAGTTGTGCTTATCCTGCAACGAAACGAGTACCGATAATAATTACGTCGCTGTGAGTTCGCGGAGGAATTTGATTTGGCCAATTTGAAGGGTGGCTTCTGACACTTTGCTGACTAGGCAACACGTGACACGCTGACATTTCCACCACCAATCATAGCGCGCCGCCGATATTCTGCTGACTTGAATAGTCTGTTCGATACCGAGCCGTTATTATGAGACGCCATTGATACTGTCAGAGAAAACCTATACCTATAGATTGTTTATTCTACGATACTGTGTAGAAGTTCGGCGATGTTGGTGGGGGTGGGGTTTAGGAAAGAAGATGCAGGTGACACATCTCGTCCTTGACTTCTATATGTACCACCCACCTTTCATCGGAGTACAGAGCTACAAATCATCATATTTTAACATTTTGAGATCCTCATTTTAGGCTAGTCGTATATTAAGATGCGATGCTATGTGTCACGACGTGACCCGAGTTAATATCATATGATCATATTGTGATGTGCACATTGATACGGATCAGCTAGCACATGTGAAAATTATAATATGATCGTATGATATTTACTGATCCATCTGACTCGGGTCACGTCATGTCACGTCGCGTTGCGTCTCAATATGCCACTAGGTACCCTTAAAGTCAGTCATCAATGGATTTCAATTCAAAGGAGAGCATTGTTGTTTGTTTTTCATTTCTAGTGTGTTTCTCAATCTCATGCTGAAAGGTCTATGGTGAGATCCACGTTGTGGTGTCAGTGGAATCCATAAAACGGCAAAGTTGTCAATTTCCTTCTTCCATTACCTTCTATGGTGGAAGTTTGTTATCCAAGCTATTCCGGTGTATCTGATCCAATATTAATTATTGATTGCTGTTAATAACGATCAATTCTCAAACATTGTATTCATCAGGGAGAAATATCTTTCTATTCCTTGATTTGATAATAAATTTCCATATTGTGATAAAATATTTTAGAAAGTTGGAGTAGTTCATTATATTTCACATGACTTACACTAAATCTTGCAGCGGTGCTTTGTTGGAAAAGGATGTAGCTATCTGCTTTACCTAATGATAGACAAGGCTATCAAACAAATGTTAATGTAATGCTGACTTTGAAACGTGAATCACACCTTAGCTGGATTCAAAGCACCCCTGAAACTCTCCAAATTAAATTTGCATCCATCCCAATCCTTAACCACTTATCAATGTTGCACCTCTACAGAGATAGAACTGTTCCAATGAGTTTTGAAATTTCAAAATTAATAGAACTTTGAATATTCGTGTCTCATCATGGAATTACATTTCTCTGTTGAGCAATCTTGATTTGTTAAATATAATTTGTGAAGCTTGGAATGGTGAGGTCATTGAAGCCATATTCTAAAACTTAAACCTATTCTCTAAGGTAGCAGACGAAGGGTGGATTTTTAGAGTTCATTCCTCTTTTCTCTCACACTATCTCTCTCTCTCACACCCTCTTACTCTCTCTCTCTCACACTCTTCCTCTCTTCCTTATTTTCCACCAATACTTCACCACCATTGTTTACTCCTTTCCCTTCTGACCATACCATTCGCTTATCGCATTATCTTTTGGGAAGATGTTTTGGCTGATTGTCACGGCCGTTGCTCGGAACTTATAGTTTATAGTTATACTTTCAGTTTATAGTTGTGACGAAAGATGGCGAACCGGAAGTGCCTCGTTTGCTTCCGGTCACGGTTGAGTCTGTCCGAAAATGACAAAACGAATTCTCAATTCGAGTTTTCGTTATGAGCCATGGGAACAACTATTGTACTAGAGTTTGCACTTCTCGACTATTTACTTTTCCAAAACTAACTTTAAAACTGTTGGAGGCAGGAAACTCTCGAAGGTCATGTTCGATTTGTTTGAAAGAACTATCTTTCCTTTTTACCAGAGCATAGGGAGTTAACTTCTTCCGTTTACTGACTTACAATATAAAAAAACGTCTTCAAAATGTCCAAAATATCAATCACATCCAAATAAAAATAGATATATAAATAAATATGACTTTGAAATGACTTCAAAATAGCTAAAACGTGAGCCGTATCTTATAAAAAATAATAGATCTTCTGATATTTTATCACACATATAAATGAATTCACTCTGGTGAGGACTGTATGAGCTATTTATAGAATTACTTATTTTCATGAGTATTTTGCTCATGAGTCTTATCCATGAGTTTTTTATCATTCAGCCTATTATTTACTCACATCTCAATTATTAGTTGAAAACTCTGGTATCATCCAAGTGGAATGTTTGCTATAATATCGATGAATATTGAGTTTCAATTATTCCCTATAGTTTCCAGTTTTTGACACTGGAAAGTGTAATTAGACAGTGTTTTCAGTAATGATAGTTTCGTTACATAAAGAATACAAACACTATTTTCAACAATCATTATTGTCAAACTACCACCACCCCCACCCCATCATCACCACCTATTCCTCCACCTTCTTCTTATATCATACAATAATATCATCAATAACCTTGACATTAGAATAAGTTTCTACAGTCTGATGATGACCCACACCAGGTCGAAACGATCATCACGACTAATATTAAGTGCATTTTCACTTAATTTGTTTTTAAAATTCAAGTTTTATTTCAATAGTATGCATATGCAACACAGGTCAAACTATTATTTTCTTACTGACTTTCTCAACTTTAGTAGACTGTCTTCTAACTTTGACTGACTATAACTAGAGATACTTGAGTCATACAAATCTATCATCAACTCTAAAATCTTATAATTAATTCCCCATTTATGATATCGTGGTATAGGCTATAGTTTTTGACTCTGGAAAAGACGTGAGACATAAAATAATACAAGTACAATGTAGAATGCATCGATGTGAGGACATTCTACTGCAGAGATCCATTTAGCAGGGTCAAAGCGCTCCTTCGGAAAAGTTATTTATTGTTATTTTGAGCAATAAATTAGAGATATCGGAAAATGGCATTGCTCTGGCTGTCGCGCGTCTCAAGTCAGTGGTCACGTGACTTAGTAGACTGCAGCGGTGTGATCGTGCGTAGCTTCTGAAGCATTTCTGCACCCCTTGTCCTCTTTTTGCACCCCCTTGCCAACCTTTCTGCACCCTTGGCCGATTTTTCCACTCAAACTCTTTCAGTAATCGCTTCCATACATTTTTTGGCTACCTCCTTGTTCCAGACATGGTGCACTCCAGCTCCACTTATCTTGGAGCTAAGTGGATAGAGTGCGGTGCAGTGCCCTTACTTCCTAATACACATTGATCCGATAAAGAAGCCACAAAATTAAGCGAAATATGTGCCGTTCTTATCGGACAGCTTATGCTTTTCAGTCAACTATCTACACGGCAAACCACTAGAGGTAACCTGCTTCTATGTTGACTGCTACTTCAGCTATTACTATATTTCACCTGCATCGATATCTTCAACTCAATCAATCAATCATTTATTCCACAATTACAACATCAAATTAATGATTGGAAGAGAATAAACAGGATAATGCCTGTTGTCATGAAACACTAAGTGTTGTAATAAACGTCAAAGATAAAAATAAAATAAGGTTGGAGAGTTACAAATTGTTGAGGCCTAGTCAGGTCTCCTTATGCACCTTTCATAGGCTCATATTTACCATCTTAGTTTAAACGGAGATAACTCAGCTGTTAGTTTGAGCCCGGGATGTAACACATTATAATATATGCGATCATATCTTCAAGTGGAGTGGCCGTAGTAGAGTGAATCAGATGCTGGCTTTATGATTCAGAGGCCCGGGTCTAAATCCCGGCCCGGGCAGATATCTTTCTCGGGCCACTCCCGTGTTTCGAATGGACACGTTAAGCCGTCGGTCCCGGCTGTCTAAAAAGCAGTCGTTAGGTCATGTCAGAGGCCCTGAAATCGATCAGTTGCGACCTGAAAACTCTGACACCAGACCTGAGCCAGCCAGGTCACTCGATATTATTATTATTATTATTATTATTATTATTATTATTATTATATCTTCAAGTAATCGTGGTTTAGCGTTAAACGTAGATTGTGCATATGATTCATAGAGTGATGACATATTAAGATTATAATGCCGCCAAGTGCAAGGATGTTCATGTCATCATCATTTCATATTATCAACCAATGACAAGTGAATACTTATTACTACATACACAATACTTAATACTCATGTAGGCATCATAAAAGAATTGGTTCAAGTTGTATAAATGAATGAAATATAATCATTCATGGTTTTTGGACAGTTTCATTCATCAAATTTTCTTCTGCTATAAAGTTCTTTGGTCAATATCTGCAGCAGCAGAAAGAAGACTTTAGTCTCATTTATAAAACGTTAATTGGATACTTGAAATAATCATTATACAGTTATGAAATAATCGATAAAAGACAGGAGATTTAACAACCAAAACAAGGAGATTAATCAACCAGCTAAAAATTTGAATGTCGATTAACGGCACGAATATCCAATCTAATCAAAACGCAGTAAATTGGCGTTGTCCAATGCAGCCAATGACGTTAATGCAATAACATTTTATTCTACAGCGATCAATTTTAACTGGATTATTGTGAAACTGATCCTGTATGTTTAATCAATCAAAGCTAAAGAGAGTTTGAAACAGACAACTACTACTTGGACTCTCAATAATGAATTATAATGTTCAAGCTAGAACTATTTGTTGTGTAGACCTGCTATAATCTAATCTTGTGTGAATTCCATCAGCTAGATAGTACTTGGATGATAAATTTCGGAACGACAGAGGAGGTTTGAATAAGATTCAACTGTAATAACTTGTGTAGATTATGTTGTATAGAAGGAGCAGGCAAACAATTAAGTTCTCAGTTGAAAGATGTACCCTAGAATTAAGTTTATACTCTGAAATGAGCATAATTTATAGTTGGAGTAATGAACCAACTAGTCTCAATTATTGTGGTAGTACAACATTCCGGGCCAAGTGTACAAACAGTTAGCAGAATGCTGGGAATGTTCTCGGCTATGAGAGCAGCCTTAGTCGCTGACATTCAAGTCATTACACACTACTCAAGGCAGCGCAGTGGCCAGTCTTGTCTTGGGAAGGTTTACACGGTATTCGAATTATTGTTCGAAACTGCTGCTAGTTAAACAAGTTCATGTTCCCCAAGTTAACGTATGCTATACCTTCGATAATAATTGTTAACATCCTGTACCATAAGAATCTCTAAATTTACTACACAAGTGGTCAACAAGTTTTCACCTTCATGATTCCATATCAATTTATCAATTCTCAAGTTGTGCTATTAGACCATCAAACTCGATGATCTTAATCATACATTATAATAAATGAATAATGAATTTTCCCCCATGAACATATCAATAATTACTAATTAGTTAATTAATAATTAATTCTCAAATTATTCATTTATGAGTTATTCAAACTATGCAAGATCAACTAGAGGAACAACATAAATGAGATACAGGATAAAGAGTGAATGAGAACATCTCGATATTGTCAAAAACACTTATTTTTCTAACAATTCGAGATACTAAATTCAGTTGACACAATGTTGACAATTCAATCTTTAGTAAACCAAGATCTTAAACATGAAGCAGCAGGATATGATTAGTGTTCGTGGAGCGCTACGATTGGCCTTTAGCTGTAGACAAATGAAGGTTGAGCTCGACTGTCATTGGCCGAGAATGAACACGCCCAAGTATTCCAAATAATATGATAATAAGAACTGTAAAGCAACAACAAATAAAGAGAAACTTAGTAACTAACAAAACCGAACATATAGGCTAATATGAATAATAACGAAAGAATATACATGTAATTCATTTGGTTTTTGTTAATAACTAAGTTTTTCCACATTTGTTGCAGTTTCCTGATTTCATGACTATATTTGGAATACTTGGGTGTGTCTAGTCTCGGCCAATGACAGTCGAGCTCAACCTTCATTGGTCAATAGCCAATCGAATAGTTTTACCCAACTATATTATCATCCTGTAGCTCAATGTTCGAGCTTATAGTTAACAAGTGATTGATAATGGTGTAACAACCGAAATGAGTATATCATATTTATTTGATAAATGAGTGGTTTTGACAATATGAATAATGTTTCATTCAATATGGATAAGATCCATATCACCTCCACATCAAGCTAGAGAGACAGTAATTCAATATTTCTCCTGTATCATTTCTATACTCTTTCATGTTCTATCCGACAAAGAAACAGTAATTAATTATTTCTCCAGTATCATTTTTAAACACTTTCATTCTTTTCCTGACTCTGATAACTGGATTATGCTGAGTAAGACATAACTCTCATAACTAGATTATGCTCAGATAACTGATTATGCTAGATTATTTCATTCCTAATGAAATAGTCTGAAATATAAAGCAAACGATGAAAGATAAAGCAAACGATGAGGAAGGAATGTAGCAACAATTTGTTGTAAGGTATATATATATTGATAATGTCACACCATCGTTAGTACATAACGGGAAGCATTGGATTTCATAGAATGCAGGAGCTGATTGATTTCCTCGGGGATTCAAGTCAAACGTGCTAACAAACTGTCGATTGATAACTGATACCTATATGGTCAGGTCAAGTCGTTCTGTGAGGATTAGTCTTGACAAGATTTACTACATAAGCTTCTAGATTGAAGATCATCCCCATTCAGTCACCCGAAATCTGATTTCGTCCGATCTGAACGGCATTCCATTCAATTCCTGTCAAAATTAGCCTGCCTATCAACAGTTTCCATCTGGTTATTGGGTCTTAGCTTCGATCATTCTGTCAATTTATTTCTCGGGTAGAATAGAAACGATTTAATTAACTCCAAGGATCACATTTTGTATAGATTTAGATAAAGTGCCTAACCTGATACGTTGATAAGGATGGTGAGCTTAACCTTCTCCTTATTACTAGACTAATCAGGCATTAAAATGTGTGAGGGAATGGGATTCTACCAAAGTGATGTATGTATCAGTTGGCTCACCTAATTTAAACAGCTTTGGTTCGTTTATACATCGTAATCTTCCCCATATTGATGAACAACTGTTGAGAGAAAAGTAGTGGAGACACAAGGTACATGAGATTATGAGATTGTATTAACTCACTGTATCAACTCCGGGGTTTGTATAGCATAATGTTTTTCCATGATGCTCTACTGGTGTATACAACTCAATAATGTATTTGTGTTGAATTTGAGTTTCTATTCTCAATAATATGCATGAAAAATACAAAATACAAGTGCATAGTGAAATAACACTGCAAAAAAATGAGCACATTCTCATGCTAAAGTAATAAGGAAAGCCTAACAAGATAAATCGTATATCGACGTATATGACGAGAATATACTTGTACATACCAGTACATATGTTTTTGTGTTTTGTACACAGTACATTCTGTTTTTAATGTTTTGAAAGGATATAACTACAAAAAATAACACTACAGAAAACAGAATAAATACAATCTTTTGAAGTAATTGAAGTAGCCTAACATAGGAAATAATAATAATAATAATATCGAGTGACCTGGCTGGCTCAGGTCTGGTGTCAGAGTTTTCAGGTCGCAACTGATCAATTTCAGGGCCTCTGACATGACCTAACGACTGCTTTTTAGGCAGCCGGGACCGACGGCTTAACGTGTCCATCCGAAACATAGGAAATGATTTATCATGATGAGGATATTCATACCAGCATATAATATAATTTTGTTTTAGACGAATATAACAATAATAAAATTACATCACAAAGATTAAAATAAACACATTCCCATAACAAAATACTAGTCAAATCAAATCAATTTATTTCCCACAATTCATTACAAAAATATGTAAAATGACATAAATTCAATTAAAAATATAATAAATTAATTTAAATAGAAAATTATACACCATTACATCAATGTTACTACACAGATGGCGTGGGATTCCCCGAAGAAGACTATACGTGTTTCCGAACAGAAGAAGTAGTATATCATGATGATGATACCAGCACATACGATAAGCTAATTTGGTTTGTAGAAATGAATAATTCTATGAACTAATAAAATCGCCATGATCTCGCTGACCATAAGCATATGATTTTCACCTTCTTTTCCAGAAATTTCTTATCGAAATATTAATCAATTTTTATTGAAGTTTTTCGTTTTCTGTAGAACAGATCCTCCAAATATGTAAAGAAACATCCAAACATTGTTTCAAGTAACGACAGCAAGGACGGTAAGTCTGCAAGTCCCTATTTTGGACTTTTAAAATGTTATCTAAATTTGGGAGAAAAATAGTACAAGGAGTATCCTTAGTTTTTCTCTCCAAATCAGTGTTTCTTTGTAAAAAATATAAATAAATAAATAAAATAAGTAAGGACGGTATAAGGAGAAGCTATATAGCTCGTATCTGGAATATTCGTTTCTCACATACAGTAGTCCTCAGTTTTCATCAGTACCAACACAGAAATAACGTCTTTTTTGTATGACAAATAATTTATCAGGGCTGCCACCAAAGAATTTCAGCTGATGATAGAGGGAGGTCGCTGCTGAAGGGTGAAGGTGTACCGCAAATGATCAATGTGAGATCGATAACGACCGCTCCGATTGATCCGGTGATTTATATTATGCACCTGATTTATAGTCTTCATTGGTGTAGTGCGAGCAGTGCTCATTCTATAGATATACATTACATCTCTACAATTCTTCACATTTATTTTCTATCCCTTGGGCCAGCCAAGTCATCTCATTATTTTTTCAGCTAACCGTTTAGAAATGCGAGGCCTCATTAAAACTCTCAGCACTTCTTTCTTCCATGGCTAGCAGTGTGCCCGATATAAATACAAGTATAGTATCATATCCAACCAATCAGTGTATTTGAACCTGAACATTGGAGAACAACTCTAAATATTCAGATAATACTTATTATAATCGAAGAAGCAAATTATCCAATCATTGAATTCGAATCCTGAACATTGGAGAAAAACTCCAAATAGTCAGATACTTTCATCATCATCTTCACTTCAGGGATTAGGTTTATTAATGAACCTGTTCCGGTACCCATCTCTTTCTTGGTCTCCCTACATCTCTTTCTTGGTCTCCCTACATCTCTTTTTCCTGTAGGTCTATAGTTTTGGACTACAACGGGAATTCTTCCAGGTGGCATTCTATCCAAATGACTGCACCAGTTGCGTCTATTTTGAATAATTCTTTCATGTAGAGGAGCAACCAATAAACCCTGTCTTATATCAGTGTTTCTTATTCTATCAACTCTAGTGCAGCCAAATACACTCCTTAGAAACCTCATTTCTGCAGCTTGAATTCGACTGTTCATTCTACGTGTGTGAATCCAATTCTCACTTCCATATAGGAGAGTCGGAACTGCAATGGTATTATAGAACTTTATTCCGGTTTCTTGTCTTGATTTATTTCTGAGGTTTCTATATATAGTAAATTATCATTTCTCTCACTTCTTTCAGAAGCGTCTGTACCCATATTGGGCGGCTTCAAACAGCGTCTATACCCATATTGGGCGGCTGATACTCCAGGGAATAAACCCAAAATTCTGGTCCTCCTAGTCAGGGGGTTGTGCGATAGGCCAGTACCCTATCCATGTAAAAAGCCAACCACTTGCAGTACCCAGAACAGCCTCGGAATGGACAGGACTATCGGAAATATAAACAGGATTGCTAAACATAGTCAGATACTTAGTTAATATAATCAAAGTAGCAAGCTCTAAACAAAAGATTATTGGGACTTGAGAAAATCCAATTCCGTCCGAGTTCATTATCTTCATTTTTTAAGAATCAAATCACATTCACCGATGCATGTGTGAATCATTATTTGTTACTTGGAAGAGTAATTACTTATATCTTAATAGTTCACTTTGAGAGAGATGTCATAATATAGTATTCCTGTATCACTGATTCTTCTTGAAATCAATCTTCAATTCTCCTCAAATAGATATCAAAACATAGTACTACACTTGCATTCACAGATGCAATAACATACATAAGTGAATCAATAAAAACAATATAGAGCTTGTAGTACCTTTTTATTAAAAACTTCAAAACATTTTAACAAATGTTTTAATAAAAGGGTACTACAAGTTGTATATTGTTTTTATTAATTTGAATAAAGTAGTCCTTATAAGTGAAGTGATTTTATGAGTGAATCAATATTTGTCACTTGAAAGAGTACCTACTTGTCTCTTCATAATCACTTCCAAACATTTGTCATAATATATAGTATTCATATATCACTGAAAGAGGAATTCTTTCTTCTTGAATTCAAATTTCTTCAATCCATCCGCAAATAGCAATCAGGGCATTAACTCAATATGTTTAATGTATCTATAATCTAATGAAAAGCTTGATATTCTCGACCGATTTATTCAAGAGTTGAATAAGAAGCTGTTTTACATATTGGAAAGAGGGAAGCCGAGCTGAAGAAGAATTTAATCAATGAGAAAACGTTGCATAGCAGCCCAGCCAAGCGGCGGCGGCGGCATAAGTTATGCAGGGAGATGGACCACGAATCCGAAGTAGGTACAAGATCCAATTGATACTATTACCCAGTTATCTGATGTTAGTTACATTTATTTCCAATCAAATGCCAGCGTCCTTGAGAGTGGAAACTGGTTTCCAGAACCAGTTGAATATGTTTGTTGTAATTGAGTAGGCTTCCAATCAAACGGGAACTCTTCCAACGTTCAAATATATTATATACTACATGCAGAGATAACAATAATTAATTATGAATATTAAATACAACGGTTACTTATTTACGGATGTGTGGATTTTTGATACGTGAACGTTTGAGACATCGGGATAGCCGGTTATGGGTATAATAACAGACTTTGCATCAGGAATTTCTACAACACCAATCAATTTTATTTAAGGTTTCACAATCGGTAGATTACGCTACAAATCTCCACCGTCTCCTTATCATAGTAAACATGTTAATAATAATTTTCAATTTGAATCTTAATCATACCTGAGTACAAAGCACCTTAAATCTAATATTGTCTATTCATTATCTAGTAAGATACACTATTGAATTAAAATCCTAAATAGTAATCTATGTAAAAAGACTGGGGAGGTCGGCTATTATTGGTATCATGTGCTTATTCAGCATGATTTTTTATCATGCTTAATCCAAGCATCAGCTCCATGGAAGCAGAGAAATGACAGAATGACTATCAAAATTGTGAGTTTTCTCAGTAACACCATGAGAATATCAATAATAAATCAACTGCGTTTTAGAAGCTGTGAATAGCTGTGAACATGATTAATATGATATTCATTATTAATAGATTGAAAAAAAGTTTCAACTGCTATGCTATTACATGAAGTTTGATTAACATAGTTTATATCATAATACGTGACTAGAAATCATTAATAAATGCTTCTATCACTTAAGAATATTTGTTATCAATTGAAAATGCATTAGCGTAGTTTAATCACCAACATTATTTCTGATCTACGATAATTTGTAGGAACCAGAAAATGTTTCAAAAAGGTTCCCAGTAGTCTAGTCAATGAAGGGTTATAGAAGGAAAAGTTTGGAAGACAATTTTTGACCCTGCAGTTCTTTCAGGGTGGTAAGGTAGTAAGGTAGTAAGGTAGTGAGGAGGTAAACATATCACAAGACCCAACTCCCCCCCCCTGTGCTAAAGTGGTGGAGTGGTTCAGAGGTAGTTTTTTGTTTTTCCGCATATTATTTGGAAACTTTTTGTCAAATGGACCTCTATACCCATTTTTTAGCATTCATTGCCTGGACTATAAATATTAAGGGATTGTGATCCATAATCCTGGAGCGTCAATTCAAGCCTCTAAGGAAAACCACTATAATATTGTTAACTAGTTAAAATTTATGAATAATAGAACATTTTAAACGTGATGAGTTCGTTACAATAAATGTTGTTGAACTCCTCCATAATTAGAAAACACATCTTCAGCTGTCTTGTGCTGGTTTCAACACGATACTGCAGTAGGTTATAAGTTATATTGAAATTGGATTTGAGTAAAAACCACTGGTGTTGGATAAAAACACCAACAATGGTAATTAAAAAAACTGGTTCTATTGTCAAATTTGGTTTTGACATTGAAACCAGTGTTTTGCAATTTATGACTTCAATTTGAGTCTGCCGTTGTATCAATCCGTTATTGAGTTTTGATGAAGCAGAAGTGCGAATAGATCCAGCCGGATGAGTGTAATGGTATTGGTCGGAGTTTGGCAGTCACGGACTCCTTCTCCGGACTTCCTAATTCATTTTGTTGCCTATTGTGATGATGAGGGTGATGCAAGAAGTGGCGGTCACGGACCACGGACTACTCAGACGATCGTGAAGCAATGTAATTTGTCGAATCTCTTTGTTTCTGCTTCTCGTCTCCCCTTCTACACTCCGAGCGGAACTCAACGAATAAAGTAATCTCCACTCTACAATCACACGCTTCCAATTCTCCAACAGTGGAGAACCAGAGTGGTCTACTAATGCGGAGAAAAACAACGCAGCAAGAGGCGAAAAAGCAATGACTTGCAGCCTTATGAAGATGATAAATTAGGAATAGATGAGGAGATATATTGTGGTAACGGATTATTACCACTGACCAACGGTTTTAGATTCCATTGGATTTCAAATAATAATCAACTTCCAAGATTCACAAAAAACACTTAGTACCGTTTGCACAGTCACAGTTTAAACTATGGGCCGGTTTCCGAGCTCGGGATTTAGCTAAGTCCTAGACTTTAAACAGCTGGAGTCGGAAAATTGGCTTTCCAAAACGGGGCGTAGTCGCAGCTTTTATAACAGTAGTCGTAGTTTTTTTTTAATTTCTCATTTCTATCATTGGAAACGTTTTTGCTTGACGAAATTAGACATTCCTGAATAATTCAAAATAGCTGAAACTTTACACTATTTTCTCTTTATTTTATTTTGTGTTCAATTTCCTTGTTTTTCGAAATTTAATTCAAACGTGACTATGCCAATGACTGCGACTACGCCCTGTTTTGGAAAACCAATTTTCTGACTCCAGCTGTTTAAAGTCTAGGACTTAGCTAAATCCCGAGCTCGGAAACCGGCCCTAAATTAAATTTTAAACTGGATTAAATCCGTATCAAGTCTCGTTTGTTATAATGTGTTTCATTTTGAGTTCAAGCCACCAGCTGATTTGATTTCGTTTAAGCTTTGACTGTGTAAACGGCCCTTAGTAATTGATATTTGTTGAATAATAGGTGTGTAAATGTAGGTAATATGTAATATTTGTGTCAAATAATAGGTAGAAAGCAGTTTCGGGCGAATGCCTGTTTCTTTTTTGTGTAGTTGAAAAGTTGATATTGTTTTAATTATTTATTATGAATGAAACTACTAAGAAATTGTCAAAAAACTACAGATTCCATTGAATGTTAGAAAGTCCGGTTTCGCTCTTAGTTTATCAGAGATTGACAATGGTGCAACAACCGAAACCAGTCTTTCTAACTTTTAAAAAAAACTGTGGTTTTTGAAAATTTCTTAGTATTTTTATTCAACACGGATGCCTGTTGTTTACACCTGAATAGCATCTATTGTCTATAAATAAATACAAGACAGCATTTAATGTAAGAATGAGCTCTTGTTAAAATTTCACAAAATTTTCTGGAAGGTACGGTATGAAAAGGAATTCATGTCTGCAACATAGATAGCCTACTTAAAGCCTACTATAAAAGCTGACTCGAGTGCTAAATCTCCTCAAGACAATACTTTGGTGAAGGGATTTTGTATTATAAAGGTACGTACAGATTTACGCGCCGCGAACATGAGCAATTCACTTTTAATCAGCTGATGTCAAGCTTTTTATATCTATATCTTATACCGTTTCTGTAAAAATATAGATATAATCAGCTGATTAAAAGTGAATTGCTCATGTTCGCGGCGCGTATATCTGTACGCACCTTTAGACAAATAGCCGGTGTGGCCACAAATGGTTTGGCCGGTATCACTCAGCACTTTTGATCCTATACTTTCAGGTTTGTCGACGTTAAATCGAGGTGTACAAAACACCAACCCCTTGAACGTTGATCATCTTTGTATAAAATTATATTTTATCATATTTGTATAATATTTGTATGAAAATTTGAAGATGAGAGGCGCGATTCCTACTGTAAGCTTGAGCGGTTTCGTCTGGCTGTGGCGCCTGCGATCAAAGTAATTTCAAATGGATTCCGTTCTTTAAATACTTTGGATACTTTGTCAAGTCATCAAGTTATCAGCTAGAATATAGTTATTATTGGATGCTTTCTTATTTGAATCCAGCCAATTGAAATGGTCTTTGGATAAGGCTCACAGATATCTCTTTAATATTGTGATTCATGTAAAAGCTGTTTTGCGTGTATCTTGTGGCTTAATTTTGTATATACATTGTACTGTAAATATTTTTGGTGAATAAATAAATATAATATATAAATATAAAATTCAGTAGTTATAGCTTTAGGACATAATACATGATTGAGAAATTTTATCCTGTGTCAGGTCATAACGTCGATTGCTGTCCTTTACGTAAAATGACCATCAAACTATTGTAAAATTATTATCGAATAGCTTATAGATTTTCATCTTTCCTCTATCCTTACTTTGAAACTGCCGAAGTAAGTTCAAATAACTTTGAGGCCAAATTAAGTTCTTCCTACTACTCTTAACAATAAAAAAAATGATTGTCAACAATAAATAACCATTTTTCAAAATAATTTGTCACAACCAAGACTAGGCTCCCATCTAGCGGTAGAATTGATAACTAGAAATTGTCGACCAATGAGAGTGCGAGTAGGAGAAGCAAGGAGGCGTGGCTCACTAGTCTTCACTTTGACTGTGATTGGCTCTTTCTTCTCGGTGTTTCCAGACTCAATATTCCAGCTAACAGTCATTTTGTTCAAGGTTTGAGAAATAAATATTTTCGAGATATTTTATGAAGATTGAAATATTTCACAATGAAATCTCCAGAATCTTGACATCGGCATGACCTATCATGATTAAGTAGGATTAATTCATCGGGATAATATTGCAATAGGCAAGTGAGTTGGGTCTCGATATTGTATTGCACAAAAGCGAAGTGCAGTCCCTGAAAATTGAATCATCGAAGGTGAGGTGTGACATAGTCGTGCTTGGAGTGGCCGATAAATAAAGCGAATAACGTAATAAAACCAAGTGATAAAACATAAGCGGCGGCTGCTGATGTCACACAACAAGAGCGAGAGAGATGACAGGAAGGAATTCGAGTGAGAAGGATCATGAAAGAGATGAAGGTGTAGTTCACGGAGGTTTCCAGTTTGCAAGATTGAGTTCTAGAGGTTAAAGAAGAGAGTAGGAACGGAATAAATAAGTATAAAAGAAAATGAGATAGAAAGAGATGGAGAGTGAGATAGAGAGAGGAAGAGAGAGTGAGATAGATAGAAGAAGAGAGAGTGAGATAGATAGAGGAAAAGAGAGTGGGAGAGTATGAGAAAAAAGAGTGAGATGAGGGAGTGAAGAGGGGGAACAAAGAATGAAAAAATATGCATAGAAGCGACAGTGTGATGATGGGATAGAGAAAGATATCGTAAAGAAGAGCTTGTATGTAGTATGATAGAGAATGCTCAAGATATTAAAGAAGAGTCAGTACTGGAACGGAGAAAACTGATGAGAGACTTCAAAGTACGAATAAGGAGGAGAGAGACGAATGAGGAGAATAAGGAGAATGAGGAAAAGGAGAAGGAGAAGGAAAAAGAAGAAGAAGAAGAAGAAGAAGAAGAAGAAGAAGAAGAAGAAGAAGAAGAAGAAGATGATGATGAAGAAGAAGAAGAAGAAGAAGAAGAAGAAGAAGAAGAAGGAGGAGTAGAAGAAGGAATGATAGGAGGTGGAGAAGGTGAAGGATAAGAAGGAGTAGTAGGAGGGAAAGGAAGATGAGAAGGAGGAGAGGAGGAGGAGGAGGAGGAGGAGGAGGAGAATTGGAATTAGGAGGAGGAGGTAAAGATGCAAAGAGATGCCAAAGACGTTTTATTGATAAATTAAATATGATGTTGCACTGTTCATAAGACTGGTCAGTACCAGATAATGATCTCATGGCAAAGAGAGAGAGAGAGAGTGAGAGCCAACAGCGATTCCCTGTCTCTCCAGGTGCTGAGAGGGCATTCTAGATCAAACCTCGCCATGAGGTTCTGCGCTTCATTTGAATCTCTCCGAGAGCCAGCCAGCCACAATCTCTTCAAGTCGACCACAGAAAAAAAACCGTGAAATATATTACAGCAGCGCACAGATGTATCTTACCTTCTTTTTACTCATCCTCAGTTCTGTGCTTCTCTCTCACTCATCATAGCTTTAAGTTAAAAGAAATGAGAGAGATGAACAGAAAGGGCGTCGACAAGAACGAGAAAAAATACAGACACAACATGCCGAGAGACAAGATCTTTGAAGATCGAAAACTACTTTGAACGAATCGACTCTTGTGTCGACGCTTTGTTTATACTTTGCCCACGGCTTGATCACGTACTTTGATGGTATAGGCAGTGCCATGAAACTAATGATGAATCCAAACCTCAATCCAAGGCCTGTTCTCCAGATGAAAGTAAAGTTGAAAATTATTTCCTACTGGCAATTATTCTAGAAAATTTTATTGATAATCACTCTTATCTCCTAAAATTATAAAATTTTGATATACGGAATTAACATAATGTGTACTCTTCAGGCTTCTCTGCGAAGCTTGATAAGAAATAATTGGAAATCCCAAATGATTTCAAGACTTTGAATAAGTAACCTAATTTGTGGTTCTGTCTCTGTCATTGATCTGGTTCATTCTAAGATCTAAGGGTACGAACATAACGGACAGGTCGATATAGGTCTTCAGCTCACAATCAAATTTCTATATCTATATCTATTGTATCTGAAGCCTGATAATTGAGAATCTAAAATCACACTTTGCATTGATGTGGCGGAGCTCCTGAAATTTCTACTGATACCCAAAAACTACTTTTTTGAACTCAGGGAACCTTGAAACGTATAGAAATTTAGAAATTGGTGTACCTTAATTTTTTCGGATAGCAATACTTGTGGCAGTTGACAGAGCTTATCAATGCCTATTCCAGGTATAAATTTGATCAAAATCGTTGGTTCCGTTCTCGAGAAAATCGTGAAAACCCCTGTTTTTGACAAAATTTTCGCCATTTTAGCAGCCATCTTGAATTGGATTTGTTCGTAATTGTTCGTGTCGGATTCTTATAGGAGAAGGACCTTAAGTTCCAAATTTTAAGTCATTCCGTTTATTGGGGGTGTACACAGACGCACATACACTTATACACACACACACACACACACATACAGACCAATTGACTATAGAAATTCTTTCTATAGTCAAAGCCAATACCCAAAAACTACTTTTTTGAACTCAGGGAACCTTGAAACGTATAGAAATTAAGAAATTGGGGTACCTTAATTTTTTTTGGAAAGCAATACTTTCCTTACCTATGGTAATAGGGCAAGGAAAGTGAAAATTGATAGAAAGACACAAACGATTTCAAGACTCGTTGATTTTTAGAGTAATAGAGTAATGTGTGGTTTGGTCCCTGTCACTGATCTGCATCTTTCTCACTCTGAATGAACAGAGGAATCGTTGGGAAATATAATCGCAGAAAACCTCTCACATTAACTAGTTTCCAGTAGTGTACCTAGTTTAAACTGTTGCATAATAGTTTACAATTTCAGTGTCATTTTTAAACTGATAGGATATGAATCAGAATCAATCCCAATGATAGAGAATTGCGGTAGACAAAATGAGGACTGTACCGCAGTGTTAGTCATCAATCTCGATTCATACTTCGGAAGAATAATATACTGATAGGAGATGATAACTTTCAATTTTTGTGTAGTTGAGAAGTTGAGAAGTTTGTCTTTTTAATAAAATCTGTGGTTTTCGAAAATTTCATATTCTTTTTGTCTTTTTATTCAATATAAATACTAGTTGTTCTGTGAACAGTAGACCTCACGCAGTATTCTCATCCACAAGTAGTATCTGATTGAAACTATATACCTTATGGAAATACAGCAATAGACTACTGGCTTCTCCACACATCTTTGTAATCATTTGTCAGCTGATTTATGATGAATAATTCTATAGTTTGATTTTTACTCTAATATTTGCTTATGAAGGAGGCTCCTTTTTCCTTTTATATTATCCATGAAATGAAAATTTTCCAAAAACCTTGTATATACGTCGACGCGCAATTAAAAAAGGAACATACCTGTCAAATTTCATGAAAATCTATTACTGCGTTTCGCGGTAAATGCGCAACATATAAACATTTAAACATTCAAACATTTAAACATTAAGAGAAATGCCAAACCGTTGACTTGAATCTTAGACCTCACTTTGCTCGGTCAATAATTACCACAATATCAACTTCTCAACTACACAAAAGTAGTAGTTATATACTACTAACTGTTATACACTAAACATTTGATCAGATTTTATTAGCGGTTTCGGTTGTTACACCATTGTCAATCTCTGATAATATCAGTTTATCAAATAATGTGTAGTATATAACAGTTAAAATCTGTGGGTTTTGACAATTTCTTAGTCTTTTTATTTAAGATGATAACTTTAGTAGATTATGCATTTTCAGCAGTCTACAACAATCACTGTACGACTGCGACAAATGCTTGAGATCATAATTTGCTCATTATTTTTCACAGTCACGATAGATAGCTCAATCACACCAGCTAGAGAGTTGAATAGATACCAGTTCTACTGATAGAAATCTAAAGTTCAATGGAGAAGACCAAATTCAAATTATTGAGGTTTTCAACATAGGTAGCCTACTGTAATATCCAAAGTTTGGATGTCTTCTATCAGATTATGACATGAATTTTAGTGATAGGAGTTATTCAAATAAGTAGTAATTGGATTGAATCTAGAGCCTTGAAAATGTATTTATTTATACATTGACAGATACAATATCATTCTCAACTATGAATGAATGGGAGAGGAACAAAAGGCTTAAAACCCAAAACTGTTATTTTCCCAAATTTTGATAGAAATTGTACAAAAATAGGTTATATTTACACTTCATGATTTTTGTCCAATTTTAAGTCCAATATATATATATATTATATATATATATATATATATATATATATATATAATATATATATATATATATATATATATATATATAAACTAGGAATTTAGAATTTAGAAAAGTTAAATTTAAAAAATTGGAAGGCATGTAATCACTGTGGACTTTCTGCTCCACTGATTAGCTTAGAGATAAGAGGAAGAGATTAGTTAGATATAATCTCTATCTCTAGAGATAGAGATTAGCTTAGAGATCTGCTCCATAGATTGATAGCTAATCCTCGAAACTGTGTGCTGAGTTCTCCAGATACATTGTTGAAGTTGGCCCATTAAATTCTACTTAAACTGTGAGGAATATTAACAGGAAAGGAATAGTGTGAAGTGAATCAGGATGATGAACTGTTGAGTTCAATGGAAGTGAATTATATGTTGGTGAGGAGGTGGAGAGGCTGGGAGTTTGAGAAGAAAATAAAGAAGAACAAAATGGAAAGTTTGAAAGAAGGAAGGGGTGGAGCTTGGACAGGAGAGCTCGACTTTGATTGGCAGGTAGTAATTACTGACGGCTCACCGAGAGAGAGCGGAGAGAGAAAGAGCCTCACCGATCCACTCATTCAGCACATTCTTATCAAGATCGCTCCGAATATTATATTTTAATTAGAATAATTATTTCTGCCCCAAATGAAAAAATTGAGCTGAAGCCTTGTGGCATTTATTCCTTGTTATTAGTGCAGTCATTACAATAATTCACGCTATCATGTCATTAGTCTTAATAGCTTCAAACGAAGGCCATAGCCCAATAATAATTACTTTCCTACGCCTTATGTAACAGCTAAACAATGTTCAAACAATAAACTATAAAAGGCCGTTTCTATTACAACTTCGACCTTGTGGTTCGTTTGTGGATGAGGTAACACGAAATACTGCAGACTTGCCTTTCACGAAACAATAAGTCATCATAACAGATAACATAGTTGAGATTCCAATACTTGGATCAAAACTAAGTTATACCACAGATTTAAGTTTATTTAGGGCCATATGCTAACACTACGTTCAACGCTAAACCACGTTTACTTGTAGGTATGGTTTAATTTATCATAATGTGTTTCATACGGGGTTCACACGAACAGCTGACATTTCTCCGTTTAAAGAGAGTATCTGCATACAAGTTCAACTTGAACGATTATTTTCAAAAATCGAATGATTTGTTCAAGTTAATTGCTCCAGATGCAAATGTGGGGTCTAGTTTCCACTGAGATCCATTTCCAATAATTACATCAATCAATCAAATATCTTAATCAAATATTACAATATTTCATGACACTGGAGTCAATGCTGCTCATGAGTACAAGCAATATGATTTCAAATTTCACAAATTCTTAACAGTAGTACAGTTTTTTTACAGTTTATGGCATCCTTGCAAACATAGTTTAGGTTTATACATGCACCATTGTGTACTGTATGTATACTTTTACTTTAATGTATATTTTACTAGTACGTGGACCTGAGTATTGATCATTAGTTCAATGAAACTTATTAGTTCAAGAGTTATGGATAGCGTTCATGTTGTTATCACTTGTATTGTCTTCAGTTTATATCTGACAAAGATTCTTCTCTTCAAATTCTCTGACTATAACTCCAATATAGGGGCACCGAGGACCGAGCTTTGCTCGTTATTTTTATTCATTCATAAACAGAACACAATTCTCTAAAATGATAGTTTATATTTCACAGCTGGCTAAATGTCATCTTATGAATTTCGGGGATGCGATATTTTGATTTCTCACATACTCGCTCACTCACTTTTTACTATCCACAGCTGTTTCAGCCAAGGATGAATAATCCTTTTAATGTCGTTCAGCGAGTTTTCCCAAGGATGAGACCGAGTGCAATCGAATTTTCATATCATAAACCTATGTTCCAAATTTCGTAAAAATCGTTAGAGCCGTTTTCGAGATCCGTTAAACATAAATAACCAGTTATAAAAATATATAAAGAAATTGCTCGCTTAATATAATAGGATTACACCATAACACTATGTGCCGGTTAAATTTTAACCGTGATTAAAATTTAACCGTGACACGAGAACCAATCAGAGAAGCCGTCTTTTCTAAAAGGCCTTCTGTGATTGGTTCTCGAGAAATTAATGACAGTTGAAATTTAACCGGCTTCTGTGCAACCGGGCTATAACTCTGACTACTACCAATTTAAGATATTTAAAAATGATGTATACACAATCGACCAATCAACAAATCAACGAATCGATCAACAATATCGAATCAATCTTATGAAACTGAGCAATAAAATTTGTTATGCTATGGGTCAATCGATAAGCTTGAGCTAAATGATAAACTAATAGACTAAATTATTCTCTAATTAGTAGTTTGCAGAGGGTGTGATTGGTCTATTGAAATAGTTGATGTTCCGTTGAAGTCTGAATAGTTACTGTAAGTTTTTCAATAAATAATGAGTCATTCTATGTATATGAAGTTGATATAAGTAGAAATATAACATCGAGTGGGTCGAACATTTCCATTCCAAGCCTCACAGTTCCAAAATTATACAGGAGATCTCAACGAAGAATCAATCAGCCTGCAGTGGATTTTTTCCAAGCGTATAGAGTAGTTAAATTGTTAACAAGATTGTATTAGATACAAGCAAAACAATGTCCATTCGAAATTTATATTTCCATTTGAAGCGGTCGTACAGTCTCTGTCACGCATATCATTAGAGTTCAGATGGCTCGAGGCGGGTAGGTACAAGCAAAGCAATCGTAGACGTTCTCATTTCCAAGACGGAAATAAGAAAAATTCGATTGCTCGGGAAGGATAGATAGAAAAGAAAGAGAATGAAAATGGTAGCCAGTGGATAAACGGAGGATCTCGAGCTGTAGAGAATTATAGACCGCCGGTCGCAGCATGTAATTACATGTAACCTGTTTTGCGCATGCGCAGCACACATGGAAAGCGGGAGCATTCTGGATGGAGTATTCTGCCACCGCGATCCTAACCAAGATGATGATAATAATAACATAGCTAGAGACAGACTAATAGAGAGGGCCGAGATAACTCTTCTCAATGTCTGTCTTATTATTGTTATTACTATTCTGCCTCCACCCCTTTTGATTTTGCCCGTAGCTTCCCCCTTTTATTAAACTTACATTTTCAACAACAATTATTTCCAATTCCACGTATGGATCAAATGAGAGCGGAAAAGCAGTATTTATATCTTCTGAAATTGGTGGGACACAATTAGGCCTCCTCATCTAATTACATGTGTATGTGATCACTTATAATCGCCGGAAGAGTTGAATACATCTAATATGGAGATGCAGGATTCTTTTCCAATAATAATTATTATATTCAAGATTCTTTCCCATGATTTGTTTGGTGATGTTTGGTTCAATAGATGACCGTGCTTGTATATCATGAAGAAATTGAAATGGACATAACCTAGGCTACATAATATTTGGATAATTTAAGACTAAATTTATAAATTGAAGAAGTTTTGGGCAATAGCCTGTTTTTTCTTTTCTGATTATTTTAAAGTTTGCTATCCTATTATATTAAGCGAGAAATTTCTGTATATCTGTTTATATTTTTATATTTCTATATCTGGTTATCTGGTTATTTTTATGTTCAACGGATCTCGAAAACGGCTCTAATGATTTTCACGAAATTTTGTAGATATTAGGTTTATGATATAAAAATTCGATTGCACTAGGTCTCATCTCTTGGAAAACTCGCTGAAGGACATGAAAAGGATAATTCATCCTTGGAAAAACAGATGATAATTTCGTCGTCTGTCGATAACAGAAGATGATAACAGAAGTGCCTGTGTGGGAGATCAGCAGCTGTGTAATCAATTAGCTCACCGTATCTCGCGTGAAATCTAGAAATTTTAATTAACTCGATCAAAATAATCTGATTTGTTGACATGAGATGGTATATCATAATATTCAAAGTTAATCATTATTTTACAGTTCTAAGTGATTAGTGAGTGTTATTTAATTTGGTTTGTAAACAATCTAAATTAGAACTTTTATGTTTTCAAATATTTGGACTGAAAATTTGACCTGAATCCAAGTGTATGAAACATAACTTACTTTTTGGAATATTTATAGGGTATAAATCAAAATTCGGGGAAGAAACAGTTTTGCGCTGTGCCTGTTAGCCCTTCCACAATCATTTTAAAGAATTGAGCTCTGTTTATCAATAAATAAATAACGAGCGAAGCTCGGTGCCCCGATATTATCCAATAAATAATAGAATAAATAAATTCTATTAGAAATGGATACCCATAGATGTTTGCAAAATTCTTGGAAATGTAAAACATTGTCTTACTAAAACATGGTATATCAACTTGTTCTACAGATTTATTCAAATATTTTTTCGTATTTTTTAATGAATCCTCCCTACGTTATAACTATGCATGATAATTGAGACATAAATATTCGCTGAAGAAATAAGTAAAGTTCATCAATCTTGGAGATAGCGGGATGATATCTCGGTATACGCTCATAACAAACCACGACTCTTCCCTCATCAATCACAAGGCGAATAATTATAATATGTCTGACAAGGATTTGAGAGCATGTCCTGATACCGCAACTAATTGGCTACTTTGTAATTAGTAAGGTTCTCCCCTATCTCGATTAGGAAACTATAATTGTCAGGCCCTGACTGCTATCCACTTCATGCAGATTCATGGATGTGATTTTGTGGAGGTTTGGAGCCCACCTAAAACTGTAAGAACATTCACCTCACACCTCTCATCTCATCATACAACCATAAATCTTCAGCTTATATTCGAAAAAATGAATATTTGGAACGTTTGAGTCACTCAATGAAAACTTTCTAAATTATTGAAATTTTCATATCATCTCAATTCGTTTCAAAACTCGTATTATGTTGATTCATCTATTGCTTCTCAAATTTTTCTTCCATTTCCAATGTCTTTGCTTGCTCTCTATTCCATAATTGACGTGGCATAAATTTGTCGTAACTTGATTCATTCAATGTACAAACAATAATAATAATAATAGGCAATTTTATGTGCAATAGAACAGCTTGAGCCGTTGTATATTGCAGCTGTCAATGAAGATAAATTAATGTATCAATCATATTAAAAGTGTCAAGAATGTATTATCTGGCTTCTTAAATGAACCTCTGATCTGGCTTCTATTACAATGAGAAGGCGAATAAAGAATTTCAAATATATATTCTGTTTATTTGAAATTGCTGTTACCTCAGGGCTGGGAAAACTAGATGTAGTTTTATTATTCAACTGACGTGTCATACACTGTTGGAGCTATGCTCAAACGCTATACAGTTTCACATGACAAAAAAAATCAATCATCAATCATTTTATTCAGTAAAATACATTACAGAATTGGACCCGCTGAACCTAAAAGATTTTACAGCAGGTGCCTAGAAATAATAAAATACATAAATAGAATGATATGCTAACTTTAACAATAAACTAAGGAAACAAATTTTCATGATACTGGGAGTTTTGGAATTTACAACGCGCATAATAACCTTCTTCTGTCTCAAGAATGGGAAGTTCCTCCTTGTAAATACTGTACCTGAATATCATTGATAATTACTCATGCTTAATTTATATTCTTGGGGATTGCAAAAATGTACTACCATAGAGAAACAATAGCGTAAGTAGATATCCCATGGTATAGGGCGTTTATGTCGCAACTTTTACTGTTAACACAATCCGATTATTGTCGATTACTGTTGATTATTGTCGATTTTTACTGTTTTGACCGGGTGAGAGTGTATGAACGGCACAATATTGATTGATTGATTGATTGATTGAGTACTTTATTTATGTAGATTACAATATATACTGGCTTATACACTTATATACAATAGCTTACAATACAGCAAAATTATAGATGAATTTACATAATATAGACTAGGAAAATAACTATAGAACTGTATATGATATGAAAAAGCAATTTGTAATATAATAACTATAGATAATAATCATATTGTTATGCATCTACATAAATTGGCGGAGCTTTGGACATATCAATGTCCATTCTTTGGGAAGAATAATAAAAATATCCTCCCCACTAACTCTCTACCAAAACGTTAATTTGAGAGACTAACAGCGTCACACAGCTTCACGGGAAAGAACTACGTGGACTATCGGCTTGAGATAACAGTAAAAGTTGCAACATAAACTTCCTATACCATGGAATTGTTTCTCTATGGTACTACTTAGTTTGGTGCTCTGATACTGCATGCGTTTCTCATTCAAGACATTTTCTTGAAAATTGAACATTGTTTGAAATTTCACTTGTGTTCAATCAGTGTTTATTCCCATTGAAGGATTTCACATTTTAGACAAGAAACTTTCAAAAGTTGTAGATATTAATGGATGTTAATCTTCTGTTTCACAGAATTATGTGGATGAAGTTAATTTGATATCAGTTTCAACAAAACAAACTTCCAAGAAGCACAATCTTTTCTCCTGCTGATCTTAACAACAATAATGAAGAGTTAGTAAGCTACTCGAGAGTCATCGCCGCCGGAATGGACGTATCATCAGGAAGACAGTAGAGAAGAATTTGTAGCAGAAGTTTTGGAGCATCGGAGTAGCTCTTGTCGGCAAGTTGCTCATGGCTGGAAAAGTTGGCTGAAGTTTTCTCAGGCGCTGTACAACAACAAAAGAGTGTTTTCCATTGTCGGAAAAGCGGAGGGAAAACACCTGAAGTCTGGGCCTGCCTGGGCTCAGCCTGTTATTTGGAATCCGGCGAGTTGAAACTTGTTTATTTCTGCCGTAAAGTTCTCTCGCACTAATTAGTTTACGCTTCAGTTAATGAAGCTCACCCTTCAACCCTCTACCCCTCAACCCTCACCCAGGTATAATATTCGAGAAATCAGCCAGCACACCTAGCTCGTTCCCAACAGAATCCCATTCTGATCTGTCTAACAGGTAAATAACAAAATTTTTAGAAGGTGTAATTATGTCTGAGCTCTCACGAAAACTCTCCTACTGTTGCTGCATTGAAACCTGCACCTATAACTCAACATCGTTGCCGTTCTCTCAGTTTTCATTTGATTTCGGTGATCATAGTGAAATTCACGTTTCAGTCAGCATCTGATTAAAATTGGTTTGCTATCCTTGTCTGTGGTCTGTCAAAGCAGATAGCTCCATCCTTTTCCAACTCCGCTCTGTTGCCAAACTGCTTGTAAACTACCAACAAATAGAAATATGATGAACTACTAAAATATTCATTCTCAATAACGAGATTTTATCATCGAATCATGGACAGATATCCTATTATATTAAGCGAGCAATTTCTGTAAATATATATATTTATATTTGGTTATTTATATTTATCTATGGATATTTATGTCCAACGGATCTCGAAAATGGTCCTAACGATTTTCACGAAATTTGGAACATAGTAGGTTTATGATATGAAAATTCGATTGCACTAGGTCTCATCCTTGAGAAAACTCGCTGAAGGACATTAAAAAGGTAATAATTATTCATCCTTGGAAAAACAGATGATAATTTCGTCGTCTGTCGATAATAGAAGATGCGTGTGCCTGTGTAGGATTTGAAATTTTAATAGACTCGATCAAAATAATTTGACTTGTTGACATGACATGGTATATCATTGTATTCGAAGTTAATCATTATTTTACAGTTTCAAGTGATTAGTGAGTGCTATTCTCTATTCAATTTGGTTTGTAAACAATCTAAATTAGAACTTTTCTATTTTCAAATATTTGGACTGAAAATTGGACCTGAATTCAAGTGTATCAAGGGATGAATGGAATCACATCTATCTACTAAGGTAGGTGGTGAAAGAAGAAATCTGACAACTATGCCGTCCTATCATTCCCACTGACTTCATAACGTGGATTTCACTGTAGTTTGAGAATGGGAGATATAGTAGAAATCAGATATAGGAGAAACACTTGCAACCGAAAAAGAGATGAATTATTACAATAGGTGAGAATATTCAGCGATGTGAAAGATCAAAATCCTATGGTATTCGCCTATGAGGTAATTCTTGCCATGCTTCAAAAGTATTCATCTGGCAAAAAAAGGCGATGAGAGTGTTAGAAAACTTGAGAAACAGAGTCATGCAGCGAAAGCTTTCGAAGACTGAGGATATTGACATTCCCTTCAACTTTCATAATGAGTAGCTTGCTGCATGTCAAAATCAATTAAGAATCTTACTCATGTCAGGAAAACAATCATGAACACCCAACCCGGCATAGAAATGATATTTTAATCCCACAGGTAAGGCTTTCTAAAACAAGGGACAGCCACAAATTCCAGCAGATAAAAATTTACAACAGTCTTTCCTCAGCTGTTGAAGAGCTGCCAAAAATGAAATTCAGGAAAGTTGTGAAGAATAAATTGATGGAGAGAGCATATTATTCATTGACTGAATACTTCGAATGTTCAATATAAGGGCTACTCCTTATTTTGGTCCAAGTTAAGTACTGTAAGTTGTATAATCTATGTAAATGCTGTTACTAAAATTTATAAGCCTTCACTTAATAAAAACCAACCACTTGATTCAAGTATGGGACTCGGAGAAATCATACCACCTTCATTCTATGATGATTACAGTGGTGATGAGTAACCATTGGCTACTCTGGTGGAGTGATCCAAGGTGCAGTCAGAAAGTATATAATGTAACATTATGTGTTAAGATGGACACGTTAGTCGGCGGTCCCGGCTGCCTAAAAAGCAGTCGTTAGGTCAAGTCAGAGGCCCATGTCGTAGGTCATGTCAGAAATTGATCAGTTGCAACCTGAAAACTCTGACACCAGACCTGAGCCAGCCGGGTCACTCAATATTATTATTATGTGTTACATATATATGTTTCATTCTAGCCTCACTGCGAGCAGTAGGTAAAGTGCATGCATAGCAGCCTAGAGATTCCTGATTCAAACCAAGTTATCACCAAACGTTTTCAGCCAAGTCACTACCGTGTTATCGGATGGGCACGTGAGACGGTCGGTCCCGGCTGAAGTTTGACAGTCATAAGGCCTAATTTATTCATTTATTTGATCATTCGGAATTACACAACTTACAGAAAAGTACCACAGGTTTACGCCCAAAACGGTTCCGATTCTATTTATACAACAGTCCAAATGTAACTAGGTTATGTGTCACTTCAATATTACACAATCAGTTTACAATTGAAAACACTAATGTATTATTATACTATATAATACTATTACTATTGTTACTATTACTATTATCTATATAACTATTTCGTTGTTCTATTGAAATACAAAACCCAATGATGGCTTAATCATTCATCCCAAGTTGGATCTTCCCGTGAAAGACTTCTCCTCAACAAAGAACCATCAAAATTCACTCTAACCAAGTCTGGTTCAAGTACAAAGTACAATAAAACACCCGAAGATTCTAAAATTCTATTGTTTGTTGAATTATATAATTATCAAATAACATTATAGCTTACTCCATGGGTTAATCTACAGCAAAGTTTCATTAGTTCCCATATTTTTTTCAGGAGAAGGCTCTAAAATGCAATTGTCTGTTGAATTATAAAATTATCAAATAGCATTATAGCTTACTCTATGGGTTAAACTACAGCAAATTTTCATTGGTTCTCATCTTTTTGTTTCAGGGGAAGAGTGCAGGGCCGTTCAGCGAATAGTTCGGCTTGAGAAGAGCCGCTTAATATTCAAACAACGATTTTCCATTGACAATAGAGTGTTACAAGAGGTGGGATGACTGTAGGAGGATGGAGAGCTGTTAGACAAAGAGAGGATGATCAAGAGAAGACAGAGACGGATAGGAAGAAACGTGCAATTCTATTATGAGAAAAATGAAAAATGACAAGCGTATGATGGGAATAAGAAATTTGGGACAATATTTGTTTAATATTCATAACACCTTGCATTAATGAGAGAGGCGAGGGACGGTTGGCGGCTGGAAACGCTATTACCGAGTGGAAGTTATTAATCATTAATGAAATTAGAAACATTCTAGTCCGCCCACCTATTTCCCAAATGATAAATCCAGTTCCATTCCGCACGGCAAGGCTCTGGCATTGCTGGTGAGTCTATTAGATCTGCTGAGAGCCAAATTCATGCTTCAGCTGCACTTCATTCTATTATGTATACACACCAGGCACGAACGGCTCCGACGGTTTTCGTCTTCAGTCAGCGCTTGCATTCATCAAATTGAAAGTTCACAAAGATTGTAATTGTACACTCAATTTCCAATTCATAATATAATAACTTTATATTTTATGAAGAAGACTTTATCAAGGATAAAATAACAAAAACCAAATTGAGATTAATAAACTTCGTGGGTAAAACAAAACTATTATTTTAAAATTGAGAACTGAGTTGGATGAATCACCAATTTTGGCAATATTAATTATTTATTATTGTGTAGAAATGATCAAAACTCGACAATTTAAATATTATTTTTCTGTGCATTTATTATTTGTCGTGGTTTAAATGCTTCATGTGCATTTATAATATTTGTACATGATTGAAACATTCCAAACAGGGCACAATAATGCTTGCAGCACTAACATAACAACAGCGTGAATTGAAATATTTTCAAAGTGAAAATATTAATTTTGAAGTAATATGATGATTTGTATATATTCATGAATAATTCATCTGCGAAGGTTATAGGGCACTTTATATCACTCCAAAGATGCTATCATGATTTGGTTCTAAAACAATAAAAACTTCTCAATGGCTTCCAAACTTGATAGCTTATCAATTAGGATGCTTGATGATGTGCACGATATCATCATGAGAATAATTGAAAAACATTATTGATTGAGATGAATTAGGACACTAAAAACCAATCCGAATGAATACATTCTAATATTATCCAATGTTTTTCTTTGTTCTTTCTTTTCTGACTCAATTTATCTCAAGATCTTGACTAGGGTATCGCTGTTCTGCTATCGTTCTATTTTTGGAGGCAAGTGGCAAAACATTGTTTCACCCACAACAATATAACTCCAAACTCATTTGTAGATCAGCATTGTCGTCATAAATAAAATGTTAATTAAGAAATAAATGGAAGTCCTAAATATGCAAGCAAGATATGATTAATATGTTGCGGACATGCAATGGCTTTGAGTATCCAGGAAGCCATATATAAAAACGTTGGAATAAATCTATTAATTTCTTCCATTCGAGTAATCTGGAGTAGTAATGAGACATTGGAACAAGGCAAGGAAAGGAAACCTTTTCGGCTTCCGTTCTTGTAAGTTGCATGTCGTACATGGATACTCCGTGTTTCACTTGTATAAAAGAAGGCGTTCGCAGATAAGAATATTTTTCCATTAAAAAGAACTGGGGAGACGACATAATCTGGTTTAATATCGAGCCGATTAACATTGTAGCCGTGCGTCTGTGTTGATAACACCGGCCGGTGGAACCCATTTCGTGCCCGTAGAATTCATTTACAAAGGTCATTCATCTCTTTACCGTTCGACTGTGTCTGCATTTCTAATTGCTCACCGTTCTAAGCACTACTGCAGCCTTGGAGAATAAATAAAATGAAACGGAACTTGATTCATAATTTGGGGATTACATTCCAGATTATATCATAGAAACTCAGTCGCTATCACAATAAATATCCCATAAGATTCTTGAATGCGTTTAATTTGATGCAAGCATTTGATGAACAAGCATAATATCATATCAAGTTTGAATCCAAACTAATTCTAAATAAATATAGAAATATTATGTTTTAATTGATACCTGTAAATACCTTGTATCTATCTATATCTATATATATAAAAGCGAAATGGCACTCACTCACTCGCATAACTAAAAATCTACTGGACCAAAAACGTTCAAATTTGGTAGGTATGTTCAGTTGGCCCTTTAGAGGCGCACTAAGAAATCTTTTGGCAATATTTTAACTCTAAGGGTTGTTTTTAAGGTTTAAAGTTCGTCTTTTAGCATGTATATTCTTCTTCTTCCAATCTCTTAATTAGAATTGAAACTTCCATATCATATGTTACTATGGAACTATAATCTAGATAGAGTACCTCTTCGAAACAGTTGTTAACTGGCAACTAAATTAATAATTTTGTCAGGTTGGCATTAAGTTGAGTTGATTTTGTTAGGTTGGCACCAAGTTGAAGATTTAAATGCATTTATCGCGGAAAAATTGATTGGACACTGTTACTTCAATCCTGGGAATATTATATTACTAGCCGTCAGACTCGCTTCGCTCGCCATATCCCTTTAGCCAGACGTTTAGTCTGGACCCCCGACTGGATTGTCCTAATATAATATGATAAAAATGAAAAATGCAGGCGAGCGAAGCGAGCCTGACGGCTAGTACTTATATAAAAGCGAAATGGCACTCACTCACTGACTGACTCACTCACTCGCTAAACTAAAAATCTACCGGACCAAAAACGTTCAAATTTGGTGAATATGTTTAATTGGCCCTTTAGAGGCGCACTTAGAAATCTTTTGGCGATATTTTAACTCTAAGGGTGGTTTTTAAGGGTTTAAAGTTCGTCTTTTAGCATGTATATTCTTCTTATTCCAATATCTTGAATATTGAAATGTCCATACCATATGTTAATATAGAACTATAATCTACAGAGAGTACTTCTTCGAAACAGTTGTTCTGATAACTAAATAAAAAAATTTGTCAGGTTGGCATTAAGTTCAGTTGAGTCAATATAGTAACAGGTGTTTTTCGAGATCAAATTGACATAATACGTTCAAATTCGGTTCAGAGGTTCCGCTGAGGTCTACATGCAGGCGAGCGAAGCGAGCCCGCTGATCTCATTTTTGGACAATCAAGTCGGGGGTCCAGGGGGCGGAGCCCCCTGGCTAGACGGATATGGCGAGCGAAGCGAGCCTGCCGGCTATTCATAAATAGAAATTACTGAGATTTTTATTTCTATTTATGAATAGCCGGCAGGCTCGCTTCGCTCGCCATATCCGTCTAGCCAGGGCTCCGCCCCCTGGACCCCCGACTTGATTGTCCAAAAATGAGATCAGCGGGCTCGCTTCGCTCGCCTGCATGTAGACCTCAGCGGAACCTCTGAACCGAATTTGAACGTATTATGTCAATTTGATCTCGAAAAACACCTGTTACTATATTGACTCAACTGAACTTAATGCCAACCTGACAAATTTTTTTATTTAGTTATCAGAACAACTGTTTCGAAGAAGTACTCTCTGTAGATTATAGTTCTATATTAACATATGGTATGGACATTTCAATATTCAAGATATTGGAATAAGAAGAATATACATGCTAAAAGACGAACTTTAAACCCTTAAAACCACCCTTAGAGTTAAAATATCGCCAAAAGATTTCTAAGTGCGCCTCTAAAGGGCCAATTAAACATATTCACCAATTTGAACGTTTTTGGTCCGGTAGATTTTTAGTTTAGCGAGTGAGTGAGTCAGTCAGTGAGTGAGTGCCATTTCGCTTTTATATAAGTACTAGCCGTCAGGCTCGCTTCGCTCGCCTGCATTTTTCATTTTTATCATATTATATTAGGACAATCCAGTCGGGGTCCAGACTAAACGTCTGGCTAAAGGGATATGGCGAGCGAAGCGAGTCTGACGGCTAGTAATATAATATTCCCAGGATTGAAGTAACAGTGTCCAATCAATTTTTCCGCGATAAATGCATTTAAATCTTCAACTTGGTGCCAACCTAACAAAATCAACTCAACTTAATGCCAACCTGACAAAATTATTAATTTAGTTGCCAGTTAACAACTGTTTCGAAGAGGTACTCTATCTAGATTATAGTTCCATAGTAACATATGATATGGAAGTTTCAATTCTAATTAAGAGATTGGAAGAAGAAGAATATACATGCTAAAAGACGAACTTTAAACCCTTAAAAACAACCCTTAGAGTTAAAATATTGCCAAAAGATTTCTTAGTGCGCCTCTAAAGGGCCAACTGAACATACCTACCAAATTTGAACGTTTTTGGTCCAGTAGATTTTTAGTTATGCGAGTGAGTGAGTGCCATTTCGCTTTTATATATATAGATATAGATAGATACAAGGTATTTACAGGTATCAATTAAAACATAATATTTCTATATCTATTTAGAATTAGTTTGGATTCAAACTTGATATGATATTATGCTTGTTCATCAAATCCTTGCATCAAATTGAATCAAATTAAACGCATTCAAGAATCTTATGGGATATTTATTGTGATAGCGACTGAGTTTCTATGATATAATCTGGAATTTTTAATCCCCAAATTATGAATCAAGTTCCGTTTCATTTTATTTATTCTCCAAGGCTGCAGTAGTGCTTAGAACGGTGAGCAATTAGAAATGCAGACACAGTCGAACGGTAAAGAGATGAATGACCTTTGTAAATGAATTCTACGGGCACGAAATGGGTTCCACCGGCCGGTGTTATCAACACAGACGCACGGCTACAATGTTAATCGGCTCGATATTAAACAGATTATGTCGTCTCCCCAGTTCTTTTTAATGGAAAAATATTCTTATCTGCGAACGCCTTCTTTTATACAAGTGAAACACGGAGTATCCATGTACGACATGCAACTTACAAGAACGGAAGCCGAAAAGGTTTCCTTTCCTTGCCTTGTTCCAATGTCTCATTACTACTCCAGATTACTCGAATGGAAGAAATTAATAGATTTATTCCAACGTTTTTATATATGGCTTCCTGGATACTCAAAGCCATTGCATGTCCGCAACATATTAATCATATCTTGAATGCGTTAATTTGATGCAAGCATTTGATGAACACGCATAATATCATATCAAGTCTAAATCCAAACCAATTCTAAATAAATATAGAAATTTATGTTTTAATTGATACCTGTGAATACCTTGTATCTATCTTTAAATATAAAAGCGAATTGGCACTCACTCACTCACTGACTCACTCACTCACAGAACTAAAAATCAACCGGACCAAAAACGTTCAAATTTGGTGAGTATGCTCAGTTGGCCCTTTAGAGGCGCACTTAGAATTCAGCATGTATATTCTTCTTATTCCAATATTTTGAAATTATAATTGAAATGTCCATACCATAATTATGTTAATATAGAACTATAATCTAGAGAGAGTACTTCTTGAGAAACTAGAGAGAAACAGTTGTTCTGGTAACTAAATTAAAAAATTTGTTAGGTTGGCATCAAGTTGAGTTGAGTCGTTATAGTAACAGGTGTTTTTCGAGATCAAATTGACATAATACGTTCAAATTCGGTACAGAGGTTCCGCTGAGGTCTACATGCAGGCGAGCGAAGCGAGCCCGCTGATCTCATTTTTGGACAATCCAGTCGGGGTCCAGGTGGCGGAGCCCCCTGTCTAGACGGATATGACGAGCGAAGCGAGCCTGCCGGCTAGTCATAAATAGAAATAAAAATCTCAGTACCCTTTTTTAAGTAGCCCTAAACAGAAAAGGGACAATACCTTGTATCTTCTGCCTTAGCCTGTATATGTGATTTGTAACTACATATTTTCATCACTCACAATGTATTTTTCGTCAAATTGTATGTAGTGATAACAGTCTCGACTTCTCCCAATTGATGCTTTATGAGTGTCTTCTGCCTTGAACTACTGACTATCATAAGGGAAACACATTTTTATTGCTCCTACCTTAGTACAATTTATATGAAAGTTCCAGCGGAAATTTTTTAATTGAACTGGAGTTCTTAACGGTGTACCACCTTCTATCTTTCCACTGTATTCATCCAAATAAATTCGCAAACTCTAAACTGAATTTCTTTACATAGCATAAACTATCCGAAATAGCTACTATACCTGGGTATTCAGGTTGTCTACTTTTATTTCACATTTTATATATTTCTTTTTTATTCTGTATTATGTTTGTTTGTGAAATAAATGAATTGATTGATTGATTATTTGTAAATAGGTATTACCTTGGTCAATAAATACCTATATTTCGGTTAATATATACCAATATTACCTTGGTAATACCTATCATACGGGTATTGACTGTATGTTGGCGCATAGAGGACATAATACATATCTATAATGTTTGGTTGGAGCATGCACAACAGTCATTCAATCCAAATTAGTGTAGCTACATTAGTATTTAGGAATAGATAGGCGTTGATATGATTCGCGTGGTAGGGTGCGTTATCGTCGGTATCCCGCAGTCTCTGCCTTGGCCGCCGATTGTTTTAACATGTACGAAAGTAAGTAATGAGGATCGCGTGGACTTTCTTTATAGATTTTTCCAGGTAAGTTACGGCACACAGGTTGGGACGGAGCGGGGAGGGAGGTTTCGAAGGATCCGGACATGTCAAAAAGCCATAAGCCGTGCGTAAAGATTGCACGCTATCCAGCCAGCCAGGGAAACACCACACCAGGCGCATGAAGATGAGAATACTTTCTGTTCTGACTCCGTTTATAACCTGACAACATGCAATCGACCAATCAGACTCAACCATTACCCCCTCCTCACACCCCAAACCATAACCATAGCTCACCTCGCACACGGCCTTTTTTCTTATTATTTATGCTTGCAGGCTGTAAACAGTATATAATATTCTGTTACGACTATATCAGCTCATGTTGATGAGAGAAACGTATTTATTTTCTGTTTACAACGAAACCACCTTCACCTGTTTTCGGTTGCAAAGTCCTACACGATGCTTCTGCTATACATTAAATAATAACACGCTATTTTACTCGACCAATAACTTCACTTTATCATCAGGAATGCACTTGGACTAAATGCTCATACATGTTCTCATTCTACTTAAAGTGAGAAGATGTGAGTTTGATCATAAAATGGTGAAGGTTTTGATTCTTTGAATTTGAAGCCAATGAAAATTATCAGTCAGTAAGAAAGTTTCTTATTCGTGAAATCAATGTTTTGTGATTTGAATTATTGTTCAAGTATCGATAGTATTTTTTGGGATTCCAAGCAGGAGTAAATTAACTTCAACGGTCCAAAGGTGCGTACAGATTTACGCGCAGCGAACATGAGTATAATCCACTACAGCTGATGCCAAGCTTCTTATATCGTGCATCTTACCGTGTCTGTAAAAATACAGATATACTCGTAGTCAGCTGATTAAAAGTGAATTGCTCATGTTCGCGGCGCGTATATCTGTACGCACCTTTAGATGCATAGGAGTTTGAAGTCATGAATTTAATGTATTTAATTTTTTTACGTGGACCAGAATGACTTCCAGAAGGACCTCCTATATACTAGTACAATTGGAGGTCCGTCCTGCTTCACCCCTGAGAATATTATTTTTCTTGCCCCATCTGTGATGATACATCACAAAACACTATTAGCTTTGATTCTACAGTTCCTGTTTCCACTTTTATCTGAAAAGCCTGATAATAAAAAAATGGATAAATCTTTCTTCACTCTGATTTTCATAGAATCGAAACTCTAGTACTACCTGCGTGTCCGGGGTTGATCCCTTTGAATCTATTTATCTTGTTATTGATTCAATATATTCTCCAGTTTCAGATGACACATTAATTCGTCGGTTTCGGCTGCTTGGAAAAAATTATTGTCTTCATATATTATCAGAGGCTCTGTAATTGATTAGATGCGACCTGAAGCTCTAACACCAGACCTCAGCCAGACAGGTCACACGATAGGCCTATTATTATTATTAATACCTTCTCCTTATAATTTTTCTTTCAATTTTATACTTTGGCAGAAACTAACTGTGTAGATGTTCATTTCTGTAGATAGTGATATTGAATTATTTCAATTTTATTGTGTTTTGTCTTAATAAAAATGATTTTATTTAAATGCTGATAAACAAAATTTGCTAATTTCAACTTGATTCTTGGTGAATTCTTTTTTATGGAATTTCTGTTTTGTGATTTGAGTCACAGATAGAATTATTGATAATTTTTCTGGGGTTCCAAACCATATACTGATAGCGAATGAAAATATAAATCTCGGTACCCTTTAAATTATTTTTTCACAACATGTTTCGGACATTTATGCCATTTTCAAGTTAACTTGTCTGAATAAAAAATTATTTGATTTGATTTAAATGCTGATGAACAATATTTGCTAATTTCAAGTTTACTTGAAAATGGCATTAATGTCCGAAACATGTGACAAAATAATTTAAAAGGGTAGAGAGATTTATATATATTTTTTATATTAAAAGTAGCCCTAAAGAACAAAGACAGTGATAATGAATTATGTCAATTGTCTTATGTTTTTGTCAGTATAAATAATGATTTGATTTTATATGGATGCTAATGAAAAATTCTTGCTTTTCTCATCTTAATTCTTGGTGATTTCTTTTTTGTGGAATCACTGTTCTGTGTTTTGAATTACACATATTGATGTAAATCTTTTTGGATTCGAAACCAGTGTATGAATTTGAGTGCGTTTGCGGGAGAACCACAACTCCCCCCTCGGGGAGCCCCAGTCTGGCAGCTCGCGTGACTCACCATGGGTAGGGGGGCCCCGGGTTGGCTAGGGGGGTGGAAGGGGGCCGGTCCGCGGCGCACAATTAACCCTCAACGGCGACGAATGGCAGCCGCATCACGTGACACCCCAAACAAAACTACTTAGGCCTTGTTCTTCAATCAAAATGGCTTCCTCGTGATCCTCGACAACTCTTCTTGTATTATTTTACTCGTTGCTGGCGAGGGGGACAGAGGGGGCACACAGGGAGGCCGCGGCAATAATCGTAAATCGCCGAGTGGCCTTCCAAGCCACCTCTGGCCAACAGCTCGTTTCGTTCTCGTCCTTTTTCTTATTATCTACTTCACTCTCTCACTCTCTCCTCCTAGTAACATCTTTGTCGTATCTCTCACTCCCTCATTCCATCCGAGACCAAACTACCTATCTTATTTTTAATGCATAATTTTCTTATAACGCTTCGTTTTCTATTCTCCTCTCTCGTCATCTTCAGAGTCGTTGTTCTCTGTTTTTCTCAATTTCCTACTCCATGTTCTCTTTTTTCTTCCTCCTCACTTTTTCCTCTACTCTCATCATACCCTGAGACGTTTTTCTCTGTTCTCATTTTAGTTTTCAATTCTAATTTCCTCTTCTATTCTATCTTTCACTTATTCCTCCATCCTTTGTCCTTATGATTGAGTCCACTGATTTTGCATTTCTTCAGTCATATTTGTTTATCGTTTATTCTCAATTTTTCATTCTGTTTATTATTGATAGATTATGTTCTCACCGCAATAATTGGTGTCACATTTTCTGAACTCTATTTGTTGTGAATCATATCAGGTTCTACTGAGTTCCAATACGTGATTGGTTCTCATTCGTTTTCAATCTAATTGAATTCACTTTTTGCGTAGTTGAGCAGTTGATATTGTAGTAATTAAATAAATAAATAAAATTGAAAACTTGTAGTTTTGCATCAAAACTTGCATTAGAATTTGTAGAATTTTTTGACAATTTCTTAGTCTCTTTCATTTAATAATTGAATTCAATTATTTCAATTATTCATATTAAATGAAAAAGACTAAGAAATTATCAAAAACCACAGTACCGGTCTTTCTAAGTATCAATAAATTTGTAGTTTTTTGACAATTTCTTAATCTTTTTCATTTAATAATGAATTTAATTATTTCAGAATTTCAATTTCCCGTAAAATTCTATTCTAATTCCTGAGATTATTGAAACTATTCAAGCTGTGAATGCGATGTGGAAAACAAATTAAAAACTGACTATCCACATTGTTGAAGTGGCAAATGATATTGCTATCGAACGGAACATAAAAATTCTGGCTAGAAATTCTTGGAGCGTAACCCTACCAAATTGTACTTCCATTTGGTTACATGGTTCTATTATAAAGCGCTGAGGTCTAACCCGTATGAAACCACTTCCCGATTCTATCACTGTGCTTCATTTGGGCTGGAGAAGCATTTACTTCATACAACTTCTCCGAAAACAGAGAACAACAAGCGATTTTTATCGAAAAACTGTGTTGAATAAGTTCACTTTAAAAATTCTGCGGGCTGTGGGAAAAGGTAGGTACTCCGTGACTCAGCACAGGAATGAAGACTGGTATCATGATTCGGTAGGTGTATATCCTATCTATGTTGAGAGCATAATGGTTGTCTAGAATTTTTCAATACAAAAAATACTGTTCCTCCACTGAAAAACCCGCAATCCTGGAACACTTTAGTCATTTCTGTAACTGTACTCAATAAGTTTTAGAAATATCAATACAGGTTGTCCTAGATAAAAACGCCCTTCACAAACTTCCGACACTTTTGATAGAATCAAGTTTGAAGACATTTTATGAAATCTAGAAAAACTCTACTTCAAATATTGTTGAATCTCATCGGACGGTAATTTTTGAAAACACCCTTAATTTCAAAACATTTGTGAAATCTTCAACATTCATGACCCAGATGAAGAAATATTCCAGGTTTCAGAATATTTTCTATCATATCGTCAAACATTTTCTGACATTTTTTTGAAGAGAGAAGAGGAATATGAATGTGATTCGTGAGGAAATGGAGAATTATATAGTATCAATTTATTCTGATCGATAGTGGTCGAGTAGTGTGATAAGATCGCAAGTATAGAATAATATTAAAAATTAATATAGAATATGAATAAAAATGAAAATAAAACATATAAATAGGGTAGTTCGAATGAATTTATACGAAATTTGATGTGTGCGGTGTGTTGAGGGATTTTGAGTGTGTTTGGAATGTCTCTTTTAGGTTTAATTTATTGTTGTATACTAATACCATTATCATTTTACGTTTGTAAGAAATATATCTTGTAATTAATAATAATTATTGCTCTGTTTATTTTATTTTGGTAATATGTTATGGTTTAGTGCTTATTATCGGTTGAAATTGTTTTGTTTTTTCAATGTATTGTATCATTGTCATATCTATCATTGTATATCTAAATATATGGAATAGTAGAGAACTCGTTCCTCGCACACAGGCTTTGCCCATGTGAGGAACCTTCTTCAAGTTTTGTATATGTATATTGTACATTGTTTGTACTTTCTAAGAAGAAGAATAAAGATAATTTTTATAGTTTCAATGAGAAGTGTCCATCGGCTCTGTAGATACAATCAAATATAGATTCTCAGTATCACATTTACTTTTTTGTAACTTCATTCACTCCGATGATTGAGCTAGTGTCATCAATCCATCAAGTGTTCCATCAACTTTTCAGTGAAGTTATGGGTGTGTCCACTCTATATATTCTGGACGATATCGTTGAGGTTACAGTAATTTATGGGAATTTGAACTGATATTACAATACTCATCATACGAGTCTTTAGTGATCATGAATAACGTCTCCTTCCGTGTAAACCAGGCATTATTCATCTTATAAAAACAATATAAAAATCCTAAATCACCATTTATTTTTAAAAAAACTTTGAAATATTCCAACATTGTCGAAAATAAAGGATGCTTTAAGATTCTTATATTGTTTTATTGATTATTCATCTTATTTTGCTAAATTGTAGTCGCATCATGCAGATGGACAAAAACTTCCACATCCTCAAAACTCTTAATCCATCAATATTGTAATGCGCGACTTTATCGCTCGCGCAAAACAGTTATCACGCGACGCGAAGCGGAGCGTGATAATTTTGCAAGAGCGATAAAGAAGCGTTACGTGCGAATTACTTACATTTTTTCTACAACTGCACAGACCTGTTAAATCACTTATATCTGGCGAAGTTAATAATAATTTATCTACACTGATATCCATCATGGCTGTAGAATCGGTACAATTACCGACTTTTTAGGTTAAGATCTGAAAGAGAGTGGTTTGTCTTTTGGTGAGCTGCTTATCATCAGCTGATTAGCGAGCGTGAAGAAACTCTTCTGCGCATGCGCGAATGATTAGCGAGCGCAAAGAAAATCTACTGCGCATGCGCAGATGGTTAGCGAGCGAAAAAGTAGATTCATTCTCCTCAGAAATAAGATGTTTTACGAGGAGAATTGAGTATATAAATTCTTTCTTCACGCGCAGTTGTAGAAAAATCCTTATTTCCTCATCACTCAATACAATTGAAGATCTTCACTATTACTATCAAGTTATGTGAAGACATTTCAACTCAAATTGAAGAACACAAGATTTCTGTGATAACTCACCGCGTCACCTTTTCATTCTAGTCACCTTCTCTTCATTTTCGACCTCGGCTACATTACAAGTGCGACATCACAGAGCTTACGAGTAGATCAGGTTACATCGAAACTATCACTTAGCAAACTGCTATTTGTGGCAAGGTCACGCTCATATCTATAGCTATAATCCACCAAAGCCAGACTACCCTTGACGCTGTTTACTATCATAATGTACAATAACAACAACTTCAAAAACCAATACAACTGTGGCTACATGAGACCTGGAGCATGTGCCGCTGTATTATGTATCATGTATTATGCATGAGTCGCTTTTACATTTGCATTCTAACTAACAATATTCCCCATCATGGGATGGCTAGAGTATCCTATTGCTTTCTCACATTGGGTGGTCACTCACTCCCCACACCACACGTTCATAATTCACTCATTACTGTCACAGTCGATCAGCAACTCAATAATTTCAAATGTTCTCAATGAATGTTTTCATGCGAGCTGTTCCGAGGGACGGACAGTTTTTTGGTTATTGAATAGGAATGAGAAGTGAATGTTTTTGAAATCAAACTTGTTTTTAAAGGCAAGTAAAAATTGACCCTTGATCAATACTATCCTTTGATACACTTTAAATTATGTGGATACTAACTCGTACCCTCCCCACATTATTGCTCTCCATAATATTCCAACATTTTTGCCTGCCTTCCGCTCATTTCACTTGAGTTGATATTATTATTGTCTGTTATTATTATCGTAGTCTTATTAATTGACTATCTCCATGTATTTAGCGAATACTGTCAACTAATAATATTCTTGATTCTTGAATGAGTCTATGAAGAAAATATGAGCGAAGAAGAGAAATGATAATGACTATAGTGAAGTGAATGTTAGAATTGCAGTGTTTGATTAGCAATGGTATTGCTATCCTTGTCTATCATTCAACAAAGCGAATAGGGCTATCTCCTTCTTGCTTTGCTCTGTAACACGATCGTCTTTTAGCAATGTAGAATTAATAATTAATTAACAAAATATTTCATCTTAAATATGAAATTTCATTATGAAATTATTGATAAATATAATTTCTTGGTTAATAAAATATAATTTGGTATTTTAAACGAGGATGAATCCTATACTATTAAACGAGCAATTTCTGTTTATATGTTTAGATGTTTATATGTCTGTATTTCACCGGATCTCGAAAACGACTCTAACGATTCTCACGAAATTCAGAACATAGTGCGTTTATAATATACAAATTCGATTGCACTAGGTCTCATCCCTGGGAAAACTCGCTGAAGGACATTAGAAGGATAATTATTATTCATCTTCGGAAAAACAGCTGATAATAATTATTTCGTCGTCTGTTAATGATGGAAGTAAGTGAGCGTGTTCATGTGTGTGAGACTGTGTCAAAATTATGACTCAGCTGTTGAACTTTTGTAATCATTCAATCAGGTACTTAGTGCCGGTTGCAAAAAAGCCGGGCTATTTTCAATCCTGATTAATTCCAGTAGATCCATCTTTTTGAAATGGTCTTCTCTGATTTGGTTCACGTGAAATTGATCAGGATTAAAATTTAACTGGCTTTTGTAAAACCGGGCCTTTGTGAGGGGAATTTTTGCATTCCTCTGGGAATTAATCTCAATTTACTGTGATTAGATAGAACATTTCTGTATGAAATATGAATGTTATTATAATTTCTTCTTTCCTAATACATTTTTTATGCTTTTGTACTCCAGAGCGAATCTCGGTCCCCGATATTAGTTAATATCACATCAATAAGCCTGTATCAGCTACCGTCTATAGAAGGCATTGACAAGACAGAGGATCGGCAAGATTGATCTCCTATCTTTCTTCACTGCCATTATAACGTGAGCCACACAATAAATTAATTTGAAAATTGTTGGCTTGTGACCTATGTGATGAGTTGAATGCGTTCCCATTCCCCAGACGCATTCTCATTGGCTAGAATTTCTCCCTTCTACTTGCTAACGCTTCCTATTGGCTCCGTCACACTAGTTCCCTACCTTGCTCCAGATAGCAGCACTTCATGGGTGAGGCTCTCCCACCAGTCAAATGCCTTGTGATTGGATAGCAATGGGACCGCCCCTTCACTTCCTATTGGTCATCATACTCACACTGGGCTAGTTCTGTATTTCCCAGAGATAGAAGCACTGGTATCAAAACTTTTAATTATTTTGTTAATCCAAATTCCACGAGAATGATAAATCCTGATCTTCGTGTTGAAAATGTCAGTTATGAAATTGAGAAGGTAATCATCCTTTATCCCTTATCTCTCCCTTACTATACTTCTTTATACTCTATACTCTTATACTGGTGATAGCTGACAGATCTATAACTGAGAGTGAAATAAAATTTAGTTTATTTATTTGTTGATACAATTACAAATCATAAGAATATGATTGGGATAGAATAACAGGCATAGCCCAAAACTATCCTGTTCCCAAATTTTGATAAATAATAACATGTCCGAAAAAATAGGTTATGTTCTTACTGTGGAAAGTTAAAGTTCAATTTCTGTCCAAAAATATATGTTAAAATAATATATAGTATTGACAAGCTTCATTGCAGTACAATATTTTTCGATATTGAGAGTATTTTCCTCGATAATTTTTGTCATCCCATGAAGCTAATTTGATCGAGAATCTGTCAATATTCATGATATTTCGATAGTTTTTTGAAAGGTTATAATGGTTAGTTTGAGTATAACATGGCTTTCTATTTACATTGACTTTCCTGTTCATATAATATGGCTTTCTATTTATCTTAACTTTCCTGGTAAGGGCATTATGAGGAAAGCAAATAGGTACCAGTTGTCTCAAAAAATCAAATTTGAGATATCATTTTCCTCAATAAATGAGACTATAAAGAACAATTTAAAAAAATTCAGATTGATATCTTGAAAAATGACTGAGTCATGCTTATTCAAACATAAAAACAGGGCAATGTTATATAACTCCATAACTACAACTGGTCCCTTTTCTACAACATTAAATGTGTTCATATAATCGACGAAAAAGTCGACTTTTCAATCGATTCCGACCAACAAAGAAAATGTTACTGCATGATAATCGATTGAAAAACTCGAAATCGATATTTTTGACCCTAATATCTATTATTGTCTGCCCTGAACATTTTACTCTTCCAACAACTGATCCCTTTTCGCTTTCCACATCACTTTTTAGATTCCTGTGAGATTCAAAGGTATGCAGAAAGTCATGAAGAACGGCTCCACCAACACACGAACGTCGAAGCAATCCAGCTGCTAGACAACGGAGGGTTGGTGCGGAGACTGAAAAGAAGGAAACCATTTGAATTGGTGTGCAGTGAAAGTGGTGTCTAGTGAAAAAGCAGAGCAGTGATTGAGTGAAATCTAGCTTAAGTAGTACAGTTAATAGATGTACATAATAATTATTAGTAGGTAGCAGTAAGAAATTCTAAAGAGAGTTTCACTGTAGTCCATTATATAATTAGTAAATTAGGTTTGATAAAATTTGCTCATTAGTCTCAAGACTAGATAGTAATAGTAATGTGAATATAAAGTAGCGTCTACATTTCGTTCCTTCAGCATTGACGTCAATGTTCTATGTATGGAATGTATCAGTATTGTACCAGGTAGATACATACTACAAGATAGATAGATATTATCATAGAGAAAATATAGCATAATGCTATCTTATGCTTTCGTTTCTCTATGATATTAACCACCTAACTTGCGGTATCTAGGTATCATAGGTAGCATGCTATATTATGCTATATGATTTTTGAAGGTCATAGGTATCATAGCTATGCTATGCTGTCTATTGAAATAGAACCATGGAATCACCGAATCTTAAGAACCACATTGAAAATGAATAATGAATACCTGACTTTGTTACAGCTGCTTTTACTGTCATATAATGTAATCTGTAATTGAGTGTTTGATGGGTTATTCTGATTTACATTTATTTAATGTAAAGTATCAAATTCCAATATTCAGTATCAATTTCATTATATGCTGTCTATTGAAATAGAACCATGGAATCACTGAATTATAAGAATATATAACCATAAGAACCACATTCATTTGAAAATGAATAATGAATACCTGACTGTATTTTGTACGTACTTTATTACTTGAAATCGGGGCACCGAGCTTCGCTCGTTCATCATTTATTGACTTTTGATAAACAGAACACAATTCTTTAAAATGATTGTGAAAGGACTAACAGGCACAGCCCAAAACTATTTCTTCCCCGAATTTTTATTTATACACTATAAATAGTCCAGAAAGTAGGTTATGTTCCATACACTTGAATTCAAGTTCAATTTCCTGTTCAAACATTTGAAAACAAAAAATTTCTAATTTAGATTATTTACAAACCAAATTGAATGACAAAATAGCACTCACTAATCACTTAAAATTGTCAAATAATGATCAAATTTGAAAATTATGAATATGATTCATAAGTTTATGAGGATTATCATGTCACGTCAACAAATCAGATTATGTTGATCAAGTCGATCAAATTGTCTAGTTAGCTAGATAAAATTTCTCGCTGATTGATTATGATTACACAGCTGGAAATAATTCTGTCTCTCTCCCACACAGGCACACGCATCTTCTGTTATCGAGAGACGACGAAATTATCATTTGTTTTCCAAGGATGAATTATCCTTTTCATGTCCTTCAGCGAGTTTTCCCAGGGATGAGACCTAGTGCAATCGAATTTTTTTATATCATAAACCTACTATGTTCCAATTTCGTGAAAATCGTTAGAGCCTTTTTCGAGATCCGTTGAACATAAATAACTATATAAATATCCAGATAACCAGATATAAAAATAACCAGATATGAAAATAGCCAGATATATACAGAAATTGCTCGCTTAATATAATAGGATTGTTATTTTATATTGTGTTCGTGTATCATTCAAAACAGTTTTATCGGAAGTTTACTCTGTTTTTCTGTTCTTTCAATACTTTTTGGGTTTTTTTCAAAACATAACTTAATTTGAAAAAAATGTAAAGTATTTTCTCATACTTGAAACAAGACTCATTAAAAATTATTCACATTGAATGAAAAAGACAAAGAGATTGTCAAAAAACCACTGATTTATTAATAATTAGAAAGACCGGTTTCGGTCTAACTAAACTAAACTAAAGTTAGTTTATCAGAGATTGACAATGGTGTAATAACCGAAACCGGTCTTTCTAATTATCAATAAATCAGTGGTTTTTTGACAATTTCTTAGTCTTTTTCATTCAATATGAATAATTACCACAATATCAACTTCTCAACCACACAACAAAAATTATTCATTTTAAATAAATAAAATTTATTATTTAATAATAAATAAAAATTAATCATAATGATAATAATATTATTTTAAATTTATAAATAATAGTACCTCTTCGAGTTGTACTTTTTGATGTAATGTATTCTCAAGAAATAAATAAAATTAAATATCAATGAAATGGGAAACTTTTGACAAACGTTTGAAGGAAAGGTACCCCAGAAATTCTTGGGATAAACTCTCATATATGAATAAATTCCATTAAATTCTTGGAAGATTATAAGATTTTTGAAGGTCAAGATTACTCTCAGCTATCAATAGAATGCACTGATTGCCCATGAATGTGTTGCCAGCGATATGATTGTGTACGATATGAGACGGCGGACGAGTTCCTGAAGGCAATAAATGTTCAGATTAAGGAGAATACTTGACAGGGTGAAAAGAGGTCCTCTGTGGCATCCTGGAGCCGCCACATCCCCGGATGAGCTTGCTGCAACCAACAATAAATAATATACATTATGTGACATTTAGTACAGTTCATTTGCTGCGGCTACCTCGACTGTTCAACGTACACAAATTAGTTTGCCGCTCGGTCTGCCTGCATCTGCCAGCTCTAGACCTTTTTTCGCTCTCCTCCATGAATTATGCCTCTCGATTCATTAGCTCCTTGTTGTTGTTGTTGTTGCTATTAAGACTATTTCGATCTCTTTCTTCTCCTTTTTTCGACTATTTTTCCTCGCCGGAATCGAAAACGCTCGATCAAGCGAGCTGTGGGCGAGCTAGCCTTCTTCCAACTCTTGGAATTTTTTCCTTCGTTATTGGCGGCTTCTCCACTACACTGGAAACAGCTTTGTAAGCGTCACGCTTATCGGAAATCAATCTCGTCTCAGTAACGAGAAACTTTCCACCTTTGACCCAAGTGTAATTGAATAGTGCTCAGTGTTATTGAACTTTTTGAACTGTGCGTTGGTGCTAAGTCATATTGTCTGAAAATGAATAAATTTGTATAATATCATCAGGCTCACTCATTCAATAATTAATTTACATTAATTAGAATCATTCATCAGTAAAACAATGCTCAAAGCTGTGCGATATTTTATGTTTCCCTCTTTGTCTGGAAAAAGAAAGGTTAATAACAATAGTTCATCACCTGAAGTTACGTGAAAAATTATCAAAAGAGCACATATTTATTCAGATTTCAAGATATCTCAATGAAATTTAAACAATATACTATTCAGCTTAGGCCATGCCTGGAATATATTATTCTCTTTGGAGATAATTACAGTTCAATATTGTGTTGTACTAGATTCCACGTCTGAGTTTTGAATGAGAACCATGAATTTCTAGCCTACCATTTTTTATTATCTGCCTATTTATAGAGATGGCATTTATTATGAGCACAGGAAAATGTCTTTCTAGGACTACTCCTAGTATTATCAAAATAATAATATTCGTATGGCTTTTATTGGTGGGGAGTTCCTGATGGAAGTTCTACCTCGCCGTCAATGGGCCTTACGACTGTCATACTTCAGCCGGGACCGACAGTTTAACGTGCCCATCCGATTACACGGGATGGCACTCTATTCACTAGACCACGGATCACTCAAAACGATTATCAAAATGGGAATCCATCAACATGAATCAGTAGGAGCATAGAGAAACAATAGCATAAGTAGATATCCCATGGTACAGGGCGTTTATGTCGCAACTTTTACTGTTATCTCAAGCCGATAGCCCAATCAGTTCTTTCCCGTGAAGCTTTATGACGCTGGTAATCTCTCATATTGTGCCGTTCATACACTTTTACCCAGTCAAAACAGTAAAAATCAACAATAATCGGCTTGGGATAACAGTAAAAGTTGCGACATAAACGCCCTATACCATGGGATATCTACTTACGCTATTGTTTCTCTATGGTAGAAGGTAGACATGCGAGACTCTTATAGACATTCATCCCTTTGAAATAAATACTTCATCGAGGCAAGTAATGCAATTTTGACTTGGACCTTATATTGAAAATGTTTCAGTCAAGCACATGTTGGGAACCAATAACTACTAGACCACTAAACCAGCTACTAGAATTGCTGTGAAAAGTTGTTATTCGGAAACTGCAGCACATCAGCTTATGATGAGTGTAGCCTATTCTGTCAATTATCTTGAAAATCAGGCCAATTCTACCAATATCAGCTACAATTCCTGTAGAAAAATTAAGAATTCTTGTGACTACCGCTCAATCTCCTTATAGGAGTTCTCTTATTCCGTGAGAATTTGATTTCAAGTTCTGTACGATAATGACCCTTATCAGAGAAAACCTGTCATGTAAGTGGCAGTATTGAGAACCTGTATCTTACAATGAAAATGAAAAAAATCTTTATCAGGCGGAGTTAGGACTTTCACTGTACAATTAATTAATTAGTTAACTCAATTAATTAGTTAACCATGTTCAATTGCCGTAACATATATGATCATCATGTCCAAGCTGTACTGATTCAAATTACAAGCTAGAAGTAGATAGATTATAGTTAACTGGCTTTTCACGATTATGTTTTTTCAACAATCATTTGAGTGCCGGTTGTACAAAAGGCGGTTAAGTTTTAATCGTGATTGATTCCACGAGAACCAATCAGAGCTTTCAAGTCTTAGAGTTAAGTCAAGAGTTATCTAAGTCTTTTCAGAAAAGCCTTCTCTGATTGGTTCTCGTGAAATTAACAACGATTAAAATTCAGACGGCTTTTGTGCAAACGGGCCTAAGTGAGATAAAGTTGTACTTTTTCTCACATCTAACAAAAATATCCAATCTATTTAATATCCACAAATAGTCTATTATTATAATTGTGTATGTTTTTTGAGAAATAAATTTGAATTTGAATCTATCCATTCGATAACTCCTATCCTTCAAATTTGTTCATCAGTACCGTTCTCCAGGCAGCATGATGGGAAAACAGGATAAAAAATATTATTCGACGGTTGGAAATTGAAGTTGGCTCGTCGAGTTAATAGTTCAATGCCGGCCGGCTTCGAAATAAATGTAAGAGCCTGTTGGTCTTGAAAAAAAAAATACAAAACGTTGAATCCGGTTCTGAGGCTGAGACTTGTGCTGAGCAACAGAGAAGAGACGCCGACGGATTCTCTTCAACAAGAGACGGAGGAATTACAATCATGTATGATGCAAAGCAGCTCAAACGATCGGAAAGCGGCTGGTTCACTGGTAGCATCTCCAATCCTGGATGAAAAAGATTAAACGTCACTTTTTATGACCGAAATCGCTGTTTTCACGAGCGTTCGATTGAAATATGAGGATTTGGAGTGTGCATTCAATAAGTTACATCATAATGTCGCCGTGCTTATGAACATTAATTTTGTCCAAGTCGAGACTGTTTCGTAATAAGGTCGCCTTGCTGTTGGAACAACAACCTTGAACCTTGACCTTTGACTGCAGTCTGCGTCTTTGTGCTGCTTACCGGATTATCTCCTCGATTTGAATTTATGTTTGATAGCCGAAACGCTTTTTCATGTTTAATCTGATTTGAGGTAACCAGAAAACAGACTAGTGGGAAATGCTCAAAAACGATTATGGTAATGAAAATGGATGTAGAGAAGAAGTTCATCTTTGATTTTATTGATTCCCTGATATCCTTGATTTATCTTGATCGGTTGTTGAGAGCAAAGATACCGTCCATTGGTTCAGGATCGTCTTGAATAATATGGTGCTTTGAATAATCTTGAAAGATTTGAATAGTCTTGGAAGACTTGAATAGTCTTGGAAGACTTGAATAGTCTTGGAAGTCTTGAATAGTCTTGGAAGACTTGAATAGTCTTGGAAGACTTGAATAGTCTTGGAAGACTTGAATAGTCTTGGAAGACTTGAATAGTCTTGGAAGACTTGAATAGTCTTGGAAGACTTGATAGTCTTGGAAGACTTGAATAGTCTTGGAAGACTTGAATAGTCTTGGAAGACTTGAATAGTCTTGGAAGACTTGAATAGTCTTGGAAGACTTGAATAGTCTTGGAAGACTTGAATAGTCTTGGAAGACTTGAATAGTCTTGGAAGACTTGAATAGTCTTGGAAGACTTGAATAGTCTTGGAAGACTTGAATAGTCTTGGAAGACTTGAATAGTCTTGGAAGACTTGAATAGTCTTGGAAGACTTGAATAGTCTTGGAAGACTTGAATAGTCTTGGAAGACTTGAATAGTCTTGGAAGACTTGAATAGTCTTGGAAGACTTGAATAGTCTTGGAAGACTTGAATAGTCTTGGAAGACTTGAATAGTCTTGGAAGACTTGAATAGTCTTGAGAGCATTGAATTATTCTTGAATGACTTGAATAGTCTTGAAAGATATTTTGATAGTATGGTAATGAGGAGATGTAGTGGTATTTCTCCATAATTGAAAGAATAAGACGTTGATATTGTCAATACCACTTTTATTTATTCGAAAATTAATTCACATCACAGAACCAGGTTCATGGTAACACCTACCAAATCTTCAGCTGAAGATGCTAGTTACCATGTTACTATAAAACCTGGTTCTGTGATGTGAATTAATTTTTGAACAAATATAGTGGTATTGACAACATCAACGTCTTATTATTTCAATCTTGAAAGACTTGAATAGTCTTGAATATGATCATCCACCGAATCCTAATTGTATGTATTCGTAGTCTATTTCTACGTGTAGAATAGTCTGTAGACGTGGAAAAAATAATATCAATAAATACAGTATTACTTATTACTTGTCCTATAGGCCTAATAGATGTCTCTCAACACTCTCGTGCGAAGAAAATGTGTTTAGTGACAGATAGGCAGCACTGCCGCATCAATTAAGCATCCAAGGTATGTCAACACCATAGATAAAGTACAGCATATCTTGTGCCATTTTTTCTCTATGACGCTTGATATCCACAGGTCTTTTCCAAAAAACAAATCTATTCATTTGGAGTTTTGAACTTATTTGAGACTCTGTCTTAAAATCTATTTTGTTTCATTTTTAAACAGAGGGTTGAAGATAGTTGAAATCATATAACTTAAAGTTCTTGTCATCTTTGAAAAAAAAATTGGGACACGTTCCTTATTTGGATTTTTAACAATTGCTCATTTTGTTTCATTTTTAAACAGAGGGTTGAAGATAGTTGAAATCATCTAACTTAAAGGTCTTGTCATCTTTGAAAAAAAAATTGGGACACGTTCCTTATTTGGATTTTTAACAATTGCTCATTATGTACTGAACAGTACCAACCACAGTTCGTTGCCGTTTCGAAAACTAAATCAGCTTAGTTTGGTTTACCAATTTACTATAGTGGATCAATTTTTCTCTATTATTGATTATTGATTGTGTCATTGAGGTTGCACCTTCCTCAAGTGTGAGTTCGCCAGGAATGACTTCTGATCAGATTATTATATCATTGAAATCTTTTAATGAAAGTAAATTATCCTTTTCTCTGATTCGATTCCTCCACTTCCAACTTCTATCAATCAAAAATTGATTGCTTGTATGACTGAATGTATTGCAATGCTATTCCCTGCATGTCAAGAAAAGAAAATCAACAAAAATCAATCCTCATTAATTACAAATTGGTAAATAGCACGTTCGTGAATTTATCGACGTGAGGTTGTTAGTGATTGTTCGATCATACACACAGTTCCAAATTTGAGCTATATAATATTAATATCTATTGAAACGTCATTATAGAAGTAACAAGTGAAGCAGTAACAAATGAAGTATGTGGGAAAAATACTAGCAAATTAGTATAACAAGTAGAAGTCAGAAGCAAGAGAAACGAATGTTGAGTGGAGTAGAGATTCAAGGTCTGCGTGTTTCCCGCTGAAATCAACTGTTGAGTAGTTCCGAGGAAATCCGACAGATGGTGCTGACGGCATCGTTGTTATCCATTCGCATGTTTATTGTACGATAAAACGTTCTAATGCTGTTATAAAATACATCCTGATACTTGCCTGACATTTTTCTTCTACCGAACATTTTCTTTTTTAATAGCTCGGGCTTCACCCAGTAAATAAGGCAACAGCATTAAACAGAAGTAAACATTTGTCCTCACATCACAAACCTATAAAACGGACATTGTTCCTGAGTTTTACTACTGTTTAATGTCTTGACCTACTGATAAATATATTTTTACTCAGATACCATCAGGCTTTTTGTGACTTGTTACAGAAAATCAGTATCGTCTCTCTCTCAACATGCAGTCTTATCAACAGTTACACTTCGGTCGTAAATCCAAATAACATAGATCAGTAGTATGGCTTTATTACAACAAACGACTTTTTTGATTTGAGAATTATTACGACTGAATTATTTTGATGCCAATGCTAACAAATTCGTATGGAAATCGGTCTCAGAGCTAAGATTTTATCAGAACTTTGGTGATCCAAACAAAATAAATCCAATACCATTGATTTAAGCCTAATTGATTCTTTTATGCATGTTTAACTAATATCTTGATACCTTTGATCAATTCAAAGATGAAAATTCCCATCTGTAACATCATGTACATAATATTTATAAACATGCCACGGAGATTGATTGAATGAGTGAGACAACTTTTTAGTATTTATTAGAGAGGTCAGGTCATCCATCATATTATGTAAGATTGATACTGATAACTGTGCAGAACCATAGAGAAAAGATAGCATAGACCTAAGAAGACCTAAAAAGATAGCATAGACCTAGCATAGACCAAGTCACTCATGCATCTCTTCTCTATGGTAGAACTTACTCGTGAAGTAGTTTTTCGAAAAATTGTAACTCAATACTCATTGAAGATATATTTCTATTTCATTTCATATTATTGAAATTTCATTATCTCAAAAAAGTAGGTCTATGAATGATTTTTCTGTTCCACGGAAGCTGCAGAAAACTGGAAGAGGAGCTGGAAATTCAAGGTTACTGGGACACTCGTTTCAGCAAAAGGAGATTTTTCTTGCAAAATTTGGTTCTGGACTTCTTACAATTAGGTATCCAAACAACGTATTGGAAAAAAATCAGTACTACAATACATTTTGCAAGCACCAATGTATATAACGACTAAAAATATTCAACCCAATAATGTGAACGTATTTTACTAATACGAGCATAAATATATTATTAATACAGATTTAAAAAAAAATCATGTAACGTTTCAGAGTTATCAAATCCTTGCGCTCCTAATGTGATAAGGTATTTATAATCACTCCATGAATTATAATTAAAAAAAATCGAGTTACGTTACTGAGCTTTCAAGTCCCTTGCGCTCCAATTTAGATATTTATAATCTCTTCATGATTTAGAATCGATGAAGAACACAGAAAAATAGGATAGCTACCAATAGTTAAGAGAGAAAAATCCCACCTGGTATAGAGGTAGCGCTCTTAGCCGAAAGGTACTTAGGACTAGAAAACCTTGTGCCCTTTTTCACAGATTTTCAGAGAAAGAGTGGTTTTCCGCTCAGATGACAGAAGTGATGGCGGGGGGAGGGGTAAGATCGACTTAACGAAACGAATGGCATTGGATCCGTGAGCTTATCCTCCTGCCTAGAGCGCCCCAACGCACAGGATCGCGCGCGCACAAAACCCCGTTCAATATAAGTCGATTATTTATTAGTGAAGAGGCTTAAAGACATAATTTGCCCGCTTTAAGGCGTCCTAAGCCGTCCATTACTCAAGAGCTTGCCTCTCGCCTGCTAATGATCCTACTTTATTGGGAATTTCTCGACGAAAACCGCTATTTAAATTACTTAAATAGATTGGAAAAGTGGCGACCATATACAGCAGCATGGTAAGCCCAAGTTATCAAGGCGATACATTATAGATTGTTAGTGCAATTCTCTCAGTGAGTTCTGGTTCACAAGTTCACCACCATATCATAAAGCGTCATCGAAACAAGTCGAGAGTTGTATACCGTAGAGTAGACGAATATAGTAAATCTTTCCTTCATGGTTATATACCTAGTACTTACACACTTGTGAATATAGAGTAAGACAGCAAGCTTAACTCATACTAAGATATCAGTGTAATTCATAATGAGTTATCAGCTTGTAAAGCACTGTGATATAAATTCTCATAAAGAATAACAAAAACAAGCTAATAAACTATAATGTATGATTGTCTTGTAATTATTACACAAATGACGGTAACTATCACTTTCACTTTCATCAAACACGCATTGTTTTGTGATGATCGAAATTAGGGAGACGAACAGTTTCGGGTTTATTCTGTTGATTCTCTCTCCCAATAATTGATTTGATTTTCTATTTGTGTGAATTAATGAGATCATGGAGAAAGATAGCAAGCAAAAATAGCATAAGAGCAAAGATAGCTTATTCTTTCTCATCTTTATGATGAAAGGCTTAGGAAAGGCATATCTTATGACGAAGATATGATAAACAATAGGTGATGAAAGGTTGCAAGAGACTAGCAACAGATTCTTGAAGAATCTGAAGTTGCAGAAACTAGTAACAGGGACAGATTCAAGCCATCTTGCACGATTCAAGCCTTCAAGTGTTTTATCTGTGCTAGCGGTTTTTCGGCATGGCATTGATATCTAATCTCAAGTAATATAGCAAGTGCATACTTCTCCCTGTGGATGGATGACCACACATGAGTGAAGGATTCCTCACTCAGTACAACAGTTCTAACAAGTACTAACTAAGTTCTAATAACAAGTTCTAATAAGTTCTCAGTACTAACAAGTTCTTCCAGAAATCCCCTTCGATTATACATTCGTAAACTGTATATAACTATTCAGGCTACGGTTTTGTAAGTATTGTATACTTTACCAACCATATACATTCAATCAAATGAAAAATCCTTCATTCAACAAGTCGCACACACTCGACAGCATTGGAAATTTGTAATGCTTGTATAATTTATTGGGTTTGACGTTGAGTCAAGTTCTTTTGAAGAGCGGGAGCAGTCATAATTTCCAAAAAATCTGGATCGATTCCCTCATCTATTTTATTCAATAACAGAAATACGTAGTGGAAGAAAAAACAGTCATAGCCCTAACTATTTCTAATGCGATTTTGAAAAATATATTCTGAGATTCATTTAGAGTATAAAAGCAACCTTCAAAATTCAAAATTTTCAATTCCTGGACCGAAAATCAAGTGAGGAAGCATTGTGTGATTACATAACCTTAACTTCTGGACAACATTAACATTTTATCAAAATTTTTGAAGAGAAATAGTACAGGCTCAGCCTAGTTTTTCCTCCAATGTCATAATTGTATTATGATTATAGTGTTTTATAAAATAATTGAATGAATAAATAAATGAATATAGTCCAAATATTTAAAAATAGAAAGAAAAATAAAAAATCTCATTACCCATTTTGAATTATTTAATCACAACATGTTTCGGACATTGATGCCGAAACATGCCGAAATGGCATCAATGTCCGAAACATGTTGTGATTAAATAATCCAAAAAGGGTATTGAGATTTTTATTTTTCTTTCTATTTTTATTATAAGTAGCCCTATACAGAAAAGAGATCCAAATATTTAGGTTGTGTTCAAATTTCTGGAGAATTTCCAAGAATAATCCGGAAGAAATCAATGATCAATTTAATCAATTTTGAAATTTTGATAATAAAGCCAGTAAACACAAAACAATTCCAAAGTTTCATTAGAATATTGAAATTAATTTGTAAATTTAGAGCCGGAAATTACACATTCACTGTCACCAGCTCAGATGGATTTGATGATTAGTTTCATAGAAATATCGATTAAGGATTGAGTCCACCAGATTCAATAGATCGAAATATATTTGCTTTACGCAATCAGAGAGAGACGAAGAAGTAATGAAGTAAGATGGGCGTGGGCATCGGCAAGAGCTGTTGTCTCAACTGTACAGCCATTAGCACTCTTATCTCGATGGACGAATATTCGACGATTGTACGTCTACAACACAAAATGCAAATTCGTGCTGTCCGATTCTCACACCTCCAATTCTTTACACTTCACTTCAAAATGTCAGCAATCCCTGTGAATAACATCCCATTGAACCAGTCAGTGATATCAGTTTGAAGTGAATCCATGTCGGCGGGTCGAGCATCTCAATAAACCGTCTCCTTATCTGACAAACAATCTGGAATACTTTCTTCTGATCTCGATCAAAACTTGTTGATCCAATTAGAACAAATAGTTCGACTCGTACACCGTCACTATCGAAATTAATTATGTGTTACCATAGACTAAAATAAACAATAAATAGTCTTGAATCTGTAGTGTTACGCTGAGTATTATAGTATTATAGGAGAAAAATCATTTCATGATTATCTATATCGCTGATTGTTCTTTTAATGAAGACCTTTTTGATATTTCAATTATTTTGGAATATTTTTGTCACCGAATCTAGTTTTTCGTGATGAAGCTATGAAAATGATATCATTCAACTGTTAATCTTGAACAAAAGTTCAAGATTACGTTTGTTGAACTGACACTGTTCACCTGACAATTGTTCAATTAAATTAAATTCAATTCCTTTCATCAACACAGTTAAATTCTTCTAGGACAAGCTTGGTTTGGACCTTCTTTCGGAATCTATAGGAGAACTACAGTTTAAAAAACTATTGAAGAACTATAAATTAGTATGAAATGTTATTAGTCCCAGTATTGTAGTTTTATTTTGTGTGATAATAGTATGTTATCACTACAAACAGAGTATAATGTAGGTAACTATACATTCTCTTCTATAGCTATACTATGTAACTGTATATCAAATGAATGAATGAATGAATATTCTCTGGAGTTTAACTACTCGTACTATACATTCTATTACATTATCTCTTTTCTGTATTGGGCTACTTTTTATAGAAATATTAAGAAAAATAAAAATCAAAAAGGGTACTGAGATTTTTATTTTTCTTTCTATTCTATTACATTCTATACTCACCGACTACAAATGAAGAGCTATAGAGGATAGATCACTTGAGAATATGTATCACTGTATTGCAGAGCTTCTGATGACAAAATTTCAAGCCAAATTAAACGGTGATATAATTTCAAGTAAAATCTAATTGTGATGAAAGTTCAAGTCGAATTTAATTGTGATAGTCTAAATCATATTGTTAATTTGTCAAATAACACATTCAAAAGCAACATTGAATAGTAGTGTCAACAGTACTCAACTTTGATTTACACCAGTAATGGAATGCAAGCTCTTCAAGGAAATACGGTTACAAGGTAAACCTTGACGTTTTTGTATTTTTACCAAAAATGTTTCTGGTGATAGAAGACGTATCCTGTATAACAGGAACTGGAAAGCTGAGATGGGAAGGATTCTCCATAATGAAATGTGTGTGTGAAGTGACGCCCCTGAGAAGACAGCAGCGTGACTATGACGTGACTTGGAACTGCAAATCACAGTCGAAACTTAGTTTTCCAATTCATTTCCCACTAGGAGACGTTCCACCTCCCGTTTCCCTGAGGATTTGTCACCATGCAATTCCATTCATTCTTTGATCCGATTTAGCTGGCATTTTCACTACTATTGACACTGATTCTTATACAGGGTTTCTATTGACAACAGAAACTCTTATATTTAATTTCATTCTCATTCATTTGACATACTTTTGTTAGTATTTTTGATTCATTCAATTTCCATTTCTTATTATTTCACTTACATTACATTTCTTGTTTTTTTCATACTTAATTCTTAAAATACATTTTTGGATTGTATAGTGTATGATTGTAATGTGTGAAGGAGGCAAAATGGGTTTTTACCTGTTGCCTCCATGAATAAAATTATTTATTTATTTATAACTCCTCATTGAACTTTATCTGCTTTCCCATGTATAGGAGTACATTACAAGTTATTATAATGAAAGAACAAGGTAGCCTACAATGAAACCTTGTTTAAGTTTATATACCTCAAAAGACCGCTCGAAAGTGTACTATTACGAGATCTGTTTTAAATCGGGTGTACTATATCAATGTTCCACTGTATATGAACGTTTCAACGGACTGCAAAAAATATACTATTACGAGGATTGCACTATAACGGGATGTACTATGTCAAGGTTCCATTGTAGATTCCACTATCTCACCGTCTCACCAGCTAGGACGATCTTCTTAGTTCATATAGGCGTCAGCTTCAAAGGTGGATATTCACATCATTCTTTCTAAGACGCATTCTTGATAATAAGAGTTTATGGGTCCAAGGAGTGGTGCAATATTTTATCATATCTCAGATACAGGTTTTTGAAATATATATTTCTGCACAATCCTTGATTACAGTTGGATTCCTAGTAGGAACTGAACAAGGCGACTTTACTTTGGCTCTAAAGGCTCTTAGAGCTATCCTAGGACTAACACAGCGAGATTCATGCAGGCCACATTTCCCTAATTTGGTTATACTAACCCTTCCATCTCTCTTCATTTATTCCAATTTAATTCACGTCAAGAAAAACTCAGAAAAATTTTCCATTCATGAAGATCACCATGCATATAATACCAGGAACAGTAGGAACATTGTAGCACCACAGATGAGACTCACTAAAACTATGAGAAGCCATACTTTCCAACAGTGTATATTGTATAATAAACTGCCTCAAACAACCAGGAATCTGCCTCCAAACAAATTCAAGAAAATTGTATATAGTTATCTGGAAAATAATGCCTTTTACTCACTTGAGGAATACCTGAATACCTGAATTGAATGTATTCTATGTAATGTAGATATGCTTTATCTGTTCAATTTGTATCGATTTTCTGTTCAATTGTGTGTAGCCTACTTTTTAAAAGTATGTATTATGACTTGCCTAATGCTATAATTGTAGTCTGATGATTAATAAAACGAATCTTGAATCTTGAATCTTGAATCTTTAATCTTTGCGAAGATAGTATGAATATCATTAAAAAATAGTATCAGTTTGATTGCAGGGAAACAATATTCCAATAGCTTGGAGCCTGATCGATATCAATTAATTCATAAGTCACAAGAAACAATTAATAATAGCTCAAGTTGTAAGTATTACTTGGTAAAGTAGAAGAATGGAATTTCAATTCCCAATTTCATTCTAATCATTGAATTTCCATTAGTTTTCAACAATGACATGAAAAAAATAAATTAAAAAAAACCTAGAAGAGAACCATAACCATTACAGTACGTGGCTGTACCGGAACAGAAACAGATCATTGAAGTACAGTATTTTTCTGTGAGAACTTTTCCAGGCTACAATTAGTTAAGTGAGAATCTCTGTAATGATTACAACCCCCGATAGGAAAAGGAGAAGATTCTCCTGTGAAGTAATCAAATGGATATCTCGTCCGAATGTTTAAAATGCTGAATTTATGAAAATTATTGACCGATCCGATAAACTTATTGAACTATAAATAAGAATGATTAGCCCCGACAAGATTGAATTTACTTGGTATTGTCACTATCTTGAATATGTGTACTTTGGAGATGATTCTACTTCACACTCTACCGGTTTATTAATGTTTTTGATAATATCTTATTTTATCATCGGCACTGCATGAAAAATTATGAGTAACTCAAACATGAATTATTATTTATAACTTTGATTGCGAGCTCGTGGACATAGCAACCGTTGTCAGTGTGAGTTGGGAGTTGAGAGGCCAGTGTTTGATTTGACGTCGCAGTGTGTGCTCAGAGGTATTGCGTATGAAGATGAAAATTTATCACGATTCGCAAAGTAAACTGGTTTGTTTGTACACGTGCTCGAGCATACCACCACTGCAATTAATTGCATTTGTTTTGTGCTCAAACACAACACCGAAATCAGAATGCACATGATCGTACCCTTTTACATGTAATAATATACGTGAGGAGCTTGCTGAGAGCCTCTTTGTATAGGCTTAACCTGCTGAACAGACGCTGGCTCTCACATAACTAGCTTTAATTAGGTTATATGAAACTTGTATAATTAACTAGGAGAGCTAATGTTCAAACTTATGAATATGCTCACTTTTTTGCATAGTATATCCAATGAATTGTAAAAATTGTGGAACCGATCTTCTAATCACTCGTGGGGAGCACCTATAATAACACTCTATCCACCACTAATTCAAATACACAAGCACAATTTAATACTATGATTTGTGAGATTGAGGAAATACAAGATTGATAAGACCAATCTCCATTGGAGATAGAAATATAGAATGAGATTATGCATAAGAAACACACTTGAAGATAAGAGCATAGAACAAGATTAGAGAAATTGTATGAGGTTATAAAAAAATTGTATAAATTATTTGTACACGAGTATTCTTTATGATATAAGAGGAACGAGTTCCGATGCTGAATATATTATAGTATGTATCATGATTCATAAAACATAATACATTTATAATAATTCATAACACTATTACTGTATAGAAATGAAGAGGAAGGGGTTGATCAAATCAAGTTTATATAAAATATGGGAATTGGATAGACTATAATATATCCTGAATCATAAACTACGTAATTGGTAATTTGTTTCTCTACTTTTATTGAAGAATGGCCTACACGATTCTGGAGTGGAACTTATGAGATCAGGATCCAGTCAATCTAATTCAATTGAGATCAATCTAACATTAAAACGAATAATCTGTTGATGATCTAATAATACAGTAATGTTATTCATTTTTAAAGACAAGTTTCTTAACAACTAATGTTGATTCTATTGATAATTTGACTCTGTTAGATTTTTATATGTTTGCTAGAAACTCTATCATACTCTACTTTTCTTCATTCAAGGGAAAAGGAAGTCTAGCTATAATATGTAGCTCTTTGTCTGGACTATGAACTCGTTCAATGTTTGTTTTTACGGTAGATTTGATCCATGAACTCCACACCGATCAAGTTTCACCAAGGAAATAAGATTTTGAAGAGAACATCAACTACTGTTCCTTGAAAATCATTCGAATAGAATACTCAAATCCGAAGTGTATCAGATGTAGCTGCGAGATAGCAAACAGTTCAAATTAGCATCATCAGTAAAACATTGAGACCGAGTAGTGAAACAACGGAATTGTCTTCTCGCGACTTGCATCGAAGTTTTCTCGTAGATTTTCAAGGAAATTGCAGACTGGGGTGAGTTGAAAGGGGGGGGTAGATGCTGTTGCCCCTCCTTATGTCAAGCTTCAGGGGTGTTCGTCGAGGGTGGAGCGAGCTAAGGTTCGATCACATTTTAATGAGAACGACTCGAGTTCGCAGTCATTTTTCTTCATGTTTTGTCGCGTTCAGATAAAGTTTCCCGGCTTGCGAACCCCCCTCGCCCGCCAACTCACACTAGCAATCACGCCTATCTCGAGAACGAATGCTCGCTTCATCTGAAGAGAAGATAACTTTTGTCTGCCGTACTCTTCTCTGCTTCACTTGTGCCTCCTCTTCTCCTCTGTTCCCCCAGACAAAGAACGTCAAACTTCTTCTCTTTGGAAGTGTATTCAAACAGGCGTGAAACAGAGAGTGAAACAGAGATTGAAGAGGAATAAAGAAGAGGGAGAGGAGAAAGAAGATTGAGGAGGAAAGAGATTGGAAGGAAAAATAAGCCAGTGTCTCAAAATTCGCAATCTAAAGTTACTTACAGTAATTCTTCAAAATCGGCATTCAATCATGTTTCTTAATCATTCAATCCTTAATTACTTATAACTCTACTCAAGTCTATAATATCCCTTCTTTCATTCATTTTCACCAGTGGAGAAGACTCAGGGATCGAATTAGCAGAATATGACGTCGGATTCTCATATTAGAGTCAGTGACCGGCACAGTGAAAAGATCATTTTCATGAGTTCCAAATGGGAACTTTTCCAGGTGGAGGGACTGGATAGAGGCTGATTTGCGAATAAGAAAGAAAAGGGATTGGAGAAGAAAATTGTAGAAATGCCGATTCCATTAGAATGGAACAATGGTAACGAGGAAGAAGGAATAACAGGGAAAATGCTAGCGCAAATTGTTGTGGGATATTCCTCTAAATCTGATAAATCTCATTTGGAAAGATGTAACTCTCTCAGTATTTTTGAGAGTTATTTCCAGACAACATTTTATGTGACCAAAGGTACAGGAAATCCATGATGATTTCCAATGAACGCACATCGGAGGGCTCTGTTGAGGGTGATGATACATTCATGGAAACCTTTCAAACAGAAGTGAGAAGTTCACTTATGTAACTCAAATAACTTGAAATATAGTACACCAGAATACATTATGTTTTCTGTTACAATTTACAATACTAGAAATGCTGTTGATGAGAATACATACAGTACCTAACACTTCTCCTAAATTTGTATTTAATCTATTTGATCCTGAACAACAGTTATACTGTGTTGTCCCTTGAAAAGATTAATTCAAAATATTTTATGAGTTGAAAGAAGTGTGGTACCGTGCAGCACAAAGGATCCGAGATGGAAATAAATCATCAAACTACGTATTCAAATGCTTTACAATGAACAAATATTCTGGCCCCCAATTAAATGTAAGAGAGAAAAATATAAACTAAACGTAAATCAGTATTCCGTAACCTAATCATAGCAGAATAATGACTCATTCATTTATTGAAAAATTTCGTTATATCTTCTTCGATACTTTGGAAAATCTTAATACTATTTGAGATCATGGTTTCAGATCTACCAAAGTTTCATAGTATTCATAATATAAAAGTTTATCATTTATGATAGTCTTCAATTATAGTTCGAGATCTGATCAGGTGTGACTAACCAGCAAAGATTTTCAATATCCTACCTTGCCACAATGATCTCATAATTTCCAGTCTCAGGAAACGAGTTCGCAGAGTATAAATCGGAAGAAGTCTGTGACCGGAAATGGGGTAGCTAGCATTGTGATTGTTGGCCTCTTCATGAAATACGAGAAGCTCCCGAAAAAGGAGAATATAAAAGCGAATTTATAGCGGAGGTGTCGTCTCAGGGTTTAATCAGGTTCCGTTTTATTGCATTGTGGATAATACGGCCGGACAGCAGCAGACCTTGTGAGGAGTTGCAGAGAAATAAGAGTTAAGGAAAAAGCAGGATGTACGGGAGCTGTGACCAGGGATGGGTAGGAGATTACCTCATTTATCACGTTTTGTAGGGAATCATGGTGGTGCCCGCGGACAGAAAAGAAGGGTTTGCGGAATTGGGAGACGGGGGTGAAGGGTTTGCGGAATTGGGAGACGGGGCGAAGGGTTTGCGGAATCAGGAGACGGAGGGGAATGGTTTGGGAAGGGGAACCGGACACAATTTCCGGGCCTCCAGTGCCGTAATGAAGTGTCAGCTGCTGGTGGATGACCAATGGCCGTCTTAGGTCCGGCCAGCCTTTAATTTCCTGGCTTCTATCATCGGAGGAGATCCATATCGCCCTGGCACCTTTCTCTTCCTGTCGGCAGCCGCAGCTTCCATTGCAAACGCTTCCAGCATCTTGCCACTATTCATAGTTCATTTCCATACCTCTCAATGAGGGAAATTGGGAATCCACTAAATTTCCAAAATCGAATGCTATATTAACGGATTTTTGAACACAGAGGAGGTGAGGACCAAGGATACAGTAGATAATTAATTTTTTCACATATAAATTCTAAATTCATATATATATATATTATATATATATATATATAATATATATATATATATATATATATATATTCACATAGTTCATAAATTCTTCAATATACAATATGAAGCCAAGTATATCTCAATACTTCACTTGATATTGATAAGTATTAGGAGAGAGCATATGTAAAGTTGCAGAAGCGAGGCTGGCTACTTGCATGAACGTTTCACGTGTCCGATATGGCTGTCAGACGAACAAATTAATCTTCTCTTCTCATCTATGCAACGGTTTTTTGCCTGAGAATGTACGTCGAAACTATAGCTACTGAAGCCAGTTACACACACACACACACATTTAATTCGGATTTAAAATTAATATATAAATTTCATCCGAACTGGCAAAATATATTATTGTATCTCATTTTTTAGTTTTTATAGATTCCACATTCCAGGTAAGCAATTTCAAGCAATTCAATAAGCCATAGAAATAGACAACGTTTTCAAAATCTCTAGTGCTAATTTTCCAGTTGATAGTTATAGAATAGGATCAATTGGTCAATAGGTGAATTACTTGGTGGAATTTCTCTACGATTTCATCATGCAAACAATGTCAAACAACAATAAAATTCCTATTGTACCCATTGGAATGGAAAGATTTCAATGTATTGAGACAAATCTTCAAATCAAAAAATGAGATCGTAATTATGAATGAGTATACATATTTCTGATTATACTATTATGCTTTTATACTATATGCCAATTACTGTAAAATCAGAATGAGAGCTTACCAAAATTTATCAATCCTTAGACCACAGTTACCCTAATAATATTATCCAGTTTTATTCTGCGTAGAAAGATTTTTTCTATGGAAAGATTTCAATGTATTGAGACAAATCTTCTTGTTTCAGTGAATGAGATCATAATTATGAATATCTATAACATATTTCTGATTATACTATTATACTATATGTCAATTACAGTAAAATCAGAATGAGAGCTTCCCACAATTTATCAATCCTTAGACCACACTCTCTCCAATAATATTATCCAGTTTTATTCTGCGTTCGAAAACGTTAGAGAAGAAATACTAGTCGATTGTAGGGCTGCGTTTTTTCATGAATTGCCCGAGCTGTAAAAACCACCCGTTGGCTGCTAGATGCTGGAGCTGCTGCCACGTAAAAAACAACAACAACCTACTCTGAATATTTTACTGAATTCCTGTTACATTGGTGGTTGAGGGGGGGTGGTTTCAGGGCAGCTCTGCTGGTTTTTTTTGCAAAATAGTGTTTGGTCAGTGAGCAATAGGTGGTGAGAGGTTAGGGGGGGAAGGGGTTGCTCTGGGCTGGCAGATTGTGTGTGTGTTCAGTGCGCTGTATTTAAGAGCAGTAATGAGAAGTATAAATAACACGTAGAGGTATAAATAATGTGTGGTTTGTGCCATGAAGGCGTGAGGGGTGATGGGGGTGACGCTGGATGACCGCAGGCTGACAACAGTACCCTGAACCCCTAACCAACCCCCCCCCCCAACACCCCCCAGAAAAACCGCATCAGCAGCTCTCCAACTGCCCCTTCTACTTCCGAGGTGTGCCAGAAAATTTTGCCTTGTTTTAAACCTCCCCTTCTTTGCACCGCCGGCGTAATTGTAATTATTTTTGCAGAGGGTAACAGCAGCAACTACAAACAAATTACGTTCATGCGGCTGTGTTGTACAACTTCTCTTCGCTTGCTGGTAACCTTTCATCTTCATCCAATCCTCAATAATACTATCAGTGGTGTGGTGGTAGATATCCATATTGAATGAAAACAACTCGATATTTATTTAATTATTTCATTGACAATATTACAAATCATAATTATAATAAATATAATATGATTGGGAGAAGACAACAGGCATAGCCCAAAACTACTGATATGCATCAGTTGAAACTACTGAACTATGATAATAATATTTTCGTTGTTGTAGATTTTCTTAATGAGATGATGATATGAGAGAGATATATAATTAATTTATGTTTATCACACTTGTCACGTTATTCTTTATATTAAAATAACGATTAGCCTCCTGCTTGGCATCAGTCGGTAAAGCATGAGATTTAATATAATTAGGGCGTGGTTTTCTAATAGTATTCAGTCTTAAAAAATCTTGATAGCCTAGATATGGGCTTCTCCAATAACTCTTGTAATTCAATAATAATAAATATATATATATATAAATGATACTTATACTATAGAGATGAGGAATATAAAATAAATTGCACACCATGAAAATTTTACACATATATTACATAAATAATGCAAAGATCAGTCGAGGCAAAAAATATATATAGAGCGATAAAAATATAATATAAAAATAGAACAATATTTGAAATCAATAAAAATACCACAGGCTAAGTTTATATTCTAGATTTATGGCACGAATCATTACCATGTGCCTTTATCTTGAAATCATATGCATTCTTTGGCATGTAGCTGTGACATGTACTTGCTAATACTTGTCTGCTTGGATAATTCAATCATAAATATGTGCTCTAAGATCAGCTTGATAAATTAGCCACTAATAATCCAAATATATATTTATATATTAAAATCTCTAGTATTTAGTAGATTTATTTGTATCGCATATATATTTTCATCTCAGGGTGCAAGATTCGGCACCTGACGGAATAGGTAGAGCCATTCATCTAGTGAATTAGAACTATGATAAATTATCGCAAATTGTATTGCAAAAAATTAAATATTGTATGCATACGTTTGATAGCCTAGATTTCGTACTTCTTTGATTAAATAGAAATTTCTAAAATATTGATCTATATTTTTCTTTCAATTAAATACCTTTAATACTAATTTTTACTTGCGCAAGTATTACTCTTATTAATTTCTTAATTTATAATAACCCTTTCGGCGAGCTAGCTTTGATCATCAGATTATTTCGAAGCACTAGGGCGCCCATCACTAAATTCAAATTTAAATCACTCACGTGTCGAAAATCTTCTTGTAAGCCGCCGATGTCGATCCAACTCCATGTGGTCCAGGAATATGGTAGCCGGAATCGTCTCCTCCAAGGGGTTATAAATTTAATAAAAATGAAAAATGACTTCTGCTTCACAATAGCATCACGAAGTCTTTTAAGAAATTCAATAATTTACTTTAACTTTAAATTTTTACAAAATTATTAATAAGGTACTTCGCTCTAAAATATTTGGGGTCCTCTTATGGTGGCATCTGGCTGGCGAGTGCTGGTTCTTCCTTCTCAAGTTTTACAGATCCTCTTTCCGACTTTCAAATTAGCATAAAATTTAAATATCTCAATCCTCCGCCATTAAATTCAAATAGATCTTACAAAAAATGCCAAAATATTGCTTAGATTATATGATTAATAATTTCTTTGCATTCGAGCCATATTGATAACATAGATTACACAAATTTTTACACAAAATCTACTACATTTATATAAATATATATAAATATTTTTGAACTGGCCTACAGTTGCCGCCTATTAACTGCCGTTTTACTATTGGTGCATGCAAATTTTATTAGGTATTCATGCGCCTGGTAACTCTTATTTCCTGAATACATTAAATTATTTTTATTTGGTTTTTTATTTATGCTCTTTGCATGCTAGTTAATATTCTATACATTAATATTAATTCCATGCTACCTAATAATTAGCCACGTGGACGGGTGTTTTTTCACATTGCACACCATCCGAATGCAATAAAGCTCTGCCAAGGGGTTTTGGTCAGATTCTACGTTCTTCGGTTTGATCGATCTCTAGGTCACCGATCTGTGAATACTTCTACATAACCTCAATCTTCAAATATTTTATAAATAATCTATTTATGAGTAGTAAACTTCCTTCAAATCCTTTTAGGTTCTTGTACCATTTAGCCAGAACAAGCTGATGCTATCTAATCTTGTTTATTATCTGCTTGGCGATATTAGCCAATTACTTTATTTTTAGACCTATTACTATTTCTGTTAGGGCTTTTCATCTACCCAGATTTAAATATGTTACACGCGCCCCTGGGTTTGAATTCAAAATATTTGAGAATCACAATGTTTTTAATGAAAACCCACCCTTCAAATACATTGATATACACTATACTTTATTTATAAATTATACTCTCCTACTTCTATCACATTTCGCAGTCATATTTGCTGCATCTCCTTTATACCTTTATCAAAAACAATAACAAATTCTCCTCCTCAACACACATAAAAATATCATAAATATAAACTTCTAAACGTACTCCTCCTGACACCATTTACAACACAGTAATTTTTGAATTCGCCGCTTGCAGGGCTGCCAACTTAACTACACACATTTCATGACTCTCATAAATGATTCCTTTTAGACAATAATTTCGATTCATAAACTTCTGGGCTTATATCTTATAGTATTTCTTAGGTCTTAATATAAATAATTTTCTATACATCAGGTACAATACTTTCTTTTGCTAATGGCTCTTTGGTTTTGGTAACTGGTATTCACTTTAAGTCTTTTCAGGTAACAAACGTGGCATAATTAAAAGTAATAAATATAAAAACATATAAATAAATATATCGACATTAATAAATATAATAAATAACAATAATAAATAACTCTTGGGTACAGTACTTCTTTTTATAAACATATGTTCAACAGACATTACATTCATTTGATTTGGGTGGCTTTGGTCAGCTGTTCGCTGTTCTACAATTCATAGTGTTACATGTTACATCAGAATTTGCTATCGACTTTCATAACTAACCTAACTGCTCAATTTTTTCTCTTAAAAAGGTAATTAACAAATTTAATTTTATTATCCCCGCTTGTGTCCTTTTTATCTGATGTATATAATTTAATTACATATTTAAAAATTGTTCTTTTCCTTATTGCAGGCTTCTAACGGCTGGAAGGAATTAAAACATTGGATTGTTGCCACGAGGTCCTATACCAATATTAAATTTATTAAGGAAGGTTAGTAATCGGTTTGATAATAATGTTTTCCTTGATTTCTTATCATATTTATTTCAAATTCTGTGATATTGCATGTAAAAATCCCATGGTTTACTTGCATCTTCTTGCATTCTGTTTGTGGCTATACTGTAGGCCGTTCGGTTATCTGCTGTTGATTTGTTTAGGCGGTCCGGTTGATAGTTTATCCTCATGAATTTAAAACCCATGTATCTTGTGTACTCTTTCTTCGAATAACCCTTGTTCCTTTAATAATAATTTCTTTTAATTGATCCAAAGCCTTCCATTTATTTTCTTTCAATACTATCCACATAGTTTCTTTATAAACAACCTTAATCATATTAGGAAACAGCTTCGTAAAGCAAGATTTTTCATAGACCATAAACTTCTTCAATAATATTATCCTCTTCATTATTTCATTAATATCACAAATTTTAGCAAACATCACGGCCTTAATAACAAACAATTTCACCATACAAGATTTCCAACAGTCAACAAATTCCTTCAACACTAACATGGTCTTAATTATAACATCAATAGCATCACTTTTCAATATTATCACAGACATGGTAATCCACACAATACAATAAATCAAAACACTAATTAGTTCTTTAATAAATATAATCTTTCCACATATAATAGCCCGGTACTTCCATTTTATTGACATTATTCCTTACTCCTTTCACTCTTCTTAACCACCTTCCATTATTCATTAGTCCATCTTCCATTTCCTTGTTGTCCATGCACGAATCCATAGTAGTCCTATCAGTAGCTCCAGTTTTAATCCATTCATTCAATCCATTTTGCCGGTCACATCGCTGATTTGCCCTCTTGAAGCGAATGTGCCGGGGATGCATGCTCTGTTCCTGTTCTCCTCGGTGTTGGTTCGATGTCCTCCTTTGCCTCTTGAAGCGTGCATGCGGCCTCCATCGGCGCGCGCGGTTCCTCCTTCGTCGCTTCTTCCGCCTCCGGGCCTTGCGATGCATGTTCTTTTTTCGGTCATGTAGTAGTCCATCCTCCTCGTCCTGATGCTGGTCGGGTGTCCTCGGGCGCCTCCGTCTCCGGGCCTTGCGGTGCTCGCCCCTCTTGTCCTGGATGCCGTCCTCCCTGGGATCATCCTCTTGGTCCTCTATCCTGGGTTCCTTGGGGTGCCTTGGTGGGGTCGAATGATGCGCGGGTGCGGTGGCGGTCTCTTGATGCGCGGGTGTGACATGCAGGTACATGGTGGCGGTCTCCTCCTGGTAACTTTTTTATATTATTTATTAGTGACTCTTCGGCGGCGGGTTGCTCTTCTGTGGGGAACAGGATACTTAAAATTGGTTGTTGCTTGCGGCTGGTTTTAATTACATTGTTGGCGGCGGTTTTTGATGGTAGGCTGTCTTGTATTGACTTCTGTTTTTCTAATATTTTCGGTAAACCGTTCACAAAGGTGGTATATGAGGCTGTAGTATCTTTATTTTCTCTATCTATTTTTTCTGAGCTTGCGTGGGTTGTATCGGGGTTATCATGTATTCGTAATTTTTTAGCTGTAGTCTTCTCTGCGTTTGGTGGTGGGTTATCTTGTGTCTTTTGTTTATTTGATCTGGACGCATGCTCTAATGTGTAGTTTGTACTTATTTGATGAGGTGGCGGTTTGTAATTTCTATTATAATTATTCTGAGTGTAATCATTATTTGTGTTAAATCGATCACGGCCATAATAATAATTTCTTTCATAGGTTTGCTGTGGATAATGGTTTGTTTGACGATTCTGAAAACTTCTATTATTCCAGCTGTTATTTTGATTATGATTATAGCGGCGTTTAAATTGAGGGGTAGATCGTGAGCAATCATATGGTACTGATTCATAGGCTTGGCTGGTGTACTGATTAAATTTTGAGTTATGTTGATTTTGTGCGTATCTCTGGTCTGAACGGTGGTTTGATATTGCCATCACAGACTGTATGCCATATAAATGATTTATCAGCTGTTTGCAATCAGTAATGGGTTGTGTGGCGAGTGCCATTCTAACTTGATACGGTAGCTTCTTTAAAATAATACTTGCTAATGCCGATTCATTAATGGGCTCGCTCAATTGAGAATTTTTAAACTGTAGGGCAGTGACGAAAGTGGTACATGCACCGTCTAAGTTAGGGTTGAAATCGCATGATATAATGTCCGCTAGCACGTCCAACTGTTTACTTCTGCTCCAATACTGTTCCAGGAAGACAGCTACAAACTCATCCAATGATGTAAATTCATGGACTCTACTCCGAAAGAACATCAGGGGTTCGCCAATCAATAAACTAGTCAAACGAAGACGCCAAAAATTCCAAGAGGTGGGTGTTAATGATTGAACTAGTTTTATCTGATCTATAAATTCTTTAGGTTGGAGATAGCGGTCTGTATTGTCAAAACGGCCTAATTCATTGAAACTGTGTAGTGAATCAAACGTTGCTATGGGAATAGGCTCTATATTCTCGTGCGGAAATTGATGTATTTGACTTTCAAGTTGTACCAACTTCTCTTGGGCCTGTTTCCAATGACTAGAAGCTTCTGTTTCATTATCTACTACTTCGGCATTTAATTCAGATGAAAATAATTGCTGTTCTCCAACGGCTGTCTCCAATGAATTAAGTTGTACTTTGTTTTGATTTATATCAGAATTTAGGTGAGCTATTTGTGTAGATTTACTATTCTGTTGTTTATTTATGGAAATAAGTTGACTATTGTTCCTGTTTGTAGCTATTTCATGAATTTGTGAAGTGTTTTGTGCTGGTAGGTTATCTATTCTTTCCGCAGTCTCCTTACCCATTCTTACCGATGTATCCTTCAGTGATTCCCGCATTTCCTTCATTTCCGCCTTTAAGTTCTTCATTACTGTGGTCATTGTTTTTTCTAAACTATTAGAAAATGACTTGATCATCCCCTCTACTATAACCCTCCTTATTGCTTCTTGGGAGACATTTAACGGTTTATTACTGTTCACAGGATTCTTGGCGGTGATTGAAGATATCTGGGCGTTGGACTCCATCGCGCCCCCCTCAGCGTCGATCTCCGCTACTATCGCCGTCTGCAGTGTGTCTGCTACCTTACTTTGCGTGGACGAAAAGAGACTCATATTTTAAAAATGGATTAAGTGTCAAGTGTTTGTTAAAAAAGTGAAAGTTTTGGCCAACAAGGCATTAATAAGGACACAAATGAGGATAGGCCTATGGACATTACAAGCCAGGTAACCTATTTATTACTTAAGCTCTTATAATATAATAATACTATTCATTGATTTCTGACTAGCAGTTTAGGCCCATAAAATATAATAGCTCTCTCTATAAAATATATTTTCTTTTTTACAATAACAATAATAAAAATTTTCTTTAAAACATATAATTTCTCTTTATTTAAAGCTATTGATTCCCCAAAAAGTAATACAAATTTTCCTTCGCCAGTTTTCCTCACAACTCGTATAAGTTATCTATAATTTTCAATATGGTTATTGACTTAATTTCAAATAATTATTCAATGAGCTTGGCTCTCATCATCAGTCCCACGTTGGTACGACATGTCTTTCTGCCGTATCCGTGGCCTATCACGTTGGGCGACATGTCTTTCTGTCACGTTATTCTTTATATTAAAATAACGATTAGCCTCCTGCTTGGCATCAGTCGGTAAAGCATGAGATTTAATATAATTAGGTCGTGGTTTTCTAATAGTATTCAGTCTTAAAAAATCTTGATAGGCCTAGATATGGGCTTCTCCAATAACTCTTGTAATTCAATAATAATAAATATATATATATAAATGATACTTATACTATAGAGATGAGGAATAAAAATAAATTGCACACCATGAAAATTTCACACATATATTACACAAATAATGCAAAGATCAATCGAGGCAAAAAATATATATAGAGCGATAAAAAATATAATATAAAAATAGAACAATATTTGAAATCAATAAAAATATCACAGGCTAACTTTATATTCTAGATTTATGGCACGAATCATTACCATGTGCCTTTATCTTGAAATCATATGCATTCTTTGCATGTAGCTGTGACATGTACTTGCTAATACTTGTCGCTTGGATAATTCAATCAAAAATATGTGCTCTAAGATCAGCTTGATAAATTAGCCACTAATAATCCAAATATATATATATATTAAAATCTCTAGTATTTAGTAGATTTATTTGTATCGAATATATATTTTTATCTCAGGGTGCAAGATTCGGCACCTGACGGAATAGGTAGAGCCATTCATCTAGTGAATTAGAACTATGATAAATTATCGCAAATTGTATTGCAAAAAATTAAATATTGTATGCATACGTTTGATAGCCTAGATTTCGTACTTCTTTGATTAAATAGAAATTTCTAAAATATTGATCTATATATTTTTCTTTCAATTAAATACCTTTAATACTAATTTTTACTTGCGCAAGTATTACTCTTATTAATTTCTTAATTTATAATAACCCTTTCGGCGAGCTAGCTTTGATCATCAGATTATTTCGAAGCACTAGGGCGCCCATCACTAAATTCAAATTTAATCACTCACGTGTCGAAAATCTTCTTGTAAGCCGCCGATGTCGATCCAACTCCATGTGGTCCGGGAATATGGTAGCCGGAATCGTCTCCTCCAAGGGGTTATAAATTTAATAAAAATGAAAAATGACTTCTGCTTCACAATAGCATCACGAAGTCTTTTAAGAAATTTAATAATTTACTTTAACTTTAAATTTTTACAAAATTATTAATAAGGTACTTCGCTCTAAAATATTTGGGGTCCTCTTATGGTGGCATCTGGCTGGCGAGTGCTGGTTCTTCCTTCTCAAGTTTTACAGATCCTCTTTCCGACTTTCAAATTAGCATAAAATTTAAATATCTCAATCCTCCGCCATTAAATTCAAATAGATCTTACAAAAAATGCCAAAATATTGCTTAGATTATATGATTAATAATTTCTTTGCATTCGAGCCATATTGATAACATAGATTACACAAATTTTTACACAAAATCTACTACATTTATATAAATATATATAAATATTTTTGAATTGGCCTACAGTTGCCGCCTATTAACTGCCGTTTTACTATTGGTGCATGCAAATTTTATTAGGTATTCATGCGCCTGGTAACTCTTATTTCCTGAATACATTAAATTATTTTTATTTGGTTTTTTATTTATGCTCTTTGCATGCTAGTTAATATTCTATACATTAATATTAATTCCATGCTACCTAATAATTAGCCACGTGGACGGGTGTTTTTTCACATTGCACACCATCCGAATGCAATAAAGCTCTGCCAAGGGGTTTTGGTCAGATTCTACGTTCTTCGGTTTGATCGATCTCTAGGTCACCGATCCGTGAATACATCTACATAACCTCAATCTTCAAATATTTTATAAATAATCTATTTATGAGTAGTAAACTTCCTTCAAATCCTTTTTAAGTTCTTGTACCATTTAGCCAGAACAAGCTGATGCTATCTAATCTTGTTTATTATCTGCTTGGCGATATTAGCCAATTACTTTATTTTTAGACCTATTACTATTTCTGTTAGGGCTTTTCATCTACCCAGATTTAAATATGTTACACACTATACAATTTTCCATCTAACGGACGTCATCAGTTTTATTTAGATTGTATCCAAGTAGTACTGAATATTAAATAACAAACGGATTCTTAATTAATCAAATCAAATCAAATCGCTTATTGCACAGAAAATATATACAGAATACAACAAAAAGGAAATTGACAACTTTGTGCTACACGTCGGCAAAAGAAAACTTGTACGCCGACGTGGAGTCTTAATATATCTTATTCACTTGTACATTAATATTAATATATAAAATAATCATAAAATATTATAATATAGGCTTACATAATTAACATTCAACCAACTCATATTCCATTCTGAGAAATAACAATAATTAAAGATTTACATAAAGCTGATTTTTAAATTCATACAACATTAATCAATATCAAACCAAATTATTAATTGAATAAAAATGATTTTCTTTCACCCAGGTATGGAGTCTTTTATTTTAGGCTTCTTTATCAACCATCCTCTTGGAACTTTATTATAGAGCTTATTTCTCAAATAGGAAATACTTCTACGGGATAGGGTGCTGTCAACTCTTTCAATTATTATGATTAAGTTTTGAGCGACTTGTCTAGTTACTCTTTGAAAATTTTGCATATTCTTTAATTTGAGCACATGTTTCTTAATAGTCTTTAAAATGAACAATTGTCTTATAGTGAACAGATTGGAATTTTGAAACAATGTGACACTTGGGAAATCTCTCGGATACTTCATTATTGTTTTGATAACTAACTTTTGTAGAACAAATAAAGGTTTTCAAGTTGAATCAAAAGTTCCTCCCCATATAGAATTACCATACTGAACTAAGGATTGGAATAAAGCAAAATAAACAGATTTTAGTAATTTTAGACTCAAAATACTTCTAAGCATGTACATTTTCAAATTGACCACCCTTAATTTTCTACAAAGGTAGCTAATCTGAGGTGACCAGCGTAGATGCTTATCGACAAGAATACTATTTATAATTAATGATAAAGGAATATTTATTATTATTATTATCAAACGAAATTCCAAATTAAATGCTGTAATTCACCCCGAAGACTTCTGCTACTGCAAATATTGACAACAGGGTAAACATCTAGATGGAAATTCGATGAGCGGTACTATTCAAAAATTAATTTCCATCTGTTAACGGATTCTTTTTTTTCGGTTCAACTGAAATTTCTTGTATCCACAGAGATACACATATCTGACATTTGTATGGACAGATACATGTCTCATTATGAGATTTGAACATCATGATGTTTTGGCAATATGACATTTAAACATTATGATGTGCATAATTATTATCCATAATGTAATGGCTTACTTTAGATAATCTATCTATAGTAGGCTGTGATAATGTGCATCATGGTGTTCTATCATATCTGTCTGCATTGTGAACTGATTCATCACCTTGACTTTGTGTTTTCCAGAATCAGAACAAATCATCAATGTCTGCAACCAATGGAAGTCGCAGACTATTGATTGAATGGAAATAACATCGCATCCAGACATAAAGACATGGAACACGGCTGCCGATGTCGCGATTTGATTAGCTTGCAGACGAGTGTTTTAAATGAGTCGCCTGATGACGGCTTAATACGACAAGTGTTCAGACGTTCTATTATGCACGTGTCATCGGTAATGTGACGTAACAGGTATTTACACTCAGGTCTGCAGCGAAATGTCACCGCCACACAAGATTGAATCAGCCGCCATCACCTGAGTCCAAATGGACTCAGACAAACACGTCATCCTATCAAACTCTACGAAGCACGCATGTCCGAACAAGTCTTCTACATCACAATGTACATCGTCCAAATCTATGTATCGTTTATCGACAAAGTCTGCACGTTCTGTTCTCTATTAACTTCTATTTCTATTATGTGGCTCTGATGGACGAGCCGGCAACGAGACTCTTGAGTGTTGCAATGTACATGACCAAATTTGAAGCCTGAGTGCAGTGCAACAACTGAAATGACATTTGTTCAACATGTGCAGTGCATGTTGTACAGGAATAGCGAGGAAATACTTCTACGGGATAGGGTGCTGTCAACTCTTTCAATTATTATGATTAAGTTTTGAGCGACTTGTCTAGTTACTCTTTGAAAATTTTGCATATTCTTTATTTGAGCACATGTTTCTTAATAGTCTTTAAAATGAACAATTGTCTTATAGTGAACAGATTGGAATTTTGAAACAATGTGACACTTGGGAAATCTCTTGGATACTTCATTATTGTTTTGATAACTAACTTTTGTAGAACAAATAAAGGTTGAATCAAAAGTTCCTCCCCATATAGAATTACCATACTGAACTAAGGATTGGAATAAAGCAAAATAAACAGATTTCAGTAATTTTAGACTCAAAATACTTCTAAGCATGTACATTTTCAAATTGACCACCCTTAATTTTCTACAAAGGTAGCTAATCTGAGGTGACCAGCGTAGATGCTTATCGACAAGAATACTATTTATAATTAATGATAAAGGAATATTTATTATTATTATCATCAAACGAAATTCCAAATTAAATGCTGTAATTCACCCCGAAGACTTCTGCTACTGCAAATATTGACAACAGGGTAAACATCTAGATGGAAATTCGATGAGCGCTACGATTCAAAAATTAATTTCCACGGATTCTTCTTTTTCGGTTCAACTAGAATTTCTTGTATCCACAGAGATACACATATCTGACATTTGTATGGACAGATACATGTCTCATTATGAGATTTGAACATTATGATGTTTTGGCAATATGACATTTAAACATTATGATGTGCATAATTATTATCCATAATGTAATGGCTTACTTTAGATAATCTATCTATAGTAGGCTGTGATAATGTGCATCATGGTGTTCTATCATATCTGTCTGCATTGTGAACTGATTCATCACCTTGACTTTTGAGTTTTCCAGAATCAGAACAAATCATCAATGTCTGCAACCAATGGAAGTCGCAGACTATTGATTGAATGGAAATAACATCGCATCCAGACATAAAGACATGGAACACGGCTGCCGAATGTCGCGATTTGATTAGCTTGCAGACGAGTGTTTTAAATGAGTCGCCTGATGACGGCTTAATACGACAAGTGTTCAGACGTTCTATTATGCACGTGTCATCGGTAATGTGACGTAACAGGTATTTACACTCAGGTCTGCAGCGAAATGTCACCGCCACACAAGATTGAATCAGCCGCCATCACCTGAGTCCAAATGGACTCAGACAAACACGTCATCCTATCAAACTCTACGAAGCACGCATGTCCGAACAAGTCTTCTACATCACAATGTACATCGTCCAAATCTATGTATCGTTTATCGACAAAGTCTGCACGTTCTGTTCTCTATTAACTTCTATTTCTATTATGTGGCTCTGATGGACGAGCCGGCAACGAGACTCTTGAGTGTTGCAATGTACATGACCAAATTTGAAGCCTGAGTGCAGTGCAACAACTGAAATGACATTTGTTGAACATGTGCAGTGCATGTTGTACAGGAATAGCGAGGAAATGCTTGTGAGTTGCCATTAGTTAGGGTAATGAGAAAACATTGTATTTGTGTTTACAGAACGTCATGTCTTGAAGTGCTGAAAGAGTATTGTGATGTTGAAACACGAAAGGCTTTTTGAATTATCTTAATGGAAAACAGGTAAGAGAATAACTAGATAGTGCATCTATTATGATACACATTATTGGAAAATTGAAAAATACATATCAATATAATGACACGAGTATATTGCAAAAGAGGTATTTAATTTTTGGATTACCACAAAAATTGAATATAAAAAATATTAAATATTGAATTATTAAAAAAATTTATCAAATTTAAAGTATTTTTATAAAAAAATATATTTAAAAAGAATATTTTATTTTCTAAAAAATATATATATTTGAATAATTTTTTGAAAATTAAATTATTAAATTGAAAAATACATATCAAAATAATGAACGAGTAGCGTCATAGCCACCTCTAATACAAGGCCGCGGCCTACGATATTGCAACGTCGCAGTGTAGGCCTAGAATCTAATAAATGATTGGTTAAAAAGATCAGCAGGTATTTTTTTAAATCTTTTTCACCAATCATGTATTAGATTTTAGGCTTACACTGCGACGTTGCAATATCGTATGCCGCGGCCTTGTATTAGAGGTGGCTATGGTAGCGTATATTGCAGAAGAGGTCTTTGTATAGTTACTGTATTACCACAAAAATAAATAATCAGTCCTACAGTACTCCCTTGTATTACTCATATCACCATGTACTTTTAGCGTACGAAACCTGTGACCAGAGCGGTCAGGTCGATATGTAGATTTCAGCGTGCTATCAATCATCTATATTGATGACTCCTAATTGTTTTACTATTTATTGCACAGTGGTTTTAAGTGGCATGAATTTCCACCGCGACTAAAGCTGGTTTTTTTTGTGCGTAAATGTCGTCATCGACCACGACAGGGAGAGAATCTTAGATTGGGTAGATTTCAATTTGTCTACATAACCTAAAAGATCATGTTCAATTATGTTTTAATGGGGCAGGTTAGGCTTATAATTTTTTACTTTCCTTGCCCTAGGTAAGGAAAGTATTGCTTTCCGAAAAAAATTAAGGTACCCCAATTTCTAAATTTCTATACGTTTCAAGGTCCCCTGAGTCCAAAAAAGTGGTTTTTGGGTATTGGTCTGTGTGTGTGTGTGTGTGTGTGTGTGTGTGTGTGTGTGTGTGTGTGTGTGTGTGTGTGTGTGTGTGTGTGTGTGTGTGTGTGTGTGTGTGTGTGTGTGTATGTGTATGTGCGTCTGTGTACACGATATCTCATCTCACAATATTAACGGAATGACTTGAAATTTGGAACTTAAGGTCCTTCCCCTATAAGGATTCGACACGAACAATTTCGATCAAATGCAATTCGAGATGGCGGTTGAAATGGCGAAAATGTTGTCAAAAACTGGGTTTTTCGCGATTTTCTCGAAAACGGCTCCAACGATTTTGATTACACCTGAAATAGTCATTGATAAGCTCTATCAACTGCCACAAGTCCCATATCTGTAAAAATTTCAGGAGCTCCACCCCATCTATGCAAAGTTTAATTTTAGATTCCCGATTATCAGGCTCCAGATACAATTTAAACAAAAAATTTCAAGTGCAAAAGATTGAGCATTAAAATCTCTACAATTAATGTTCAGTAACATTTTCACCTAAAATTGAAAATAAGCTCGAAATTCGAGAAAATGTGATTATCCAATTGCAAACTGTTGGCAACTGTTGATTCTATTAAATTATTCACTATGAAGAGATAGCAGACCTCGTATGTCTCCAGCGTTATTGTCCTGTCACCAGCTGACTCAGATCTTTGTTTATAAGTGGACTTGAGATGCGCGAGAACACTAGCGTCAGGTGATCAATTCTCAAAACGGCAAGGAAAGTTGTGTGAGTGCGCCACACCAGATTTTTATACTTGTAAATGGCAATAAAAATGTTGATATCATTAGAAATGTTCAATTCATCAATAATAAAGACAAATAATGAAAAGTTATTTGATTAAAATTTGGACAATATGATTGTCAACAATGCTTGCCGTTGTTGACTGCGGAAATTTACGCATAAACGAAAAGCACCTTTAGTCGTGTCTTCACACCTTCAATGCCGTTTGCACAGCGAAAGCTCAAACTGGAATGAATCAGCTGGTGGTTTAATCTAGATATAAATCAAATTATAGAATATATAACTTAATACTGATCTAATCCAGAACAAGCTACATAATATTATACTTCAGAGGGACTCGCTACACAGAAATGATTATTATTCATGCCGGTTTGGATATTTAATTGACGTCGAGATTTCCTTGTCAGGTCAGTCTAGGAGATTGATATCCGTTGAGGATGTGATTTCAAGAATAAATTAATCAATTAATCAGGACTTGCGAGTAACTAGCCTCGCTGGGTTCGAGTGAGTGATGAGAGAGAGAGAGAGAGAGTGATTGAGAAGGGTGGTGGTTGAGTTGAGGTTTTAGATGTTGGTATTTGGTGTTTTGTTGTGGAAGGGTTACATCTGGGAGGCAGATGATCGGTCAGCAGGGGGTCCGGGACCGTGGTCCGGGAAAGGCCAACCGACGTACTAGCACACAGCGGGAGGCGGCTATCTAAGAGGATTATCATATGATCCAATCTAAAGAGTTGTCAGAATGCTTGAGAAATGCTTTTCCTCCAGTTCCCAGTTCTCAGTCACAGCTTTGTGCCTTCACCGGCAATCGGTCCAGCTCTTTACTGTTTGCATTGGTAAGTTTGTCACGTTTCTCAAATGAAGTCCGACTCGAATAATTTGAATGATGATCTGACATATTAATAGGAAAGGAGTAGCCAGGACAACATCATCCAAGCCGTCCCAAGCTGCTTTCTGATTGAACTTCGGCACTGATCAATAGACTACACCAAACTACGTCTACGAACAAGATGGAAAATGCAGATAGAAATCAAACGTAGAGTATGATGTACAAACCACGTTCGTTATAAGAAAAAGAATATAAATAAAAATCGAAAACAGAGTAGCAAAAGTGTGTAGAGGGAAGAAGTGGAATTAGAAACAAAGAAAGCTTATTTAAAAAAGAGAGAATAGGAGATCACTAGGAACCAGATGAAGAATAGAAATAGAAATCAAAGGAGGAGTAGAAAAATGTGTGAAGGCAAAACGTGGAATTGGGAACGAGGGAGGACTATTCAGAAAATATAGAATAGCAGATGAGAAATGAGGAATAAATATGACAAAATGATAAGTTCATAAATAAGAAGGGAGAAGCTGTATGAAGAGAAACTGGAATGAGTAGAAGTGATAGAACAAAGGAGTAGATCAAATTAACAAATGGAGGAGGCGAAACTTTCTCAGCAGAATATCACTGAATTGTGATGAGAATCTAAGTTAAATGAGGATTAGATAAGAGATTGGAACAGATTTTATTATATGAAACAAGGAAGGGATCGGATTACTGAGTTGATTATAATTTTCCAATATTGTTTCTGTTTTCCAAGGGGAAGATGAGGGTTCATGCAGTAGCATAACATTTGACAATACAAAGAAAGAGACAGCAAAGAATTATTGTTTGAATTATTACCTCAGCAACCTTCCATCTCCAATAAGAAGAGGTGAATACAAAATACCCAATGAAATCAATCAAGTTTCTACATCATTTCTGATTGAGGTAATAGGTTATACTATGAATGAAAAATCCTTTGATATTTTCTTATGTATCAAATACAATGATTCCTGCAAAATATATTGTGCTTACCGAACGAATAACTACACAAAATCTTATTAGAAATATTCGAGAGGAAAACTTTCAAATCCAATCAAGAAAAATTAACACTGCTGGGGTGTATCCTGAGCATATGCGTCATACATAATATGTATGAACAAAATATCAGTGTATATTTAATCAATGTCAAACATCAGCGAAATCTCAGTATAGTATCAATAGATCTTATGAAAATTTCTTCTCTCTACAACTGTATATTCAATAGGATGGATTGAGGTTGGGGCAGGAAGGACAAAAAATGTTAAAAGAAATTGTTTGTTTCTCGAAAAATCAACACTGCCGAGGTGTAACCTGAGCATATGCATCATACACTATGGTATGAATATAATAAATCAGTGAATTTTGTCAGAATCAATTTTTGAATCAATGTCAGATATCAGTGAAATCTCAGTACAGTATCAATAGATATGATGAAACTTTCAACTCTCTAGAACTTTAATATTTAAGGGGATGGATTGAGGCTGGGGCAGGAAGGACAATAGATGTTGAAAGAAATTGTTTGTTTTTCAGATTTGGATGTTGTCGTCTAGTGAGATCCGACTCCTCAAATGAGATAATTATTAATTAGAGCATGTTAGTGATTGTTGAAGAATGCTAGAAATGAGGAAAAATGATCTCAGACTGCATACAACTGAATGTATTGAGGCTTTCGTGCAATGGGTGGTGGGAATAGTTGGATCGTTTGCAGAGAGTTACGCGAGTCATAGGGAGAAGCGACCGTTATCTGGGATAAAAGTTTGCAGAGTGGAGGTTCCGTCTCCGGACGGTTGCAGTCTCGATGCAAGTGCAAAGAGCAGTCTCATGCTGGGGGGACTTGGGTGTCAACTTGAGTCGGGTAATGGAGTCTCGGGTCGCGCCATCAACTCTGGGCACAAGTTTGACAATTACTTGTGTTTAGGCGCCCAAGGGACACACCAAGCGACTCTCCGCCAACTTCTCACTCTCTTCAAAACACCTATCAATTCTGCTTCTTTCATCTTACATCTTTGTTCTTCATTCTGAATGAGTCTTTGTTCCCTTAGTTCTAGTGTACATGATGTTGAGGTTTTCTCTCTAATTATTGAATAACTACTGAAAAATGTAATGAATACCAAGATTTGGAGTTTAGGCTGCTATTCATGTGTCATAGCGGTCAACTACATTAGGGGGGTGATTTACTCGATACTGGAATTGTATCTAATCGTACAGATTAGATGAGTGCAGTGATCTCAGTTATTCCTAGGAGTTATTTCTAAAAGCATTGGCTGGCATACAGTAATAAAGTTCGAAATCTAAATAATAATAATAATGTTTATCATTTGAAGCTGCTTTATAGCAGTATTGAAAGAGGATTATTATATACAAATATGTTTTGAAAATGTTTTTATTGGCAGAATTGAAAAATTTCAACATCTCAGAAATACATTATAGAAGAAATACAAATTTAACAACATGGGAAAATAGTATTACAAAATAAAATGAAATGTCAATTGAGTATTTACCAAATGATCTGTATATGAAGATCACATTCAGGCAGACAGAAGAGTAGCCTACAACAATAAGAATAACGAGTAATGAGAGTACAGGAGCAATATAAATTTTTTCGAAGTTCAATGATGATATACGTTTGGAAGTGGTTGGGTTTACTGTGATTTTCAACAGTCATTCTGGTATATTGATTACTGAAGAGATAATCTTTTCTACAAAATCAAATACGATGTAATAAAGCACATCGTATTTATTCATTCTGTCCCTTTTCATTCATTAATTCAGAATCTGAATTAAATGAGTAATTATGGCTAGAGAGGGCTTCTCTTATGTTTTTATACTCATTCTAATTAATTCATCAATTGGAGCTTACTGAAAAGAAGTAGGCTTTGAAACGTTTCCTATTCTGTATCAATTTAGATGACTCATACACTATCATGATGTGTTTTGATACACATCCAAATTGTTTAAATGAATTGATAAGGTCTCATCGAAGTAAAATAAAAGTTCTGTCATCAGTAGCAAGATCGTCAATTGACAGAGATAGATAAGAGCTAACGGTATAGTATAGATAAGATAAGACAGACTTCAGATACTGTAATTATTGGCCATATTATGGAAATTGTATTAATCTTTCAACGGCTTATCAAGTTTAACATGAAGAATTTTGAGGTTAGGTTCAAATTGTGAAATTGCAAAAAATTCTATCTATTTAAAATCTGAGTCAAAAATTCTACTTGAACCATCATAGATTGGATTTTCCGCACCGTTTTTCCAATACCAAATTTACCAGGCTTTCCCTCCAGTTTCCCAGAACAGAAAGCTGCCATTTCACAACTTCACTGTTCAAAAGAACGGCAACATTTTTTCCGTCTGACAATTCAAAAGATATTTCTAGCTGGCTGTGTAAGTGGATATACTCGTTTCGTGTCCTGTCTCGTTGAAATGTCAGTTTTGCAAAAAAGGATCGAAATAAAAACGTCCAGCTCCCCCAAGGGGATTACAATCAACGGAAAATGGAAAAGCATTCAAGAGTCATACCATTTTTAATAATTGATTCGTTTCAAATCTGTGCTGACATTAAAAGGAATATAAGGCGGTGAATGAAACTTGCAAAGCTTCCACGATATGGAAAAAGTTGACAAAATTTATTTGATCTTTTCGAAAACTGACGGTTACCAGTAAAAAAATACTCCTCTTTCAAAGCATCACCCTTACATATGAAAATAACTTTTGGAAAAAATATTAATGAACATACAAAAAAGTTCTACCGAAGAGAACTTGTCAGACTGGACCTTCCCATTTTGAAAAAAAAATGCCCTCCATTGACAGTTTACTACAAAAGACGTTCCACAATTGAGTGACAGCAAAAATTTGAAAAAAGAAATCCAGCTTCAAATTAATATGAAAACGTTGGATATCACACATTGTGTTAAAAAATATGCTCATATGAAAGACCCTGATGATGTGACAGGTTTACATAAGGCTGTTAACTGGTGAGGAATGAATATAAAAACCTATTTACTTCAACGCTTGAAAAATAGTTAGTTTGACATAGACATAGTTCAAATTCTTACTTGAGAAACTTCTGTATTGAAGAATCAGTTATATATTCATAATTTTTTGGGAAATAGATTCATCTACATCGTGATTTCCATTCCATGCTATTAAAAATGTGTGATGATAGTTTTATATCATGATAATTATCATTTCTCATCATCCATTTAGTTCATACAGTATATTATTTATTTGGTTATACTAGGTGACCGCTTATATCTATATCCTCGTACTATAGTGTATGTGATGGACACACTATTAATTTATAAGCTTTTTGGCTAAGGCTACTCTAAATTATCAAGAAATTAAACATAAAAATTCCAAGTACCCTTCTTAGAAATTCTTAGACACAACATCTTCCAAGATTAATTAATATTACTTTAAAGGGTACTAAGATTTTATTTGTATTTGTTGCGTTTCTAGTTGATACACTATTAACTTTGCGCCATAATTGTGATAAAAGACTACACCATTGAATTACACCATTGGAGTTTCATTCAATTACACCATTGAAGTCTCATGACGGAGATACACTATTATAAATATCATGAAACTGGATAAGGAAGACAATAGCATTGAGCTGTATGTGATGTGAAATAAATAAATAATCTATACCACGTACATCAGTTTGTAACTGTGATTTACACGAAATAAAAGAAATTATGGAATCAATGTATATTAAGACTAGCAGGTAACTAACCGGTGCTACGCAAGGGTCTAATGAAAAACTTGACCTACTGAAATCTAGAAGAGTTTAAAAAACACCTATAACCGGCCTATAAATTAACAATCTATAAGCGAAATTTCAAGTTAATCAGTCCAGTAGTTCAGACGTGATGATGCATCGTCATTCCTGAATTCATTCCCTATGGTCGTATTAGTCAATTCTCTCCTTTATTATAATTATAGATAATCAAAATTATTTCTAAAATAATAAACTACAAACACTATCAATAATGTGAATACAAATCAAATCAAATTTATTCTCTTCAAAACTTTACAAAATTTATGTATATTGCACAGCACAACATTAAATACAGTACTACTACAACATAACATAAAATTCATAAGCATAGCATAATAAAGACTGAAGTAACAATAGTAACAATTTGTTGTTGTTCCGTACAAAATACAGAATATGACAGCAATGAGAAATACCCTTACATAGGCTATTTCCTGTGAGTAAGGGTGAATCTGGATTAAATGATTAAGATGAGACTTGAATGAGAACTTAACAGGTAAGGATAGTAAAGAAATAAAGAGATTTGAAATTTAGTTTATCTTATTGAAAAATAGAATTTACCGGAACTTGAGAACGTCCACTAGTTAGTAGCCCACTTGCTTCATCTAGAATAAGTTGGGTATAAAACTCTATAACCTATAAACTGAGCTAATGATATTTAGGTTCCATCCCTACCTATTTCGTTTAGCCAAAGATTCACAATTTTTTTGTACACTACCAAAGATACCAAAGATACCCCTATTAGTATAATTTTTCGTGAAAATATCCTCTAGAAAAGATGATAGGAGTAGGATATGTGAAGCTATGATGTGATCTCCCAACAGTTACGTTTTGGTTCTTTGTCAGAAGGATTGTCTCCGATCATTGGCCACCGCAGTGTTGTTGTGAGCAGTGACGTCACGTGCCCTAAATCAGGAGCCGGTCGCAGCTAATGGCCGGAAAAGTCGCATCCGATCGCTTTTCTCCACGCTTTATTTCACATTTGACTTACGGCGGTGGCGGGAAAAGCGGGAAAACGCTACCATTTTCATAAAAAGCAAACCGCACAAGCTTGGCTGTGTGACTGAGCCACTTCCTGCTTATCGATTGCACATATCACTCTCTCTGTCTCTCTCACTCTTTCTCACACACTCTTTCTCTCTTCTGTCTTTCGTTTATTGGCTCCTGCCTTTGTTCTTTCTTTTCCGCTGGCCAAAACCGATCACATCTTCCTATTGGCTATTGTCTTTCCATAAGAAATCATGCGGCAGTCATTGAGTGGTGAGCTGCCAACCTGAGCCAAGAATGGATGACTTGGATTTTCTTAGCTATTTTGGCAATGTATCGCATGAACCTTGAATTGTTATTTTCTATAATAAATTTTGTTCTCTAACAATTTATCACAACAAGATTATACAACATAAACCAGGAAACTCAAAGGGAGAGTCTTCAAGCATTGATTGCAGCTCAAATTCAAATTTGATTACAGGTTCAAATGCATTAATTTCAAAACGATCTGCTCGATTAACCAGTACATAATGTATAAAAAACAGTATCACAAAATGATTTGATTGTATGGTATGAGATTCACAGTATGTGAATTCACTGGTATGAGTATCACAAAACATTATGTGATAATGCGAAAAGCTTAAAGGAAGAGTCTTCGAGCATTAATTGCAAATTCAAATTAAATTGCAGATTCAAAAGCATTAATTGCGAAACGATCTTCTCGATAATTAATCGAATCCATTGTTACCAACGGATAGCAAAAATTATTCTCAATTACAGCAAATAGTACAGGGTCTTTCTGAATGATAGCCCATTTTCAAAAATTGGTATTTATTATAGTGAAAATGCAAAATGGACAACCTTTATACCAATGGAAAGAGAAAGTTTCAAAGTTTTTTTAATACCTTAAAAGTGCTCAATATGGTCTCCGGCTGCTGCACGATCTGCGGAACCGTATCACTGCTGCCGTGCACTCAATAAAACGAGTTTGGCTACCGCGTAGATGTTTGCTGTGCAGCAGCCAGAGGCCGCCATATTGAACACTTGTAAGGTATTAAAAGAACTTTGAAACTTTCTTTTTCCATTGGTATGAAGGTTGTCCATTTTGCATTCTTACTTTAATGGATACCAATTTTTGAAAATGTGTCCATCATTTAGAAAAACTCCAAATCAAAGACTGGATAGTGAGATCCTCGTTGTAATGGCAATATTCTATCAAAAATATTGTTGCTAGGCGTATCCTTGTCTATAATTCGAAAAAGCAGATAGAGCAATCCTCTTCCAGTTCCGCTACCTTGCTACATCATTTTTTAACAATATAGGAATATAATTAACATAATATTCAACCCAATTATAAAAAAATATCATTCAAACATCCAAAAATATATTTTCTTAACGTATGAAATACAATTGAATATTTTTAACAAGAATGAAAAGCTAATATCACATCAGATATACTGGAATCAGCTATCTTCCATAGAAGGCAGTGGCAAGGCAGAAAATCGACAACGCTGTCCTTCTATCTTTCTCTACTACCATAATAATAATAATAATTATAATAATAATAATCTTTTTTTTTTTCCTTTTTCCTTCGTCCTGGTACCCCCAGAAGAAGGGAGTTTATTATGAAAATATAACAAACAAAAATGAAAATACACTTATAAAAAGAAATCTTACAACCAAACAAATGAAGAATAAAAAAAAGCAAGAATGACAAAAGATAAGAAGATTTCCTTTCAGTAGAACATTTCAAATATTATAAACCAGACGAATTATAAATTCTCCAAAACCTTCTAAAGAAGGTTTGACTGGAGGTGTCAAGTTTTACATTATATTAAAAAAAAACATAGAAATAGTACATTGGTACATTGATACAATCAATCAGTGATCCCAAAATAATAATTTTCAATTTAAATCATATCAAAAGAGAAATAGTTGTCAATCATAATAATAATAATATAATAAAATAATATAATAATAATAATAATAATAATAATCAATTTATTTGTACTACAATTATAACGTAGACCTCACCATATCAGTATGTATCTACTTCAATATTCTTCAACAGACTTTGTCCATTACTTTCTCTATTCTACAGTCCCATTCAGTCTCGAATGTTTCGTGTTTCAGCTTCCAAAGTTTTCGTCCTTCCATGCTATGAATCAGTTCCAATAATGTCTCTCCTCCCCAAATGTTTCAGAAGACAGTTACAAATTCATCAGCTGGAAATAAATTTCGTTGCTTGCCGCTTTCCATTCAGTGGCCAAAAATAACTGGATCTATATCACAAGACTAAGCTGACAGAGACACATTTCTTTACTCTAGTCTACTACGTTGCTGCTGGCATCAATTGAGACGCTTTTAAACTTATCAATCGATCATTTCAATTCCAACACATCAAGTATGATTCTGTTTAGATAGATAAATAATTGATGTTACATATTAGTGGAGAGAGTCAACTAGAAACATTTAAAAAAGTAAGTACAGTCATACAATAAAACAATCTTGAGTTTCATTCGAGTTGAATGGATAAGTTTTCTCTGGTACAGAGTTAAAATATTGAGTATGTAACATTTTCCAGAAGTATTAAATGAAAACGACTTGATATTGTCAAAACCACTAATTCATTAGAACAATCTCGAGATACTACTTTCAGTAGTTACACCATGATAAATCTCTAGTAAACTGCAAGCTTTAACATTGAGCAGCAGAATAATATTATAGTGGTGGGAGAAGCCCTAAGATTGGCCAATAGCTGTTGGCCAATGAAGGTTGAGCTCTACTGTCACTGGCCGAGACTAGACACGGCCACGACCAATGAGAGTAGAGCTCAACCTCCATTGGTGAACATCTATTGGTCAGTCGTGGGACTTCAACACTATACAATACATTCCGCTGCTCGATGTTTAATCTTCTTCTTCTTCTGCTAGTGCTTATTCGTTCTATTGGCGAAAAGCCTGACTATGGATATCTTATTTACAGCCATCCTGAAAAGTTCTGTTGTGGTTTTGGAGAACAAGGTACGCTGGTTTTTCAGCCATGATATTTGAAATGTTCAAGCTTGGTATGTATTTATTGATAATGTATCTATAGTGAGGTCCACGTTATAATGGCAGTGTTTGATTAGCAATGGTATTGCTATCCTTGTCTATCATTCAACAAAGTGGATAGCGCTATCTTTTTCTCGCTTTGCTCAGTTGCCAGATCGTCTTTCAACAATGTAGGATTAATAATTAATAACAAGATATTTCATCTTGATTATTCATTATGAAATTATTGAAAAATATAATGTTTTGCTGAATAAAATATAATTTATCATATTGAACGAGAATGAACAGTTGATATGACATCAATAAGCCTGTATCAGCTACCATCTATTGAAGGCATTGACAAGACTGAGGATTGGCAGCGTTGTTCTACTATCTTTCCTCCACTGCCATCATAACGTGGATCTGACTATAGATACATTATCTATTTTTTATCTTTTTTTTTCTATCTATAATTTATTATTCAAAACGAGAATGAACAGTTAACATTACATCAATAAACCTGTATCAGCTACCGTCTATAGAAGGCATTGACAAGACTGAGGATGGGCAATGTTGTTCTCCTATCTTTCTCCACTGCCATTATAACGTGGATCTCTCTATAGATACATTATCAATCTTCAATGAACTGAAAGCTTCAACATCGAGCATAATATGCTCGTGATGCTATGGTAGATATCCATAATGAATGGATATGTCTTAATACATATTGTCATAGCCAGTAATTTATTAGATCAATGTTTTGAATAACACATAGATAGGTACACTATTATAGGTGTATAAGTATTATAGGTGTACTACAATAGTACACCTAGTACACCTAGTACGTAGTGTACCTATCTATGTGTTATTCAAAACATTGATCTAATAAATTACTGGTTATGACAATAATATGTATCAAGTCATATCCATTCATTATGGATATCTACCATAACATCACTTTAACAACAACACAGAAAGCTATTTTTGATATTTTATTTAATTGTAAACATATTTTGTAATTCGTAAGGCAATAAATGTCATCCATGAAGAATGAAATAATTCTATATTCTCCATGTTCTATCTTCTATGTTTGCTTTCTAACGGGAATGATGATATCACTAGTATTATTTTTACTTTCCTTGCCCTATTACCATAGGTAAGGAAAGTATTGCTTTCCAAAAAAATTTATGGTACCCCAATTTCATGTTTTCTATACGTTTCAAGGTCCCCTGAGTCCAAAAACATGATTTTTGGGTGTTGGTCTGTGTGTGTGTGTGTGGGGGTGTGTGTGTCTGTGAACACGATAACTCCATTCCTAATTAACCGATTGACTTGAAATTTTAAACTCTAGGTCCTTATACCATGAGTATCCGACAATAAGAAATTCAATAAAATTCAATTCAAAATGGCGGAAAAATTGGTGGATAATTAAAAACCATGTTTGTCGACTAAACCATGGTGGTTGACTAAAAAACCATGTTTTTCACGGTTTTCTCGAAAACGGCTCTAACGATTTTCTTCAAATTTATACCCTAGATAGCTATTTGTAAGCCCTATCAAGTGACATGAGTCTCATTTCTGGGAAAATTGCAGGAGCTCCGTAATATTCTTGAGAAAAATGGTGGATAGTGACTAAAAAACCGTGTTTTTCACGGTTTTCTCGAAAACAGCTCTAACGATTTTCTTCAAATTTATACCATGGATAGAGCTATTCATAAGCCCTATCAACTTGGTTGACTAAAAAACCATGTTTTTCACGGTTTTCTCGAAAACGGTTCTAACGATTTTCTTCAAATTTATACCCTAGATAGCTATTTGTAAGCCCTATCAAGTGACATGAGTCTCATTTCTGGGAAAATTGCAGGAGCTCCGTAATATTCTTGAGAAAAATGGCAGATAATGACTAAAAAGTCATGTTTTTCACGATTTTCTCAAAAATGACTTGACCGATTTTCTTCAAATACATACCCTGTATAGTTGATCTATTAACTCTATTAACTGGCATGAGTCTCCTCCCTGGGAAACTAACAGCGGGTCCACCACATCCTTGAAAAAATTGACTTTGTAACCTCCTTCTCGTGCGTGAGGTAGGTAGGTAGGTAGAGCAGTTTATAGAGCAGTTTAAAAGAACATATAGTCGATATTTTATTTGTAGAACAGCTGTTTTTACAACTTTCAAAAAAATCATCAAATTCCACAATTCAAACAAAGGAAAATGTACCCTAAAAACAATAACAATAGTATAATCGTAGTTTTAATAAAATTATTTAGCCGCCAATCGGCATAATGTTATTCCCCTAGATTATCCTCGTTTAAGAATGAGGCTTATAGATCAATGAGCAAGGAAAGTTGTGTGAGTGTACCACACCAGATTTTTCATAACTGTTACTGTAGTTTTCATATAGTTAATTATTCATTGTCTGAGAACAAAAATCGATAAATTTAAAAATGTTAATTATCGTTTTCCAATGAATCCTCCACAAAACATTGAGTCAACTAAGAAATGAAACGGGTTCGGGTTGGAAAAAAGAGAAACGTTGCAAGCTGGTCTAGAGGTTACAGTTTGGGAAAAGAGAGTTAACCGTAGAATCGATGAAGCTGGACCAAGTAATGAGCTTTCCGCACGAATTGATCGCAACCCTCCGGCTGCCCGCCCTGCTCAGCCACTCCTCAAAACTACCCTCAATATCATTATCTCTCCAACCTTTTTGTCTTCTTGCTTAACCACTCTGCTTTTCTGACACAAAGAAATCGGATTATTGACGATTCTTGAATTGTTTACTGTTCGGAAATGTGTGAATCAAGTTTGTACAATGATACAATGATTGTGAATTTGACAATAATCTTCATTATTCTGATATATTTATAACTCTATCTGGTTATAGCATGGGAATCTTATTTTATTCGGTTATGAGTACACCTGAATTGACTGAGGAATCCAAAATTATCTAATATTAAGAGTCATCTCAAAATGCCTAGTGATTGGTTGTTTTGTGTTATTCAAGTTGATTGGTAGAGAAACTACCCTCAATATCATTACCTCTCCAACATTTTTGTCTTCTTGCCCAGACCGCTCTGGTTTTCTGTCACGAAGAAATTGGATTATCGACGATTCTTGAATTGTTCACTGATCGGAAATGTGTGAATCAAGTTTGTACAATGGTATGTGAATTCTGGACAATAATCTTTTTCATTCTGATATATTTATAACTCTATCTGGTTAAAGCTCGGAAATGTCAGTTCTTATTTTATTCGGTAATGACAGCACCTGAATTGAACAAGGAGTCCAAAATTATCTAATTTTAAGAGTCATCTCAAAATGCCTAATGATCGGTGGTTTCGTGAAATTTAGATTGATTAATAGAGAAACTACCCTCAATAAGAAAGTGATATTTTCAAGCTCAAAATTTAAGTGATTTTATTCTATATTTTGTGAATATTTGAAGTTTGGTTTTTTGTTTTAACGGAAGTTTCATTATCAATTTATCTAAATTTGAAATTCTTTGTTTTATTCTGATTCATAGTTTCAGATCGAAGATTTGGTGTTGAAATTAAAGTGAACATAACCTACATAATATTTGGACGATTTGTGACAAAATCAGGAAATTGAAGAAGTTTTGGGCAATAGCCTGTTTTTTCTTTTCCGACTATTGTATTGTTCGCTCTATCTAATAAATAAATAAATAAATAAATAAATAAATAAATATCTTTCTAACCTCTTTGTCTTCTTTCTCAACCACTATGGTTTTCTGCCACAAAGAAATTCGATTATTGACGATTCTTGAATTGTCTACAGTTCGGAAATGTGTGAATTAAGTTTGTACAATGATTGTAAATATTGTAGAATGAACTTTATATTATTCTGATATATTTCTAATTCGATCTGGTTGAAAAATGGCGAATAGAAATGTCAAATCTCATTTGACTCGATACTGTCAACACTTGAATTAAATGAGGAATCCAAAATTATCTGATTTCAAGTCATATTTGGTTCGGTATTAATGATTCTAGTTCCAATTGTTTCAGAGAAGATTTTCACAAAGATTGAATTTTAATTTCAACGGAGAATCATCTTCACTCTGTTGCTTCTAGTTTCATGCACACCTCTCCGCCGATCACTGTTTCTGTCTGTATCCTAAATTTGAGATGGGCAGGCGTGTTCACACGATTCATTTATTCATTCTTATTGACCGAGCGAAGTGAGGTCTAAGATTCAAGTCGACGGTTTGGCATTTCTCTTAATGTTTAAATGTTTGAATGTTCAAATGTTTATATGTTTTTATGTTGCGCATTTACGGCGAAACGCGGTAATAGATTTTCATGAGATTTAACAGGTATGTTCCTTTTTTAATTGCGCGTCGACGTATATACAAGGTTTTTGGAAATTTTGCATTTCAAGGATAATATAAAAGGGAAAAGGAGCCTCCTTCATACGCCAATATTACCGTAGAAATCAGACTATAGAATTATTCATCATAAATCAGTTGTCTAGTGGACTATAATACTACCCGTTCAAAAACATCGAACATCTTGGAAATGTATCTTCCCATTAACGTTAGTAGACAGTTGACTATAATACTACCCGTTCAGAAACATCGAAAATCTTGAAAATTGTATCCTTCCATCAACGTTGTAGACAGTTGCAACCAGACCTGATAACAGCGCTCACACTCACATTCCGGGACGACACGTCACGATACGATATAGGACAGAAAGCTCTATGTTCATTTAGGATTTTTTCTAGACATTTTTAATTGATGAATTATTTATTAATTTTTGAGAAAACATAACAACAGGTCAATGTAACTCACTGAGCACGAGGTCTACTGTTCACAGAACTACTAGTATATTTACATTCAGGTAGAAACAACAGCCATCACCCATAACTGCTTCAAACCTCAAATTAGAATACACAGTCTAGAGGTTATGTAGCGATGATTACTCAATCAACACACAATTTTTACTTCAAATGAACATTTTGTTTTGACCTTTGCCCGTTTCTTCCTGTGTGAGGAAGTCATAACGTCATTTTGTAAAGTGCTTATTGTAATTTTTTTGATTGGGGAGCAATTTTTGGGTTTTCCCGTGTGCTCCCATATTGTTGTAAATAAATAAATAAATAAATAAATAAATAAATAAAAAATAAATAAATAAATAAATAAATAAATAAATAAATAAATAAAAAATAAATAAATAAATAAATAAATAAAAAATAAATAAATAAATAAATAAAAAATAAATAAATAAATAAATAAATAAATAAATAAATAAAATAAATAAATAAATAACAGATCAAGGCCTCCTTGAAACACATATTGTTAGTTGAGGCTTAGACTTGAAATAATTTCATTATTTGTCATTTCCTCTCTACATCTTTCCTCTGTGGTTGGGCCGAGCGGAAAGACCAATCGCTCCGACAAATTAGCAGCGATCGCAAATCGTAGTCTAATTGGAAATGCAGCCTATCTACTTGTGGGATCCGGATGATGTGGATGACACATAAACTGGACCTTCCTGTGTCTGGGTGGTCACCCACTGAGCAGCTGAGCACCCACCCTGTAAGCCTACTGTCCAATTGTCACAAGCAAACTCATTGACCTCTCGCCAAAGCCAATGAGATCACTGTCCAATCTGTGTCACTACTTGTGACTGTGACGTCACTTATGTTTATTGCATACTTTTGTCAACAGCAGCTACTGAACATAAAGAAGAAGAAGAAGATAGAGAAGAAGAAGAAGAAGATAGAGAAGAAGAAGAAGAAAAGAAGAAGAAGAGAAGAAGAGAAGAAGAAGAAGAAGGAAGAAGAAGAAGAAGAAGGAAGAAGAAGAAGAAGAAGAAGAAGAAGAGAAGAGAAGAAGAGAAGAAGAAGAAGAAAAGAAGAAGAAGAAGAAGAAGAAGATGATGATGATGATGATGATGATGATGATAATAATAATAATGATGATAATGAAGAAGAAGAAGAAGAGAAGAAGAAGAAAAAGGAAGAAGAAGAAGAAGAAGAAGAAGAGGACAGTGACAAGATGACATAATTAAGTGAAGAGCTGTTGAAATTGACACACTTCTTAATTTTCAACTGATCTGCACTGATACATACATTCAACAGTGTGTAGAGAGATGAAGAGTGATTGAGTGATCGATTGAGTATATTCATCTTCGATTCAATCTGACATGGAATTCTTTATAATAATTATTGAGTGATTTGGTTTTGATTGATACAATCACTCGTTCTATACACAGTGGGAGCTAGGAGATATAGTAGATGTGGAAAAGAAAGGAAACGCATTTCTCAAAATCAGCTCCTAAGTGAAACAAAGTATTGGTGATAGATCATGACATCAAATTAAATATAAATTTTTGATGACGATTGAAAAGTTCAATGGTCCAGTATTGGATTTTAGGTCAATCCACTTGGGACTGTAAAAATAGAGTCTGTACTGTGTAACTGGCAAGTGGAAAATTTAATTACATTTATTTCCATAATTTATTTTTTTTTATTTATTTATTATTCTATTTTTTACAAGAAAGCACTTAATGGGAGAGAAAAACTAAGGATACTCCTTGTACTATTTCTCTCCCAAATTTAGAAAATATTATTTTAAAAGTCCGAAATGAGGCTATGATTCCACTTTTCTGAAATTTAGCCCTTTTTCACTCAAAAACAACAGAAACTAAGAATTTTGAATTTTGAAGGTTGAGAAACTGGATAGAAAACAAAAATATTACATTCAAATCACTAATAATTGAAACATTTTAAATATAATATGGATAATATGTATATTATACAGAACTGTTCTTGGGAAGTGTAGCTGCAGGCTGCATGTTCTATATAGTATTCAGATTTCTATCGAAATAATCCGTTATTCTTATCATGCAGAACCAAACCATGTTTAAGTATTATTTATTAACAACAATGACAAAACAACTTAACAATAAAATGATTGGAAACGAAAAACCAGGCTTATAGCCCTTACTATTCCATTCCCGAATTTTGATTGCATATTAGTCCAAAAGAGGTTATGATTCTTCAGCAGTTTTAAACACATATATTTTGATCCCAAATTAATCACATAAGATTTGAATTAGAATGTTAATATAGGAAATTAACTAAAACAATCCACTGTATTATGCAATTATTATAGAGCAAATAATGTTCATTGAATAATATAAGTCGATCATAAGAACTTGAATAGTCGATCAAGTCAAACTTCAATAGTATTGATCTTGAACCTAACCAACTTGACGAATAGTTAATTATATTCTATTTATCTCTCAGTATATGTGGATCAGAAGGTAGAATATCCGTTCAATCTCTTCTCTCTAAGAATTCTTCGAAATTTCTCCTCTTTGGACTCCTCCTCTTCATTAATGAAGGTTCAAAATTTACCTTCCCAGCTCTGACTATCGATCTTTGTGAAACTTTCTTGCTCTTTGAGTATTATTATCTATGGTTCAATTGATTCCTCAAATATTTCTTCAACTTCTTTATCTATTCTAACATTTTCGTACAACCACCGAGTTAGATAGTTGCCTTTACATACTATTTGTTAGGTTGATCTTCGTTAAGTCAATAATCTTCTGTAAAATAGGCTCTCTGAAACTCCCCCATGAAATTATATTCTATTTAACTAATAATTGATTTCCTCTTTTTAAAAAATAATTCATATCATAAATAATTCCAACTCATTCTAGAAAAACTAAAATCATATTCGTAATTCAACAATAAACTATATACAGTAGTTGAAAATTACTAATATTGATTTTTAGTTGAGTTCTGAATGTATTTCACTCCTGTTTGCAGACAAGATTTTTCTCAAGCAAACAGTATTGTATTCAATGATCTGTAATATCATTTGTATAATTGAATTTGTCATGTAAGTGATATCATTGAATAGAACTTGATTTGATTTGATTTATTTTATATTTTTTGGTAACTCTTGAGTATTCGGCCAAGAAACCTCGACTCGCCACTATTTTTGACAGTCTTAAACAGAATTGATAATTGAAATGAAGTAACTCTACAATGCACTTCAGAAAAGAAATAGTCGTATACTATCTCACAAGCTACGTTTGCTAGTAACTTCCAAGTTATTCTAGAAGTTATTATTCTAGAAGGATTTGTCTAGTCTTAATTGTATTTTTCCATTAAAAATTCCCTCTTATTCATTTTTAAACAGATTTCAATTTGTATTACATATTCCTTCACTATATTTTTTGGCTATATATCTGATGTATTTGTAGAGATCTTCTTCTCAAAATATATGATTTACATTGTGAGTGGAAGAGATGTGATGAATATTCAATTGAATGGGCAATTACACGCTCAATCTGTCGCTCTGGTATCTGACCGCTGAAATTTGTCAAATTCATGCATCGATCAATCATTCTGCAAATTCGACAATATCTCAGCAATTTAACAGCAACAGCTGTCAAATATAATTATTAATTCCTAATTAATATTTCCCAGAAGAGGACGCATCAATTTATTGTAATAAATGTCGATTTTGAACAAGTGGTGTATATGAAAAACTAGCCGAACATTGGTTTTACCGATAACAGCTCAACTACAGCAACGGGAATAATTTGTTTGAATCAATTAACCGCACATAAATCATGTTTGTATCTATTCTATTTCACAGGTCAAGGGATCAACATCGGCTTGATAAATTTGACGACACAACACTATGCGCGTCATTGACTTTTTTATAATAATTGGACACACATGATCACTCGATCAACTAATGCCAAGTATATGATAACATTCTTCACAAACAACAATGCCTGAACTAGAGCCACATGCTTGGTGTCTGGTTGAAACATATCGCGACAAAAACAGGAACTTTGATCTTTCAGAATGCCAAAAAACAAATGACCCTAATTATTAATGTTGAAAAACACTCTACAGAAGAGGAAAATCAATTCATTTATAGATGGGCTCAATAATTCCAATATCAAATTACAGTATATGACGTTTAGCTCGGATTGGTTCAATGGTTACACCGATTGATTATCTACTTCCTCTAGTATTATTGGAATTTGAGAATCGATAAAGGTTTTTTAATGGAATAAAAACACAATTTTATCTTTTTCTCAAGAGAATAGATTCTTTAGAAAATGTCTAAAAATACAACTTGAAAATGTAGAGATTTACTATAGGTTTATTCATATAGTTGAGACGACTAGGCGTTGCACCCTTCAGTCTGCTAGCGCTACCTGGCGCCTATTGCATAAGAAAATGCAATCTAATAATATTAGCTGGTTATGAGAATAGTTAATTACTAAAATATTACTAAATTACCAAATATTAGCTTGTATTTTCTCATGCAACAGGACACTGGTCGTGGATTCGATTCCCGATGTAGGCATGGACGTTTGAACATCTCTTAAGATTCAAGTCGACGGTTTTGCATTCCTTTTTATGTTTAATATCGGGGACCGAGCTTCGCTCTGGAGTACAAAAGCATAAGAAATTGTAATAACATTCATTCAGAAATGTTCTATCTAATCACAATAAATTGAGATTAATTCCCAGAGGAATGCAAAAATTTCCCTCACAAAGGCCCAGTTGCACAAAAGCCGGTTAAATTTTAATCCTGATTAACTTCACGTGAAACAAATCAGAGAAGACCATCTCTACTGGAATTAATCAGGATTAAAAATAACCCGGCTTTTTTGCAACAGGCACTAAGTACCTGATTGAATGATTACAAAAGTTCAACATCTGAGTCATAATTTTGATACAGTCCCACACACATGAACTCGCTCACTCACTTCCATCAACAACAGACGACGAAATAATAATTATTATCAGCTGCTTTTCCAAGGATGAATAATAATTATCCTTTTAATGTCCTTCAGCGAGTTTTCCCAGGGATGAGACCTAGTGCAATCGAATCTTTATATTATAAACCTACTATGTTCTGAATTTCGTGAGAATCGTTAGAGCCGTTTTCTAGATCCGGTGAAATACAAACATATGAACATCTAAAAACATCTAAACATCTAAACATCTAAACATCCAAACATCTAAACATCTAAACATCTAAACATCTAAACATCAAAACATCTAAACATCTAAACATATAAGCAAATAAATATATAAACAGAAGTTGCTCGTTTAATAGTATAGAATTTGCGAAAGTATAAACTCAGATAACTTATACTGATCAAATAATGGTACAATATTATTTTTGTGTCAATCACTCGACATATTATATACTAAATAAGTCGATTCTTGGTCTAAGTCGATTGTAAGGTACTTTCTATTGTCATTCAATTGATAAGAAGTGTGACTATTGTATTTTAAAATTGTCTTGATGGAATAAACATCTATTCTATTCTATTATTCACGTGACATGAATATTGTGCATCGCAACTTGAATTAATTTAGAAGAAACTAGGAACGATCTATTTCAGGGATGCTTTTTGTTACTGAAAGCTACCTTATAGATTAGTGATGATAAAAGCATTCAGGAAGATTAGAAATTGAGCTTATTCTGTTCCATTTCATTTGAAGGGGTCGTCTAGTAGTAAGTGGAAGAGTGAAATATAGCCGACAGGGATCGGAAAGTAGAGGTAAAAAAGCAGGAGCGACATTCTTTCCCTTTGCAATTATGTTAGTGCACTGCGTGAGTTACATTCTAGCCTTTACTTCCCTATTTTCTTCTTGTTTCTCAGTCCTACATGGATTGACCTCATCTGTTTAAAACACTTCAAGTAACAAGAAGCACAATGTTGGGTTGTATGTATTCAGGCTCTGTTGAACAAGCTCAATGTCATTTGGTTTATTAATGCCATCCATTTTTTATCAAGACAACCGTGCTGATATGCGCTGCACTCGAGTTTGTGAGGAGTCAACTCAGGAGTCAGTTCTCAGTTGAAAAGTTCATTCAGGGTAAGTAGACATGACTAACTTATAGTCAGGCCTAAGGAAAGTGTATCTTTCGAGCTACATCAGTACCAACAGGATAGAGATAAGATTATATCACTCTATCAGAATTTTTCCTTAAAAAAGACCTTCACAAAATTGACAGAATTATAGATAAACAAATCCAACATTGAATCGCATACAACACAATAATGTCGATGAGAAATAGAAGTTTGGATTCGTTTTTGAAGCCACCAACCACTAAATCCAACAATACAACTACATTGGGAAATAAACATCAGCTACCCCCAGGAGTATGGCAATCCTATTAGCAAAAATATCAATTTTCCAACCAAAACTAGGAGTCCTTTTAAAAAGATTTGATGAAATCGAATATTAAGATCAATCTTTTATGATTGAATAAATAGATAGAATATAGTAGAATGCTTTAATTGAATACATTGGAATTGATGGTTGAACTAGATACGTGAATGAAAACTATAAAATGTAAATCGAATGATATTTGACAATGGTACAAAATTAGATAAATTACAGTTCATTTATCGTTCGACCTCTCCCATCCCCTTCAACTATTGAAATAAATCAAATCAGATAAGTTATTATTTCTGAAAATGTTATATTTATTTGTATCTTATCTGAATTGTGCTTGATAAAGCCGCGTTTACACCAAAGTTATCAACAAAATGTTAATAACTCAATCCTTATAGATTCTATTAGATTGAACGGAACTTGACAAACACATATGATCATCATGTGTATGATAAGTTATGTTATAGCCACATCTAATACAAGGCCCCGGCCTACGATATTGAAACGTCGCAGTGTAGGCCTAGAATCTAATACATGATTGGTGAAAAATATTTAAAAAAATAATAGCTGATTTTTTTCATCAATCATGTATTAGATTCTAGGCCTAGACTGCGACGTTGCAATATCGCAAGCCGGGGCCTTGTATTAAGGTGCGTACAGATATATCTGTACTAACTATATATCTGTATTTTTACAGAAACGGTAAGATACAAAAAGCTTGGCATCAGCTGATTAAAAGTGAATTGCTCATGTTCGCGGCGCGTAAATCTGTTCGCACTTCTAGAGGTGGCTATGGTTATGTTCTATCTTATAGAATCTATAAGAATTAAGTTATTAACATTTTGTTGATAACTTTGTTGTAAACGCAGCTTTACAGTTACAAAAATATAATGCAACAAAATACTATAGCTCTCCCAAATAATCATACAACTCTATTTGAACTTGTGTTCTTTCTATTTACACTTCCTAAACATGCAATCATGTTATTGCCCTTCTTTGATTGTCCAAAGACAAGGAATCATTAATTTAACTTTTACTCACAGAAATATTTCAGATGAATTGAAAATATAGATAGTCTACAACAGACTTGTTTGAAGTTCTGCTCCGATTAATTATTACTTGAGAGTAATTGATATAACGGTGAAGATGGAAACAGAACATTCGCTCATATGCAAATGATACGAGCCCCCTTCCTAACATGCTTTACTGATGATATACATTTCCAGCTAGTGGAGGTAGTGACGTCACCACTCTACTGTGATAAGGGGGGTGTTCGTATCATCACAGGTAGCAGACAAAGAGTTTATATCTATATATTCTCTGGTAGCAAACTGTGGCTCTCCACTCTGAGAGCGGACTTTATTACCACGGCCAAAAAGTTGCAGACCTCATAATATTGTTTGATATTGGAATAACAGTGGGGGGGATTTGACCGGCCATGGAAAGGGGAAGAGGGATTTTTGGGAAGTGGTCCCTCCTGTCGAGGGGGTGCAGTAAGGAGCCCTGAGTGATATTTTTCAGCGCGGACGGCCTGTCATGACCAGGCACTCGCTCGTTTCTTTAATTCTTTTCTCCGTTGCCCTGATCCACCCCCCTGCGAAGCAATTGCCTATGCCTCCTGCAACCAGCGATTCCCCTCTCACTCACCCGTACTCTCCAATTATCATTCTGTCTCTTTCCAACAACCGATGCATACGACAAACGTTCGTTCATTTCAACTGTCTTTTTTATTATTTCATTCAGCATTTTTCATTCTCTCCCTTTTCTTCCTTCGGCTCTGCATTCGCTCTCTCCGTCCCAACCCCAGCTCACGACGAAATCTCCGGTCTGTTCTTATTTCATTTCCTTAATAACTTAAGTCTCTTCGGAATTGAAATGAAATGAAAGAAAAACTGGCATATAAATCGCATCATTTTGCTTCAGCTCAATTCGCCCACCCCCTTCCACCTTCCAGCTCGGACCGACTACTATTCATCCCATTTTTTCTCCATCGTTCTAATAAAAGAAAAGAATCGGAAAACGGAGAAGTTTACGGCACCAGAAACCAGGAAACGGTTCCTCTTTATTATTGAAGTGGGGACTGTTTCCAAGTGACTGCAGAACCAACCAATCGCCAACAATCGTTCCTCAATTCTGGGTCTGCACCATGTTCCATGTAAGAAGCTCACAATGACTCTCTGCCCTTCCACTTGGATGCTTGAGAACAATTTCCAAGTTGAGAATTATATTTTAGTTTAATTATAATCATAGTTGGATAACCTAACAGTCCACCTCTATTTCACCACACCATGAAGCCTGTTACTTTGTTTCTGTGTGTTTAGTGTTTTTACATTGTTAATATTATCATATTATGGATTTTTATTTTGATAGTGTGTTTCTAATAAATTTGTTTTCATTTTCAATAATTATTATCAACCCCTGTTCCTTACAGTGTACATAACACAAATTGAGCTGGGTTCTTATACTTCAAAATACAAAAACACATATACACAGATTTATAAACACATGTAGGTGGTTTGTGTCTAGTACTGACCAAATATATTATTCTCCGGAGTTCTAATGGAACTATTTTCACTTAGACCGGCTGAGCGAGTACTGATAGTCTTATTAGAGCTCATGAGAATAATGTCTCCACTGTACCGGACACATACACTGATTCTGATAAGTGAGAATCCAGATGTATTCTTACAAACTCTACTTGAATTAGTACTCATTCATCAATCTATAATAAACAATGAGGGTCAGATACACGAGAATCTTATTGGATACATCCACCTGGAAATGACATTATATAGATGTCAAATTTATCAATTGGTTGTGACTACAAGGATTTTGTTGGATGACATCATTTAAAGGCGGTTAAATTCCTATGTAATTGGACATATTATTATCTTCATAAGGATTTGAAGACTGGAAATTGAGCATGAGAGCCCAATACTCAAGAAGTCCACAATACTGAGATTTCATCGTAAAAAAAGATATTGAATGTGGTTATTAGCTAGGTAACAAACTATTTAACCCTAATTTGTTTCACGCTTGAAAAATATGCATTTTTCAGTCACTAATAATAATTCGATTCTATGGAATGGAATTTCAAAATTATCGATTTAGAATTTAGAAACTTTGATGAGCAGAAGTTCCACCATTTTCCATTCTACCACGTAGCTCAGACTAGAAAATTACTAGAAAATGCCTTAAATATCTACGATATCACTTTAGATCTAAATAGATAGTTCTAGAACGAAAATTCAAAGAATGTTGAAATATTCAAGGCTCGACCCACGGCGTTATGGATTGGCCCCCTAGTTTATTGACTCGGATCTATTCCTAGGCGGCTGTAAATCTTGACACATGTCGTAAGCAATAGATAAACACCACTTCCAAACGTAACGACAAGAATGCAAGGAATAGCCGTAAAACAGAATCACCAAAAATGCCGAAAAGTGTCGTGAAGTGAGCCCCTTCTCTCGTCTGTGATTAGTAAGCTTGAGACGTATGCCGATTTCTTGAGAAATGAATGGTGGAGCAGGAGGAGTAAAAGAAGGAGGTGTTGGTGGTGGAGGAGAAGGAGGAGCTGGAGGAGGAGGATGAGGAGGAGGAGGAGGAGGAGGAGGAAGTGAAGATTCCAGAACAAAACCAACAAAGAGTGCTCGTAAATAAGCTTTAATTGGTGCGCCAGGTATTCTAGCGCGTGCTTTCTGGAACAGAACAAATTGGAAATGGCAAGTTTGGCAAGAGGGTAGGATATGGACTGACAAAAGCATTATTGGAATGGTTCAGTCGATCCAATCAGTTTATTCCAATGACAACTCTTCATAGGTATTTTATATCTATATGAGACTACGGATCAGAAATTGTACTATCGGATATCAACTCAATGTTTATATAAAGGTGCGTACAGATATACGCGCCGCGAACATGAGCAATTCACTTTTAATCAGCTGATGCCAAGCTTTTTATATCTGTATCTTACCGTTTCTGTAAAAATACAGATATAATCAGCTGATTTAAAGTGAATTGCTCTTGTTCGCGGTGCGTATATCTGTACGCTCCTTTATATACTACTCTATAAAAGGTTAATATTTCTCTCTTAATTGAACTTACAGCTTAGTTTTTCATGTAAATACATTCCTTTGACCATTCATGCAATCGAGATGAGAGTTTATCATTTTTCAAACTGCAACAATAATATCTTTTTTGGAATAATTTTTTAGCAGAACTTTTGGATAACACTACATTTAGTGGTTAGATTCAGGCATTGGGTTAATAGTAGCCATCCATGGAAATTCAAATAATCAGAGTGGGAGAAAATGTTCTCAGCTCTACAGTATATCCTCATTAGACGATTTTTTTTACAGATATGCAGATATGTAAGTAGTATCATAGAGAAAAAATTGCGTAAGTAGATATCCCATGGTATAGGGCGTTTATGTCGCAACTTTTACTGTTATCTCAAGCAGTAAGATTATTGTCGATTTTTACTGTTTTGATCGGGTAAGAGTGTATGAACAGCACAATATGAGAGACTACCAGCGTCACACAGCTTCACAGGAAAGAACTACGTGGACTATGAGCTTGATATAACAGAAAAGTTGCGACATAAACGCCCTATACCATGTGATATCTACTTATGCTATTGTTTCTCTATGGTAATATGGAACGGTAGCCCATTTTTATTTTCTCTATTTCTCCACTGTCAGGCTAAACTATCATCACAAATTTTTCCAGATAGATGCTTCCCCATCAAAATTTGTATTTAGTTGACGTTTCGATCCCAGATACCTTGATTCCAAGAACAGGGGAAGTTGTATGAGCTCAAAATAATATAAGAGCATTGTTCAGTTTTTCCGAGGAAGAAAAATCTATTGTAGGCTTACTTCGAATTACACATGGTGAATAAGGGTAACATTGGCTTCCTGTCAGGCCTGTGATTATGGGCTGTTGATCAACATTTTAAATACATTTCAACAAATACGAGATGCATTTGAAATGCATTTTAATAAATTTCGAAGGCATGTAAAGCTATAGCTTAGGCACTCGTAGATAGACAGGTGAAGAAGTTGGCTTGGGCACGATAATGCTAGTCCACATTCGTTCCAAATCAATTCATTAGACTGGATGGCTTGACTAATGAATTCCGCATTTTAAAGCTCGAGCTGTAGTGTCGTAGATAAATTTATAAACGCTGAATTTTATTATCATGAGTGGTGTAGTAAGCGTACCAGCTCAGAGCTCAGACCATCGCGTACATAAGAGGATTATTGTAATGAGGCGAAGAGATGATACAACATTTATATGAAAATTATATTCAGAAAGTTGTGAGGTGGAATAGGTGTCCAATCAAGCAATGAAGGCTTCCCACCTGCTCTCTACTCCCTGGGTGATAGATGAGCCTCTAACGAAGAAAACACACTCGCTTGTCGAGACATTAGTAGTCGGGCCTGTTCCAAGTCTCCATGCTTGTATTATCGTTTTATTCTGAAAATCTTGCATGTCTCAAACATTCACAGCAATTAAGATTTGTTCCAGTTGAAAAACCTGGATGTAAAGTGCGCTGGATGCTGTTTTCCATCTCTGTCTCTCGATCGAGGTGGATGGACCATGCCATGTCCAGCCTCTCATATTAATGAGAGACACCCAGCTTTATTCCATTAGAGCGGACATTGGCAATTTCAATGTCATCAGCAATCTGTCGACTTGGTAGCTCACCAAGTTATGCATAGCTCAAAAAGGAGAATATCGTTTAGTTATTTCACCAGTTACAGGCCAGTCCATGAGGTTTCAGGAAACTACGAAAATTCCTCTGTGAGTGTTTCCTGTCGAAATAAACAGAAGTGATTGCGATAATTTGAAATTTGACATTCATATCTGAAGGTGGAATTTGAATTCATAGAGTATTAACATAGAGTAATTTAAGTTATTCAGATAATTTAATTGGAATTATTGAAAAATATAATTTCTTGCTTAATAAAATATAGTTGATTATTTCAAACGAGAATGAACAGTTAATATTATATCAATAAACCTGTATCAGCTACCGTCTATAGAAGCCATTGCCAAGAGAGAGGGTCGTTAAGGTTGTTCTCCTATCTTTCTCCACTGCCATTATAACGTGGACCTGACTATAGCAGTAAGGTTGATATTGTTATAGTTATCTATTATCATAGAGAAACAATAGCATAAGTAGATATTCCTCGGTACAGGGCGTTTATTTCGCATTTTTTACTGTTATCTCAAGCCGATTACTGTCGATTATTGTCGATTTTTACTGTTTTTACCGGGTAAGATTGTATGAACGGCACAATATGAGAGACTACTAGCATAGAGAAACAATAGCGTAAGTAGATATCCCATGGTATAGGGAATTTATGTCGCAGCTTTTACTGTTATCTCAAGCTGATTACTGTCGATTATTGTCAATTTTTACTGTTTTGTTGGGGTGAGAGTGTATGAACGGCACAATTTGAGAGACTACTAGCGTCACCCAGCTGCATAGGAAAGAAATACGTGAACTATCGGCTTGGGATAACAGTAAAAGTTGCGACATAGACGCCCTATACCATGGGATATCTACTTACGCTATCGTTTCTCTATGCTACTAGCGTCATAAAGCTTCACAGAAAAGAACTACGTGGACTATCAGCTTGAGATAACAGTAAAAGTTGCGACATAAACGCCCTATACCATGGGATATCAACTTATGCCATTGTTTCTCTATGGTATTAATTGGAAATTTTATTGAATGAACGATTGACCGACTCATGAACTATGTCACTGTCCATAGATTCAATGAATATATTTACTCAAAATCCACTCCTCATTGAATATGTAACAACCATTTCTATATAGTAGATTTCGTTGCCTCTGAGGCCCAATTTCAGAAAAAATAAATGAAAACTAGATTTGAGCGGCAGTTGGATCTGATCGGATGATCTTAAATCGATGAAATGTTATATTATTTTTTGTTGGTTTTGAACGAACTGTCACTTAAACCTAGTTTTCGTTTTGGTGAAATCGGGCCTGAGAATGATGGAATTGCTTCCCAAGTACATTAGGCACAAACAATACCTGATTATGATAGTTATGATCATAAATAATAATAATTAGCTACTCTGGCCCAAGTTTTATAGGACAGCTTATCAGCTTTGCCAGTTCAGAGATTGCATATGTTAAAATTCAGGCTAAATAAAACTTGTATATCAGAATTTTACGGTTTTCCAGATCATCATGAGCATTACCAGAGAATTACTACAACGGTATCAAATCCAACTTTTTTCAGATCTGGGTGAGATTTTGCAGGTTGCGGACTTTTAGAGAGGATAATTGCTGGGACTACCTTATTGCACTATACTTTCTTTACTTGAAAAATATTGTTTGATAATCCACTTTGTTAATTTATTTTTACAATAATTACAATTTATATAACTATGACTGAAAAAGAGCAACATGCTAAGCCCATAACTGCTCTTCTCCCAGATAATAAACTGTAACTGAAACGTATTTTTCTCACTGCTAATCCTAAACGCCAATTCCACGATAACCATGAACTTACTACAAAAATTTGGTAGCAAATGCCAATTCAAATCTTTCGTTGATTTTGAGAAGCTCGAAATATGTTTTTGAAAATTACTTTATTAAACCTATTATTGAAGCACCAGAAACATTAGGTCTTTCAACAGAGCAATTCAAATTCTGCAACCACCACAATTAATGTGTCTCTCATATCATCCATCATTTTTCTAATTGCATGTTTTCATTGGTCAAAATGAATACTCTGTGAAAGTATGGAAGTACGGGGTAAGATGTCACTATTACTCATGACTTGTGAGCGCCGATACAAGGAACGGAGACAGCGTAAATCATTCACCGGCCACAATCTAAACGTTTTACGAGGTTTCAAAACGACACAAGGGTCTACTGTTGAACTCCGTCATAAATTATTCTCGATTCGAAAGCGCTTTAACTTGGGGAGCATTGATACTTCATCTGCCACCTACACATCCATTCAATAAGTTGCTGGAAAACGACCACATTGAAAATGTGAACACTCTTCAAAGTCCTATGGATTATTTAGAATGTTTACAGCCTTTCTTGTAGTATCTACAGGCGTTCAAAAATTCATGGTGATACCCTAAGTTCATACGAATCTCGATTCAAGAGAACTTTAAAAGCTTATAACATAGTCAAAATATGAACAATATTGTATTATTAAGAATAGGAATAAGGTTAGGTTAGAACTCAATATAATTGATGGGTATTTGGAGATATGAGGAATGTTCAATATACGAGAATGTTCAGAATTGAAAAAGGGGAGTACTTGCTGCTGTGATAATATTTGCTGAAATCTAATGCTTTGTAACAAATGAGTTAATCAAGAAAATCGAAGAAAATATCTTCAATGATAATTATTCATAGCTTCTCATCAGGAATCTATACTTAATAATTTTCTTTTATTCACATGTATTAATTATTTTATTGAAAACAAAGCTCGCATTGATATCCAAGCTGTGATTCCCGTCATGCTGGAACCACATATAACCCATATCTAATATTTTTTTAATTTTAAATTGATTTTTGTGTGCTTTGAATTGTAAATTGAGTGTGTAATTGCAAAATTTTGAAATGACTCATAACCTAGCTACATTAGGACTGTTGTGTAAATTAGAATTTAAGCCTGTGCTACTTTTTTGTAAGTTGTGTAATTCTGAATGATTAAATTGAATAAATGTCTTAGTTATTGTGGTGATCATCAATTCCTTGTGATGTGATCGAGCGGGAAATGCGGACCAAATCCATCAATGCTTCGTTTGAGGGCTGTTGGATGTAATTTTTGAAAACTTCACAATTGATATTACGAAAATAATCAACTTTATAACTTCGGCAATGTTTTCATCTCCGAATTTCCATCACACTTGGTTTGAGGTCTGTCATATGTATGAATATTTCATAATCGATTTATCATATTTAATCAACATTGATAACGATTTAATTGCCGGATATATTTTTCTGACTATCTGTTGAGCGTACCGGTAATCATGGAACTATATTTTTTGTACTGAATGAATACTATTTGAAAAAATCCTAGATTTTTCGCCAACAATTATTCGGGACTTTTCTAGGGTATCCCTGCGTGGATGGAGGGGAGGGGAGGAAGCCTCTATTTCAGCTGCCAAGCTGGGCTAGCTCTCGCTAGCTGTGTTTGGTGTCTTTGTGTCCCCGCGCACGGATCTCTTGTTGTTCAGCATTTCGCTCTAACGATTTCCCGTAATAAATTGCAATAGGATTAATTTATTTTCTGTCCGGCTCAGGAAAAAGGCGAGCGAGCTCTCTCGCAATGAAACAGACTACTAATGATTTTTTTTTTGGTTTCAAATAAAAACAAAAGAATTGGTCCTAGCTGTCCGTTTGTGCACACACACACAGACGCACAACGGTAAGCCTACACGGCTAAGGGACAATAAAAATAGCCCCTTTGTACCCTTCTTTTAACCGGTGGAGAAGTGTAGGGAAATAGGAATGATCCGCTGTGCGATAGAGGGTGAGGGGTGCACAGTACAGCAAGGGGGATTTTGGACATGGAAGACAAATGACGCCGGCCGTTGTCAGGGGGTTGGGGGGCTGGTTGAAGGGGGAGGGGGCACTGGCGTCATTAGTCACAGCGCCTCGGCGCCCGTTGCCATGACAACCATTGTCTATCCACCACCGCCGCCCTTCTAAACGGCAAACGACTTTCCCGCTCTCTCGCAATTTCATTTCTTTCACTCGCTCTCATTCGACGACTATGTCTACACTTTTCTCAAAAATACTCCGCTCATATTATTTGGAATACAATTGAAAACATTGTCCGTTTTCTATTCAAAGAAACTAGAATATTTATTTCCAAAATTTGTGCCATGAGTATAGCAAAAATGTAATATATAAAAATACAAAATATAAATCCCGGTTGCACAAAACTGTTTAATCTTAATCATTAATTATGTGCCCCAAGAACCAATCATAGAAGACTTCTTTACGGAAAAATCTTCTCGGATTTGTTCTCGTAGCATTGAAATCTAACAGGCTTTTGTTCGACCGGGACTTGTATTTTGAGATTATCAGAGATCAAAGATTATCATATCCTCTTCGGTTGAAGTTTGGACATAGACTTGTTTTCTTCCATGAAGAATGGCAGAATACATTTACGCACATGTGTGAGACTATTAGCAGAGATAAGGCTAGATCTAGGAGATTTAAGTACTAACTTCTCTCTGATACCAGTAATGAAGATGAAACTGCATATAAAAATTCAATGACACAAATATTGAGTAGATACGACAATCCTGTCACATCTCAACTACTGATGTTTTATCTATATTTTATCTATATTCCCCCAAAATATAGTATATTAGCTTGAATGAAAATGACTTGATATTGCTAGAAACCACTAATTTATTGAAAAAATAATTTTTTAGATATTAGTTTCAGTTGCAACACCATTATCAATCTCTAGTAAACTGATAGATTGAACATTGAGTAGCAGAATACGGTTTGGGTGGAGCCCTACGATTGTACATTAGCTGTTCACCAATGAAAGCCAAGCTCAACTATCATTGGCCGAGGCTAGAATACTTGGCCTAGACCAAGTCAGTAAAGTTCAACCTACATTGGACGATAGCTAATGACCAATCGTAGGGCTTCACCTATACTATACGATAATACCTATACTATCGTACATTCTGCTGCTGGATTTTTTAAGGTGCGTACAGATATACGCGCCGCGAACATGAGTAATTCACTTTTAATCAGCTGACTATTTATGTATTTTTACAGAAACAGTAAGATACAGATATAAAAAGCTTGGCATCAGCAACATGAGCAATTCACTTTTAATCAGCTGACTATTTCTGTATTTTTACAGAAATAAAAAGCTTGGCATCTGCTGATTAAAAGTGAATTGCTCATGTTCGCGGCGCGTAAATCTGTACACACCTTGAGCTTTCAGTTTACTGGAGATTGATAATGGTGTAACAACCGAAAGCAGTGCATCAATAATGGTTCCAATATATTATTGGTTTCCACATCATCAGTCGGTTTCATTCAATATGGATATTTACCGTATCACCTTCATAACAACACAGACATGTTTAAACCTGCTCCGCTTTCTTGATTGAAGGCCCGGTTGCACAAGAGCCGGTTAAATTTTAACCCTGTTTAATTTCACAGGAACCAATCAGAGAAGGGTTTTTTGAGAAGACGGCTCCTCTGATTGGTTCTCCTGAATCAATCACGGTTAAAATTTAACCGGCTTTTGTACAACCGGCACTTAGAGTGTTATCCATAGAATCTTTGTGTGTTGCTCAATAATAATTGTTGAATGATTGTTGATCATCAATGTTATGTATTATTGAAATACATTTCATTACTATGTTTGTTGAACGCATTACCTTGCTTTTGCATCCTGCAAATATTGGAAACATTTCCTTTTAATTTTATATTAAACAGCTACTAGTTTCATCAGAAATTTCTTTCAATAATGAGGAGTAATACTTTCGTAACAAGAAAGTGATAATTATTATCGTACGTAGTACGATAACTAGTGGCATATTGAGACGTGACCAGAGTCTGCTAGTATAGACCCGGTTTAATACGTATTATATGGTTCACACGTGATAGATTCGTATCAATGTGAATATTACAATAATATGACCATACTCATAAATAAGAATATAAATCTGAGTACCCTTTTAAATTATTTTGTCACAACATGTTTCGGCTACTAATGCCATTATCATATTAGAAGTAGCCCTAAAGAAAAATCTGGTGTGATACACTCACACAACTTTCCTTGCTCATTGATCTATAAGCCTCATTAACGAGGATAATTTAGGGAATAACATTATGCCGATTGGCGACTAAATAATTAAAACTACGATTATACTATTGTTATTGTGATCAGAGTACATTTTCCTTTGTTTGGATTATGCAATCTGAGGATTTTTTAAAAGTTGTCAAAACAGCTGTTCTACGAATAAAATATCGACATGTGTTCTTTTGAATAAACTGCTCTACCTACCTACCTCACGCACGAGAAGGAGGTTACAAAGTAAATTTCTCAAGGATGGGGTGGACCCCCTGTTAATTTCTCAGGGAGGAGACTCATGCAAGTTAATAGAGCTGATATATAACTATACAGGGTATGAATTTGAAAAAAATCGGTCTAGTCATTTTTGAGAAAATCGTGATAGAAATTTAACAAAATTCATTCTTCTCAGGAATATTACGGAGCTCCTGAAATTTTCCCAGAAATTAGACTCAGGGCTTATAAATAGCTATCTAGGGTATAAATTTGAAGAAAATCGTTAGAGCCGTTTTCAAGAAAACCGTGAATAACATTGTTTTTTAGCTATTATCCGCCATTTTGAATTGAATTTAATTGAATTTATTATTGTCGGATCCTCATGGTATAAGGACCTCAAGTTTAAAATTTCAAGTCAATCGGTTGATTAGGAATGGAGTTATCGTGTTCACAGACACACACACACCCACACACACAGACCAACACCCAAAAATCATGTTTTTGGACTCAGGGGACCTTGAAACGTATAGAAAACATGAAATTAGGGTACCTTAATTTATTTTTGGAAAGCAATACTTTCCTTACCTATGGTTATAGGGCAAGGAAAGTGAAAAGACTCTAATTAAGTCATCTAGCAGACTCATGTCTGTTGCGGCTCTTCTCAATATCCGACTGACTTATGGTGGTTAGTCACAATATGACTGATAAGTCATAATGAGACTCAATATGACTTATCTTATGATGATTAGACTATCTTGTCTCATGACTAGATTATCACAAATTAGACTATTCAGAGTATCTAAAGCCTAACTATTACTGGACTATCAGAGTCTTATTTCCTCAAAATATTGTATCAAGACTGTCACAGTTCTAATGTCTATCGATATCGGTTTCACTTATTTCGTATCCATCAGATTTTCAAATTATTATCTGATAATTATAGACTACAAATAATTAATTGGAAGTTCCCTATTATTTAGTGTTCGATCTGTTCAATTGGATTGGCGTTCAGTTCTGTTCAATTTCTTTTTTTCTGACTGCAATTATTCCACAGGAAATTGGGAACATGGAGTAACAAGATACCTATGTCACATTAGTTCGTGACATTGTTGCAGAGATGAAATCTCGATTTCCTTATTCTTAACTCAAATACTTGAGAATGATATTGTATGTATCGATGTATAAATGAATAAAGAACAAATGTTTTTAGGTAGTCTTGTACCTTCTACAGAATTGAACTATTTCATTTTATATTCAGATTGGCTCCTAAATTATAAAACATAGAAAAAACTTAATTATGTTAACGGGATTCAAGGTAATGGATCAAGGTGAGTGGATGGAGAGATAAACAAAACACAAGACGTACACAAGATATTCAGCATTTAATGCTCACGTTTCAAAAATGGGATTGCAATTTACATAGGATAAAATTCTTGACCGAAAGAAACGTTTGTTGTACAGATTTCTATGTGGTAGTTAAACATAATTATGTTTCCGTATACATATTTAAGGCTTGGCGGGTAAATGGATGTCTCACTTGGAATTCGAAAATGAAATACAAAAGTAGCCTCACTTCACCCGCCTGCATCATCATACAATAATTTACTTGTTGATTTTTGATTGTGAATTATCTGTTCAGTGAATAGGGTACTAGTTCATCAGAGTTTTATTGCTTTAGCTTGCAGGAACATGGTATGAGCAACCAACTCTACCAAATAATAATTATTACATTCTAGTATATTACTGAATACATTAACAAAATTAAAATTTGAAGAATTAGATTAATTTCCCCGGTAGTATACAACATGGTATATTAGTCGAATAATTTAAAAAAATACAGTGGCAAAGCAGAAATCAAATTTCAATTTTATAAACTGGTAAATAACGAACTCAACTGGAATACAATATTTTTCAATAAATATTGAGCATTATTTGAAGTCAACAGGAATTGAAAGTTGTAAAATTGAATTTCTTACACTTATAATCAAATTTGTTTTACAAAAAAATTTTATTTAATCTTGGTTTGATATAATCTAAAACAGATCATCCGTTTTATAAACAATTCTAATATGCTTTTACAGAGGCTGAAAAAAGGTTATATGGCATCATGTAAACGGAATTGTTGAAAATTGATCCAAAGAATAGGAGAGTGCATACATAGTGTAATGCTATTTCAAGATCTGCTAATTTTTAGAAGAGAATTCGTAAAGTTTTCAATTCAATATTTTTTTCAGCTCAACAATTTTTTACTCTTTGATACTAAATGAATAGAGATAAGTAAATGCAGTAATGTTTTATCATTCAAGTTTTTGGAAATAGAATGAAAATAAATTTAGATAATATAGGAGAACCATAGAAATTAATATCATGTTGAAAGTCCGAAAATCATAGTCTGTGAAAACTTTGCTTTGGCTATTCAATTGATTTCGGTACAATCAATGCCCAACAACAAAATGACTTTTCCAGTCCAGTTTTGCAATAATTGAATTTATACTATTTATAACCTTGAAGTAGTGTATTGATTAAAATTCATAATTTCGAAAATTTTATTCAATTTATTAATTTTTGATAGTAATATTTCACGTTCCGATATAAAATGAAATTAGATTGTAAGTGCGCAGGTCTACACTTTCTCAACAGGAGCAACAAAAGCATTACAACAAATCATAATAACAACTATTTTCTTTTATACAAACAGCACAACCATGAAAGATTACATAAAACATGAAATCAACCCTTGCTCTCCAATCAGTTCTAATAAACGATTCAAGTTTTTCAAGATTATGATGAACAGATAGATTGAATTGAATGACCCCTTTCGACTGCTCTATTACAATAAATATAATTATTATCGTTAAGTTATACCATAATTAGTTTGTAGAAAAATTCGTATACTTTGTGTCAAGTTCATATCATTAGACTTTAAAATCTTAACTATTTACTAGTACATATCTCCTGAAAATATAATATTATTGTTTTTATCCGTTACAAATAAAGTTTCGTAATATATTTTTTGGTATACCATGCTATTACATTCATCGTATCAGTAATTTTATGTAGAAATCCTCAACAATACAATATAATATATATAATATATAAAACAGCCACATTGCCTGGTCAGGTTGAGAGCCTGCCGAATAAATAATTAATTATAAAATTGGTATACAAACAGGAGGATGTTGACATTAATTAAAACCACCCTCTACGTCATAATGATATTTCTCTCGTAGACGTGTACTGGATGAAGAGATACTAATTTAGTGAATTGTCAATCGGTCATTAAAAAGTGAAACAGACATAGTAAAAGGATACAATGAGTATTATTTTGGGGCTGGAAGTGTTTAAAAGGCCTGTGAGCAGGGCCAAAAAGCGAGGGCTTTCGCATTCAGTGATTGAATTTTCCAACCAAATACTGAACACAAAGAGGTTATAGCACACATTTCGCTAAATAATTTGTTCGCACCAAAATATACGAAATACATTCAAAGTCTTAATATATTTATATATATAACATGGTACCTAGTATATAATGTATAATACATATTTATAAATTTGGAATCATGAAATCCCAAAATATTTACATACACTTTCCTATGAAATGAGACCAAGAATTTATCTAAGATGTATGAACTCGTGAACTTGAAATCACCGACCGGTGTAAAGGAAATTGAGCTTCAATCTCTCGCTATTGAGTGAAGGGAACATCTTTTTGCTCAACGTGTCTCTAGGAATAACTCAATTTTTATCTTATAATCAACTCCCTCAAAATCTCCAAAACCACAGCAGAGTAAACGGGTTGGATCAGAACACAACATAAAAGTAGCCCTATAAACTCAGATTCTGGCTATACTCTACATTGGAGTATCAATCTTGGAAAATAAAGATAAAAGTTTTATAGAATAAATAAATTTTCTTGGCATCATTCAACAGGAATCGGTTTGAGTATACATGAGTATATTTTCCTTGTATCGTCAGATATCATCCCAATAAGGACAGTCATCTTAGATCAATCAATATATTTTGTTTAATACAGATAATCACGGATTATAATTAATAACGAATTTTCAACAACTTATCCAACAATATCAATATGGTTTCGTGATAAAATAAATAAATGAGATTAAACAGTAAAGATAAGATACCTTAATATTTATGGAATAATGTGTGAAGAAATTTCAAATCTCATTCAAATTGGTTGTGATGTAAAATGAGTATTACAGATGAAAAATATTCAATAAATTAAAAAAATATAATCACAAATTGCAACGCACTTCTCAAAATTGAAGTGATAATCATAATCATTCAGAAAAATACCATTTCAAAATGGTAGAATAAAATCGTCCCTAAACAATGTGGTGACCTGCACCATTACATTGTGAATCAATATAATTGTGATGGTATGGTTCTGAACATAATAAAATGTAATGTGATGCTTTGTATAATAATATCTATCACGGTATAATATCATTCTTCTCAGTATACGAAAAAATTGTCACAATCGTAGGTGAGAGTTAAAAAAATATCGAATGCATAGGAAAAACTCCTAAAAAATTTGAAACACAAAATTTCTAAAGACAATTCAGTTATAAATAATGCAAAATTGTAAGACATTCTCTGATTGATGTGAACTGCAAAACATTCAATAAAAATGACCCGCCTACCCTGAAGTTTCCACTAATTAAAAATAAACCCCTTGTACATTTACGTATTCTTATCTTCAGATAACGAGACACACATATTCAATAATCATCGTTCATATTCATTCACATCCTCTTCAATCATTTCTCTAATATTAACAGTAGCTACACTGTACAGAAAATTAATATAACACAAATCCAAACATATTACATTCACGTTATTAAAAATTAAGGACTGAATTTTTTTAGTTAATCGTCTTTCTCTTACAGGTCTAGCCGAACGGGTTCCCGTTGTTTATCATTTATTATTAATATTATTTATTCACGAATGTTTGTTGAATTCTTTCCGGTAAATCGTTTCGAAAAAGAATTTTAGAGTTTCGCACAGGCATAACAGAAAAATATCACATTTTTCTCGCGGACTCCCTGCAATGTTCGGAGTAGTTGAGAAAAACTCGCACAACGAAATTCTTGTTCGAAGCGTCGGTTCGTCCGTCGGCCATTTTGAATTTTCGCACACGTCTGAGTGATTGTTACGTGGTCGCCTAATTTTTAATCATTTTTGCCTAAAAAACTACACTAATCGCGCCAGGCTTCCACAGAGATCAAGCGAACAGTAATTTAGTCGAACCAGAAGAAGCTGGGAGTCGGTCCAAGGTCGGCATTGGCTGCTTCCTTGCACCCCTCACCCCTTGTACCCCTCATCAGTCCACAACTCAATCGTCAATCCGGATCCTGAAACAAATAAACAATCCCGTCAAATATAACAGAAAATATATAGATTGATATACAGATATTTATAGATTGGATAATGTAAATTAATAATAGACTCGAACTCAACTAACAATAAGCTGTTTGTAAGTCGGAGCTGGCAATAGCCTAATCCTTGTACGCAAGATGATGATGATGATGATGATGATGATGATGATGATGATGATGATGATGATGATTAGATATCATTTTACCAAAAGGTCAATATCACAGCTCTAAAGAATGAAATAGGTACACGATAGACATTGAAAAAGTTATTATATATTGAAGACGATAAAAACATCAACGAAATTATTTTAACTCTAAGGGTTGTTTTTAAGGGTTTAAAGTTCGTCTTTTAGCATGTATATTCTTCTTCTCCCAATCTCTTAATTATAATTGAAATTTCCATATCATATGCTACTATAGAACTATAATCTAGATAGAGTACCTCTTCGAAACAGTTGTTAACTGGCAACTAAATTAATAATTTTGTCAGGTTGGCATTAAGTTGAGTTGACTTTATTAGGTTGGCACCAAGTTGAAGATTTAAATGCATTTATCGCAGAAAAATTGATTGGGCACTGCTACTTCAATCCTGGGAATATTATATTACTAGCCGTAAGTGCACGTCCAGTGCCAACATACCTGTCATCAAATTTTTGGTTGGGATCGATTTAGTATGTTATTTTGAGCACAAAATCACAAAAATTAAACGGCGCTCACTATTGTTTTTAAAATAAACTAAGTTCAAAGTAGCAGAACTTCACATGCATTTAACCTATAAAAACCTAAAATGCTCAAATTAAAAATGCAGGCGAGCGAAGCGAGCCTGCTGATCTCATTCTCGGACGATCCAGTCCGGGGTCCAGGGGGCGGAGCCCCCTCGCTAGACGGATATGGCGAGCGAAGCGAGCCTGACGGCTAGTGAGTCTATATAAATCATGTCGTGTCGATGATGTTCTTATTATAGACTCTGACATGTACTCATCATGCAAATTAAGCCAAAATACTGCATTATTTGATTCTGTTAGTTCCTCTGACTCATCATTTGTTGAAAAATTCCATGAATATATTTGGAATACATGGGCTTGTATATTCTCCGCCAATGACAGAGCTTACTCTAACATCATTGGTTAACGCTAATGGCCAATCGTAGCTCTTCACCCACACTATATAAATATTCTGCTGCTCGATGAGCAGTTTACTACAGATTGATGATGGTGTAATTGCCGAGAATAATATCTTAAAATCTTTGATAATTCAATGGTTAGCGATATCAAGTGGTATTATCTAGGTTTACTAGAAAATATTATCATTTATTGTAATGTATTCCATTCCGAGTTCAATCCAACAACCGATGTATCTCTGTTTCACCTGAGATAATGTATATGGACCCAAATGAGTAAAGTTTTGTTAAGCTAGTTTTTCAAACTACTGATCTGTTCAACTTAAAAACCCATTATATACTCCTACAGTTTATAATATATGGGCTTTTCTCAAAGTGCGTACAGATTTATGATCCACCAACACGCGCATTTTGCTTTCCATCAGCTGACGCCACGCTCAGCTGACAAACACTCTTCATCTTACAAACACAGATTAAAATTCCTGTACAAACACAGATGTAATAAACATCAGCTGATGAAAAGTGAAATGAACGTGTTCGTGGCGCACAAGTCTGTCCGTACCTTGAGAAATAACGTGAATTTCACAGTTTGAAACAAATCAAGTGATCTTTCCAAGTGATCAGTGTTCCTTCCACAAGAAAGCCCATAAAGTGCACTTTCTCCTATAACTCAACAACGTCAAGTATGTGATAGTGACATATTTATTTATAACTAGATGGTCATACTACAGATGATGATCATAGTACTGAGGAGGTAATTTGAGGATGTCAAGTTTGTGAATCAGTTTTAAAATTTATTGACAGAAGCACATACTTATATAGTGCACATTCTCCTTCAATTCAACGATGTCAAGTATTTGAATGAAGTCTATCATCTATTTACACGTACTACAGATGGTGGCCGTAGTACTGAGAAGGTAATTCAAGAATGTCAATTATGTGAATGGAATCTATTCACCTGGACTACAGATGATGTCCATAGTACTGAGGAAGTAACTTAGAATGTCAAGTATGTGAATGAAATCCACTTACCTGGACTCAAAATGATGGCCATAGTGATGAGGAGGTAATTTAAGAATGTCAATTATGTGAATGGAATCTATTCACCTGGACTACAGATGATGCCCATAGTACTGAGGAGGTAACTTTAAATGTCAAGTATGTGAATGACATCTATTTCCCTGGACTCAAAATGATGGCCATAGTGATGAGGAGGTAATTTAAGAATGTCAAGTATGTGAATGTAATCTATTTCCCTGGACTACAGATGATGCCAATAGTACTGAGGAAGTAACTTAAAATGTCAAGTATGTGAATGACATCTATTTCCCTGGACTCAAAATGATGGCCATAGTGATGAGTAGGTAATTTACGAATGTCAAGTATGTGAATGATTTGTATTTACCTGGACTACAGATGATGACCGTAGTACTGAGGAGGATAGTGGTACTCGTTGTGGAAAGCCGGATCCCCAGGGCCCCGGTGCATCATCTGCTGACTGTCCATCATGTAGCCCATGGCTCCGTCAGGGCTGTAGGCGCCGCTCGGACCTGCGTGCGGAGAGAACACTACACGTTAATCGCGTTAGACATCTGCCACTAGCCGGGCCTGACGCCCGCTCCCGCATGCGGGAAGCACACGGACGCGGCCCGGGACCGGACCGGTCACATAAACTGTGCCAACGCTCAAGGCTGACTGGCACAGTCCATGTGACACACTAATCACTAACAATAAACAATGAACAATGAGATTCACGTATATAGTCGGCATCTGAACAACATTGATTTGAAACTATTGACTGTCGTTTAGGTCTGATAATATTTTATTCTCTTATAGCTCTATAATATAGCTGTTATTTAGGTCAAGTGCAATACAATTGAGCAGTATGCTAATACATCATTTCCTTTACAGGCTAATACATAGTCAGCTACACACTTGCATACTAGTCAGGAATTAGTGAGAATGGATGAGGGAGAAGTTAATTGATGGGGATGATGTATTTGCTTTGAAATGGCAATTCGCTGGTATATTGTCGTATAGCTCTGAACCAGATAGCTCTATCCTTTTGCAACTTTACACCATTCCCAAAATGTTTGTACCGCATATTTCTAAAACTAATTTTCAAATACTACTGACTACCAAAAACTTTCATCTCAAGTATGTAAATCATGCGGGAACAGGTTAAATTATGAAAATAAATATTTTCTTCACAAATGAAATGATAATATTTGAGATAATCAACAAGAAACAACGATAAATATAAGCTCAGATTTATCTGGAAGACTTGAATCACAGCTATGCACTAGAAAATGCCATGGAAACAGAAAATTGGCAAAAATATTCAATTGGATAAATATTCAGAGTGTTAGATTCGGAGTAGAGAAGGTAACTAGTAATTGAGAAAAGAAGAACTAGAAGAAATGTCTGAAAACATTCTAGAAGAGGGAAAACTCATCCAGGAAGGAACAATGCTATCAGTGACTTGTTCAAGCTTGCGAAAATATTTTCCAAAACAGAATGGAGGAGTTTATCTGAGGAAGAAACCATCGAAACTTTCGCACAGGTCAGCTTATTGATGCTGAGAGGGAAACAACTCCAGTTCTCAAAGTTATTCCTCAGTTAAACTGGAGCAGAGTCCACCTACGACAACAGTCAAGATGAATTGCTGGCAAAAGAAGTCTCTTGGCTAAGTTTAGCAGTCCTCTGCTAAGTTTTGAGGCGAATAACAGAGTGGAAAGCTCAGCATTTCCGCTGGAAGAAGTCCCTTCTACCATTTGGGAGCTTCGCCCAAAATCGTTTCCAAGGAACGGAATATCCGGCTACCCGAGAAAATAATGTTTTTTATTGTAATTCGGAGTGGAGCGTATAAGGGAGATGTTTCCAGGCCATCGAGCCAGGGTCGCTGCGGTCGCCGACTTCCTAAATCACCCCTCAGTCCCCACGAAAACATCCCTTTCCATCCCCCTCACCCACCATGTCCGGCTCAATGGTATCCTGTACCCTCCTCTCCCTCCCACCGACACATCAAGGACGGTTTTTTCTTGCATGCACATTAGATGGAACCAATGATCTACTGATGTTGATCATGGAAGTAGATAGAGGAAGAAGAGTCGGAAAGGGATGATGTCATCGAAAGGAAGGAACATGGGGACTTGAATGAGTAGTATGAATTCATCACATGTGATGTATTTCCCTGTCGAGGGCATTTGATATGAAGATTGAGACTTCCCAATTTGTTACTCGCAGTAGGGCTAAGTGAGATCTAATGAATACATCTTGGAAAAGCCATGAATCAAATTATTGTTTTTCTCTTACTATTGTTATTTTTAAAATTTACCAATGTAACAATTCATTCGAAGGTAGCTAGCTAATCAATTTTCAAAATTTTGGTGTAGCTACTCTTTCAACTATTTATTCTTGAGTCATCTCAATCTATCCAAGTTTTTACAGAGAATAATGATGATTCCAGGATTTTTTTCTGCAGAAATAAGTGAATTCTATAAGAACTATGAACAGTCCACTTTTAAGAGGCATGAGAAATATGTAACTGTATTATGACTTATCCTATGTCTTTTTATATGTTAAGATGTTTACGGAATTTAATAAAATCGATATGGCAATGTTTCAGAACGAGTCAGCCGCGATTAAGGCTAGTAAATAGCTGGCAGTAATGAAAAAATTCGAAGGAATCTTTATGGATATTGTGAATGAAGATATAGAAGTTAAGTTCGATCGCGAACTAACAATTAATCTACATATCGACTTTATAGTACCCTAATAATAGGAGCAAAAAATATGTCGGATGGTGTTGAACCTCGATTCTACTACAGTAGTCAACTTCCACATCAAGGAAACCTTTCTGGAATGTAGCGGTCGGTTGCTCGTACTTTGAACAGGATTGAGAAAAATATGGCCAAAGAAAAGGGCAAGAGTCATACGACGGCGAATTTCGCCCCGATTTGAAGTCCACAGGGAGCTAGGCAGTGCTGAGATGGAGGAAAAATAGAAATAAGAGAGCAGCGAGGAAAATGGGCGAACGTTCTTAGAGAGTAATTTATGATGAGGGGGTGTCGAAGGGGGTGCAGAAGTGGGGTTCAGAAGTGGAAAAGTGTGTTTGTACTGTCAGCCGGACTCTCGATATTTCTTCGCGCACTAATTGAGCCGTACAAACGGTCCGAACGGACACCCGACATCCGACATTCGACATCGGACGGCAACCACCGCAAATAATTTATATCTGCCGGGTTGCGCGCACAGCAAATGTCCAACTACTGGTCTGAAAGCTTCGACAGCCACTGTTACTGCACTAACTCAACTTTCAGACGTCTCCATAACTTTCCGACCAAAGTTTGATCTAGTGTTCAGCAAAGTTTAGAATTTTCCCAAACTAGAAATTCTCCAGTTTGACAGAGATGAACAATGAAAAGTGGAGCATACTCTTAACAATTCATGTTGAAAAATGCTACAATTTATGATGTAGTCAAAAGTGGATAGATAATTACAAAGAAATTAAAATGTTTTGTGAATTGTATTGTATAGGAGATATAGCAGTGTCAAGTATGGGAGGGCTCATCAAGTTCTTAGTTCATCAAGTATCTGATGACAAGTATTTTGTCCAAGTAATGTCAAGTAGCTGTTCAAGTATTTTGACCATCACTTGAGATATTGGAACAAATGGGAAGTTGAGTAAAGTTTCACGGCATCAAGTTTTCGATGCAGGCTGATACACAGTTAGCTACACACTTGCACACTAGTAAGGAATCGGTAAAAATGGATTAGGGAGAAGTTAATTGATGGTAAGTTACTTGGATGAGTAATTTAAAATGGCAATTCACTGGTATTATCCTGCATTTTCTGGTATTTTTAGAATAATTGAATATACATGATAATGTATCCACTGAATTGCTGGAAACAACAGGATCTTGGCGACCTAGGATGGGTTTTTGTTGGAGTCTAAAAATATTCATGGATATTTTCAGTGAAATTTTCTTGTTGGAGTCTAAAAATATTCATTTGAATTGATTTCATTGAGATGACAATTCGAATTGAATTAATTACATTCACTTCTATTGGTCTAATTATAACTGGGATGATTATAATCTGATTAGGAATATTATAAGCACGGAGCAAAGAAAATACCTCCCTCTCAAACAAGGTTTATTTTTGGTCAATATATATGTCGGCGAACTGCAAGAAACAACGAACATTTTTTGTTAGAGTCTGAAAATATTAATTTGAATTGATTCTATTGAGATGACGATTCGGATAAGTTAATTCCATTCACTTGTATTTGTCCAATTATAACTGGGAATGTTATTCATAGTTGGGTGGCGCTGTGGCGCGGTTGCAATTTTATCGGTGATAAATTCCACGGGAACCAATCAGAGAAGGCCTTTTTAACAAGATGGCTTCTCTGATTGGTTCTCGTGAAATTAATCACAATTAAAATTTAACCGGCTATTGTGCAAGCGGCACTGTATGTGTACCATAATTAGAATCTGAATTGAAGAGGGATTGAGGAGCACAATTTCATGAAACAAAGTGATTATCTGATGAAAAGACTGAGAAAAGGAACCTGCGAACCAGACAGTGATATCCTCTTATTTGATGCAGTGCAGTGGTTCTTGAGCAATGAATTTCCCCCTTGACAAAGTCCACAATCACTTTGAAGTACTAACAGCGAGCGAGCCAGCTGAGACGTATCTTTGTCCATTGTATTTGAAAGAAGGAATACATTTGCAAATCCATCCCAAAACAATGGACAAAGTCCGAATAAATCCAGCTCCGTCGTCCGATTGTCAGATGCAGAGGGACTTATATACGAGCTTATTTAGAGCTTGATCGGCGATTATTCAACATCGAGCAGAAACAAAAGCCCGTCTGTGTGTGTGCATGTGTGTGTGTCGACGAGCAGACAAGTTCCTTCTCACAGGAGAATGGATCTGGCGTCGAAAATGAGGAACAAAAAGAAGAATACATGCTTTCGAGAACCCAAATATGATTCTTTAGTTGCTAGAGGCTTTAAGTCCACGTGATTACTGATTTAGAAGGTACATTCATCATATTGTACGACTTGATCATGTAATCAATCCATCAAGATGTGATTCAAATCAGAATATCTTGTAATATAATTTTCAAGTGTGATTGAATTGAATATAGGCTATATATGACAGTGTAATCCAGAAAAATATGAACTACAACTTGATTCATTCAATGTTTCGAATCTGCTTCTATGGTCATCAATTAGCTCTTAACATAAATTGTCATGTATCAAAATCAAATCAGTCATAGATTGGCTGTAATGGATGTATTTCTAATAATTACTGTCTAATTAAACATTGATTCAAATCTCCAACTCTGACAGTCTCTCATCTATCATACTACTTCTATTTCAAATTATTATATAATGTGTTGAAAATATTGTATTGTGTGAAGGAGACAAAACGAATTTCAGTCTGTTGTCTCCATTAATAAAAAATTATTATTCATAGAAAATTCACATCCTCGTTATTCTGAATATAAATTACTGTACCTAACATAAATAAGGTGACATACATGATCGAGCATTGACTTTTCTAACAATTAAATTAACAACTCTGTATTTTCCATGTCTTCTACTATTTTTGAATATACTTCTAACCTTGCAAGGGTATTCCTGTCACTTTGTTCACAGTGTATGTTGTTATTTTTGTTCACATAATGTGGGATGAGCTAAGCCTTGAGGGATGCGAGCAACCATAATTCATGAGCTCTGCCGAAGGGAGTATAAATAAGCTAGAGATAGAAGAGTCCCAGGGCAAGGCAAGAGCAGTTCAACAAGTGAAGGTAACGTGGAATTACGGAGATAGAAAACGAGCGACACGAAACAGGAAAGAAAGGAGAGCGCTTCCTTCTTGGACGTCTTTTTCCTTCTTCTTCCTCGGGCGGCGGGAAATAGTCAGGAGGGAGTAAGCAGAAGTTCACTTAGCCTTAGCAGTAATGGATATTAACGTGATATTACGACACCCTGCGGTGTCGTTCGCGTACACCCTGTATAAATATCTGATGAGATGGAGAGAACATGATGAACGTCTTCGGGCTCAAAGCTAGTGGATACCTCCCCTCACCCCCCACCAACACAACCGGTACCATCAAGGCTGTTTTACGCTTCTTTTTCTCAGGCCCCCTTTCAAAATCTCCGACATACACACATCGACTCACCTCCCCCCCAATCACAGCTCAGATCCACCTCAATTTCAATAAAACACAAGTTGCACATTTTATGAACGATTGAGCCCATCGAAGATCCCTAACACCTGATGCCAGAGGATTCTCTGCGAAATTGATAAACAATAATCCAGCCAAACTCCCCTTCAGTAATCTTGCAGAATACGTGCAGGAAGAACGGTTACAACCGTAATATTATTGAGCATCTGTAGGGTACTCGACAGTAAAACAGAACTCGAATGAGAGATATAAATAAGGGTAGATAGATGAGGGAGATAGAGAAATATGGTGATAGAAATAAGTTTTTCAGTCAAAAACGTCAAGATCATTGGCTCACAACTCCCCTCATCTCACCCAATTAGAATATGAATTATTAATAATGAATTTATCACCAAATACAAGAAATATTTTCACAAATGAAATAATCATAATATTACAATAGTTTTTGGCGTGACTAGAGAAAAGCCTTGAGCTCCAGCCACGAGAATACAATGTACAATTGGAATATGATGCGGAGTTTCCACTCTGATTCTCTACGACTATTTTCCCTATATGATCAAAGAATATATTATACGAATAAATGCACAATGTCATTATCAGTTCAAACTTGCAGTGCTACGATTATTAACTCTAAACATCGTGAATTATATTTAAAATTACAGGGGAGAAATTCAAGGAACTGTCAATTAGCAGACTATTTGATTGAGAGAAATATATTGTCATCAATTCGAAGACTCCTAGTTTCGATATAAAGATAAAATAGATTATTAAGAGGCTGCTCATTCTTGAAGAAAAATAAAAATTAATTCAGGAAATGCATCTTGTTTCAGATATCGGCTGGACTATTACATACAGGATTAAGGATCATCATGTATGTATGATGGATTTGATTTCATCCTTACATCTGGATGTTTACTATGATTACTTGAGATGATAAATCGATCGACATTGGATGAACTACTAAATAGTTAATGATTGGTCGCTTAGATGGTTATTAAAAAATACTTTTTCATTTTTCTCTTTTGATTCCTTCAACATGTTTGTATTAAATAGTCTGATGTTCTTGTGAAGAAGACAGAAAAGGGTTAGCTGTTGTCTACTTAAATGATTTTAGATGAAATTCTTAAAGAAAATTGTTTACAGTTGAGAACAGTGAATGGAATTGACAAGAAAGAGAGATAACAGAAGTGAATGGCAGTTGAGAGGGTGGCTAAGAGCTTTGAGATCGGCGTAAATGGCAATGATACGATCTGGAGGAAATGGCAGCAGAAAGGGACGTGGATAAATCGAAGCAGCGGGAAAATAAGAAGCAAGCAGCGTTGCAACACCTTTATCGCCCTATAAAAGGCAAACGAGCCTCTAACATTAATTGGTATCAGGTGGCGAGTAAAACAACCGCTTGTGTTGGCTTTATGTGTGCGATCCGGGCCACCCGAAAGTGTGCCTCTGGGCCCAACTACCCCAACCCCAACCAGTAAACACACTAAACTCTCCACTGTCAAGAAGTAAAACATAGATTCACTTCCGTGTTCACCCCCTGGCCCCGCAATGAAAGCCTTCCAACTTTCAACAGATGTCTACCGAGAACTATCAAACATTTTTCGAACAGAATAATCTACTCCAGGCAATCATGTTGTAAAATATGACCATTGTGATTGATCTAGATGTGAGGAGATCGAAGATGAATCCAGTAATACCTTACATCTTCCATATCGATCATCCAAGAAAAGCCCTAACTTTTTTTTAATTTCCAGGTCGTAGAATTGGTGGGATCTTCAAAGAAATAGACTGTGATTGGAGATGACTAAGCATGAAAGAGTTGAACCAAATAATAAGAACTCATATCACTTTTTACTTCATATCACTTGAAAATGGCATCAATGCCCAAACATGTTGTGATAAAATATTTGAAAAAGGGAACTGAGATTTTTATTTTTCTTTGTACTTATATTACTACAAGTAGCCCTATACAGAAAAGAGATAAATAAGAGCTCACTTGTATTTTATTGGATGATTTTTGAGAGTTGCAATTATAATTGAATGTTATTTAGAATATCACTTCATGATAATAAGATCTCACTCGTATTTTAATAGATACTCCTAATCCCACTGGCGAACAAGAATATTCTTATACCAGTGGTTTTCTCACTCACAAACAATTGTTGAGTCTTGGTTGAATTATTGTATTTGTCGTGCTAGACTCTATTTTGATTTTCTGTATATATGTATTTATGACTGTGACAATAAATTCGAATTTGAATAGATGATTTTTGAGAATTGCAATAATAATTGAATATTATTTAGAATTTCACTTCAGAATATGAGGGAAATGTGTATTAATATGTTGTGAAATATTTTGAAAGATTATTAGTTTCCCTGAATATGACTACTCTAATCTACCATATTATAGGTAAATATAAATAATTTATTATACCAAGTTCGGAATAATAATATTATCTTTCACAATAAGTTAGAGTATTTTTATCCAGTAAATAAATTAGGATCAAATTGAAAGGAAATTGGGAATATTGTTAGGGAAAAAGATTATCTTCGAAGAGAGCTCTGGTTACTCTGAGGTCTGAGGTTGAGATTCGAAGCTGGAAGCAGCTTTTACTAACAAATAAGTGTATTGGAAGTAGAAGAGCGTTCCATTGTTCCATATCAGACTACAAGAACAATCTCATTAAAAGTTTTCATGGAAATCAGTGAATAACAATGGGAAGTGATCCTATCAAATAACTATTCAACAAAGTACAAGTTGGAGTAACTCTAAGCCAGGTCAGAGCGAAATACGCTTCAGAAACTTTTCTAAAATTATACACTTTTTGACAAGTTTGATGCTTTCTAAACACGAACGCGTAAAATGAGAAATTTTGTTACACGGATATCGAGGAAGTTTTTGGGAAGTAATTCCAAGGGTTAATTTAATAGGGATGAAACAAAGCTTTTTATCCGTAAAAGTATATTCCTATCTAGAAGAGTGGAGGATGAATTTACTTACCAGCCCTATTTGATTGGTCTATCATTGGTTGAACGATACGCCGCCTCGCATTGATAAACCTGTAACACAAAAAATGAATCATCAATGCATTGATCATAACGGGGACCTTTTCTCCAATATTTCATTCTAACCTTTTAACAGAAACTTTACTATAATACATTGTTATTTTCATCGTATAAATAGTAATTGAAACGTTTCCATTTATCTATCACTTTGTCAGAATAATGTAGAGTTAATCAACAAGATAACAGATTAAAAAAGTTTTGGTTCATTCAAGATGACATCATAGTAAAAACAATATCGGTTCATCCAAGACATAATAGCCAATCTGGCTTGAATGACAGATATTGGATAATGAGGATAAGGTAATTGTTTTCGAGCAAAATAATTCATTTAAAACTATTCCATAGGTACTAATAAGAGCAGACAACTTTAGATGTGGACGATTATTATTGAAAATCTATTATAATCCTGTACTCTAAACTCTATACTATGTCTCTCCATCAAGTTGATTCTCTTTACTTTCGATTTATACTATATTCTAATATTCATATACGATCCTATTCGATAGAGCACACAAATGTGCTAGTGCACTGATTATATCTAATCTAGCTGATTCTAGAGAAGAGAGTCAGTAGTTCTGACTGCCTAAAAACAGTCGTTAGGTCATGTCAGAGGCCCTAAAATTGATCAGGTGCGTCCTGAAAACTCTGACACCAGACCTGAGCCAGCCAGGTCACTCGATATTATTTTCATCACTGACTTCAATCATTATACATTTAATATAAATTGATAGATACAATATAATTCTCAACTATGAATGATTGGGAAAGGAACAACAGGCTTAAAGCCCAAAACTGTTCCTTTCCCAAATTTGGATACAAATTGTCCAATCATAGGTTATGTTTATTACTTCATGAGTTTTGTCCGATTTTGAGTCCAGAATTATATAGAATCTACACTTTTTTGCAATCACACCAGATAATTAGATAACATCAACATGGTACATTCAAGGATGCACTTATGGGATACTCTAAATAATGACAACAGGGATGACAGCCAATTACAGTAATCCTGTCTAATTTTGAGAGGGTCTAGCGGTGAGACAATGAGCAGGTTGGCGAAGGCTATATATGGAGTGTAGAGGGTGTTTTGGATGGGGAGGACTATTTCTGACGAGACTAGCAGAGCTTAGAACCGACAGTCCGAGTAACAAGAACCGGATTAAATATTGGCTGCTAGATGAAGGTAGGTACAGTGTGGTTGTGTATGTGGGGGAGTGTTTTGGGGGTTGAAGGGGGTGTGGATCCAATCTGCAGGCCGTTAATGGGAGCGACGCAGCTGGTTCAGCTCCCAGGGCCGTGGGCCGCCTGCGTTCACCAGCCAAATAAATTGCTGCGAGCGAAAACAAACTTCTCCATCTCCAAACCCGAAAACAACACGAAGCGCACACATGTGATCATACTCACACTCACACACTGACAGTCCGCTGGAAACAATCGTACGTACAGGCGTGTGAGTGATGTACGCGCCTCCCCAATCCCAATTCCAGCCTCAATATCACTCTGCAACCGTTCACGTTTCAAACTTTTTCGGACGTATATAGATTCATTTTAATGGGAGATGAAATTTGGTATGGGGATGTTAACTTATGGGGATTATTATCTATGGCAAATGAATAGATTCATATTGAGTGGATTAACAACTGACAATATCAAGTCGTTTTCATGTAATATAGAATACAATCACTGAAGTGATTATACTCAATCTAGTTGATGGAAAGGTTTATGAAATATGGTGTTTAAATATGATACGATGGATTGAATGATTCTACGTTGGCAAAATACATTTATCTCTTTCAACACTCTTAGCCACTCCTGACACAGTTTCTGGTAAAATAAATAATAATATCGTGTGACCTGGCTGGCTCAGGTCTGGTGTCAGAGTTTTCAGGTCGCAACTGATCAATTTCATTTCTCTGACATGATCTAACGACTGCTTTTTAGGCAGCCGGGACCGACGGTAAACGTGTCCATCCGAAACACGGGAGTGGCCCGAGAAAAATATCTTGCCCGGGCTGGGATTCGAACCCGGGCCTTTGGATACCAGTTTCTGGTAAGAAGTAGTTTTTTTACAAAGAAGTAGTTTCTGGTAAGAAGTAGTTTTACTAAGAAGTAGTTTCTGGTAAGAAGTAGTTTTACTAAGAAGTAGTTTCTGGTAAGATTCATACATAATGAACACAAAACTTGAGTCAACTATCACAAATTTCATTTAAGACAAAAACTTGTTTGACACTCTAAGCTAATTCTGACACAGTGATATCTGAGTTATATTGATTGACAATCTGAGTTCAATTGATATTTATTGATAATGGAATCACAGAAATGTAGTTTAGCTACGGTATCACGAATTTTATTTGAAGAAGAAAAACACAACACAAACATGTTTCAACACCCATGGCGTCACCTTCAGTGTGGGAAAATTTGTTGAGAACATAGTTGACAGAATGATATACAGTTGACAACAAATTTGAGTTTTCATAACATTCAACTACCTTTGCCGCTACCCTCTACCATGGAGGAATTATTTTAGATTAGTTTAGTAGTTGAAGAGACTTGAGATGTTGTCAAAAAATTAATATTCATTCTACAAATTCAATCAAAGATGCTAGTTCAGTAGTCTATGACTCTACCTTCAACACTCCACTATGTTTCGATCCTGATGATTGATACTAGAAGCTTCTTGTGTATCAGAGCATAGGAAGATTAAGCTTAGGATACACGAGCGTAGGATACACAAGCTTCTTGTACATCCGAGAATAGGGATAGAAGATGAAAAGCTCAATCGAGTTGGGTTGGGCTGACCTTAGAACAGTTGGCAAAGTGGGGTAATGACTGCCAGGAATCAACAGTTAGCAAGACGACGACTAGCGATCGTCAAGAAAAACGCGGCGTAGAAGTGTGGGCGTTTCCTCTACCTGTGTAGCTGTGCAGTCGGCACGCCTTCCGATAAAAAGCACGCACAGCGTCAATTTGGAAATGAGAAAACGAGGAGACGGTTTTCCTGGGGGTGAATCTAATTCGTCAGGAGGGTAGATTGTGTCTGAGGGAAAGCCTGGCGCTAATATTGATTTTGCAATTAATGCAAAGCGCGATAATGGATGCTGCAGTCGATGTAGTGCGGAGAAGGGTGCACAGAAAAACTGTTTACGTGAACGCGGCTCCGTGGAATGTCATTAACATTTTAACTCCCGGCCGCGCCCCTCTCAAATCCGATGATCGGATTAGGCGGATACGTCCGTCTTCTCGCCCTCCACCCCCGACATCATCAGCCGTTCAAATCCGGCAATTAACTCTCTCCGATATGAGATGTTTCACAGCCGCAAAGAACTGGAATTAGACAAACCTGCCAGGCTACACATTACAACCCTCCGTTCATATTGGCACCTGTACGTGCAACGCATGGATTGCAATGATATTAAAAAACAATGAATAGTTATTGGTATTATGAGTTATGATAATGTAAGTATTGTTATCATAAGTATATTATACAATCATAGCTATTGAAGAGTGCTTCATCATGGAAAACAACATCAATTTAAACAATGATGTATTGTAAGTAAGAGATGGTAATAACCACATGTTATGTGCGAAATGTAAATTCAAATAACTACCGCAGTATAAACTGTTTGTAAGTCGTAACAGACAATAGTCTAATCCTTGCACAAGAGATGATGATGATTATTGTACAGCTATGGAGTTCAGTAACAATCAACCTTGGATTTAAAGTTTCTTCAATTCAATAACGATTATTCTTGGCATCTAGCTCTTAGTAACGGAGTATTAGTGGAGATTTATAGTTTCAAAATAGAAAAGTAACTGAAGTTGACATCGGATAGTGAAGTGGTTCAATGAAAAGAGATTCAATGATGAAGTGATATAGTTGGGATTTGTATGGAGGCTCACACAAGGGCTGTAGAATACTCAATATTTATGATGATAGCAAGGTAGATATGAACATTATTCAATCATTCCGGATTATAGGAAATAATTTTGACTATATATGGATCAGACCCTAGGAAAGATTATTTATTTAATTCACACAAGTACAGAATCAACAAGATTTTTCCAATTATTTCAGATTCTAGAGATGATTCAGTTCGTTTTCACCCAGTTCCAGAATGTATAAATTATTCTTGTATCGAAGTGTACGAGATTCTAGTTGTTACTCAGAACTATCCCAGGTTAAGATAACACCAATATCATGACGTGTCCATTATGAATATTACTCATATGATCGTTGCTGAGTTTGCTGAGCTAGATATGAGAGTTCAAGTAGGGGCGATGGGTGATGTAAAAAGGGAAGACAGCTGAAAAAGGACAAAGATAAGTGCATTGGGCTCCCTTTCTCGTCTAGTAATCAACCTTCTATTAACTCAGTATTGGTTTTCATAGGCACTCGACCGCAAGCAGCAAACGCCCTCGTTTATGGGGCGATGATGGAAAAACATATGAGCGCACTCCCACAAATTAAATGAATTACCGGGATGAGGGTGTTCAGCGCTTCAAGGACACCCGTTGTGTACCCTGTGACCACCTATTATCTCCTTTTCACTTCAATTCAGAACGAGAGCAACCAGCTAGCAATAAAATAGAATACTCCTTGTTCCTCATATGATAGACAGACGACTGTGAACTTCCTTATAAACTCATGTTTCATGTTGAAAACTCAAGACTAAATCTTGAATTTGAAAATTTATATGGATCAGTGAGAAACATCTACAGGCTAACCACTTTGAAACCATCTTTCTTCCAACCATATTAATATCATACAATGTTCAACGTTATCTTTTCATCAAAATTTGGGATATAAATAGTACAGGCTCAACCTAATTTTTTCTCTATGGTCAAAATTATTTTATGATTATAGTTTTCAGTAAAATAAATGAATAAAAACCACATACAAAGAATAAATGTGAATATGATTAAAAGATATGGGTATAACTATGCTTCTATAATAAGTAGTCTATATTCTTAATAACTCATGTTACGATAGCGTCAATCTTGAATTCAATCAATCAATCAATCAATTTATTCAGCCTGGCGATACAGTAGTACATAAGGCTACGTCACAAAATATTTTAACAATCTTGAATTTGAAAAATGGATCTGTCGGAGACATCTATAGGATTCTATGATCAACCACTTGCAACCACTTAATGATTATTATTAAATGAGAAATGAGTATAGCTTTGATTCTATAATGGAATCTTCCATCCAGAGAAGTTGGAATAGTTGACATAGTCTTTGTAGATGATACTGGTACTTTTGAAAACAAGAGTAAAACTTTGAAGAAAACTTCATCAGTTTAACAATTGTCTGAGACATTACACAAAGTTGACTCTACTTATATGGAGGAAATCATTTCAAAATTGAAGTAGGCCTATTCTATCCTATCAATATCCTGCATATCAATTCGATCCCTCAGTTCGATATCTGTATCCTTCAACACGGCGACTACATGGGAAAAAAATTTCGCATCCTCTGTTCATCCACATTATTCCTGTGATCAGATGTAGTGTGCCTTGACACAAGTTAGTGTAGCACAACCTGTCTTGTTTCATTTGTGTGACAATGGACGATGTGCTATGAAAAAGGGGCTAGTTATACTTGAGGCGGTACACGTCAGCCAAGCGTGTCTTGGCTCGCATGCTTGCTCCCGTAGCCTCCTTTTTTCCTCCATCTCTCACACTCTTTCCCGCAATCATCCCGCACACTCTATCTCTCTCTACACACTACACACACTTCAAGACACACCACACTTCATTAAAGGGACAAGCACTGTCAGTGTTGAACCACGTGTAAAATAACATAGTACAGTATTATGATCTCTCATATATGATCAACCGACTAGATTCATTATTCTATCCTACAAATTAACTATTCATAGTATGTTTTCAAGAAAATAATTTATTTGTCAATACAATTATTGCAATAATCTATGATAATAGATATCATGATCTGGAAGAGCAAAGCTAAGCTTAGCTTGTACTATTTATTTTATTCTTTATTCTTTATTGATTCATACAATAAGTACATAATCAAAATGATTGGGAGAGAAAAAATAAGGTAACCTTGTGCTATTCCTCTCCTAAATTTAGATAAGGTTACACATAGTCCGAAATAAACCAAAATTTCCTATTTCAAATTTTAATGGTAAGGAAGTTCAAAAAGCTAAGTGTATGTTACGCACTTTACATTTCTGGTCCGATAATATCCCTTCAGAATAATTAGCCAGTGTTTTGATAAGATAGCCGCAGTGAGCCCGATTATGAAAGTACACACTAATATTATATTCATCCATGATAATTATCAATCAAAAATATTCACTATTATGAAGCGATCATCAAACAAAAATTTGTACAATAATTTGTTGATCAATGACTAGAACTCAAACCGTAGCGAACTTTTCAAACTGGTCAATTCCTGTGATTTTTCAATAATGAAGAATCATACAATAATGAGTATATTATTGTAAATTATCAATATAGGCTATAGTGTACACGTATCACATGCCATTATTATAGAGCCCATTCCAAAAACATATTGAGAACACACTACTTGTAGAATTTGATTCGATTTAGATAAGGTTACACATAGTCCGAAATAATCCAAAAAGCAAAGTTTGGTAATCAGAATTTGGTAATAGAAGCGGGAAATATTAGGCTTATTGTCTGTAATAGATTATAATTTTGAGTTTAAATCGTTTGGATGGAGCAATTGAGCAGATTATAATTTTGAGATTGAATAGTTTGGATGAAGCAATTGAGCAGATTGTGTGTAGTGAGTGAGAAGTTCAGTGCTAGCGGAGGAAGGAGGAAGGTTTGATGTAAAGACAGTCAGAATGGAGAAGATGTTGGGGCATTTCTTGCGAGCATTGTGAGCATTGTCTCTGGCCTGTGCTTGACAGTTGGCACCATTGTCCCAGATGTCATCTTCTAGCGCCAAGCTCATTGTTTACCATCCACGATTTATGTTCTCAGCTCCAATTCATTTTTCTTCAAGGACGATCCTGTTATTCGTTTTTCAATCAGGATTATACTGTATCTGATACTTCATGAACCTTTTTTTTTTGAAGCATGAAGCATTGAATTCCTCTTTGGAACCTGCTCTACCGAACCTGGAAAATTTTTGAAATAAAGACAGTCATGACTTCAACCATGACTAAATCGCAAGTCTGGGATGAGAGTTGTCTTATGAATTTGGACAACTTTGAAAAAAGACTATCTTGATCTATTTGTAGGCATTCCTTCCAGGTCAGATTTTTTTCAGTGACTGGATAATGAGTTTATTGCCAAATACAAGAAATATTTTTACCTATAAAAATAATCATTAAAATACAATAGTTTTTGGCGTAACTGGAAAAATAAGCATTGAGCTCCAAAAATAAGTTCTAAAAATAAGAACTTTTATTTTAAAAGTTCTTTAAGAAATAAAGAAATAAAAGTTCTTTTTCATTCAACTAAAAATAAGAAATCCATTTTTTAATCAAATAACAACAGTACAATTAAATGTTATAAGAAAACAAATTTTGTAGACTAGGAGAAATTTTGAAAATTACGTATTTGAAAAATGTAAAAACATAATAGATTTGGGCATGAACAATCACATTTAAACTTGAAGAAAAAAATATTTGAATTGGAAAAAATTTAGTGTTAGAAATCATGGTTTGCTAAGTGAGATTATAACCGATTTTCTTTCAATGAGAAGAATTTTCCGCTCGCTGACAAACGGGATTGATATGGTTGATGAAGAAAGTGAAGTCTTCTCTTCTTCTTCTTCTTCTTCTTCTTCCTCTTCCTCTAGTTCTTCCTCTAGTTCTTCTTCTTCTTCCTCTTCCTCTAGTTCTTCTTCTCCTTCATCTTCCTTCAATCAAGGTTTAGGCTCTTGCATGATCCGACTCACAACAGTATAGATCAATAATCTAACAATAATCTAATACATTATACAGTAAATCTAAAAACAAAATTGAATTTCGTTTTTATTAAAACGAAAAGAAAGTGAAGTGAGAAACATAAAAAATGTTGCATATTATTATTCAAGACGCCTAATGAAAGTCGATTGTGTGACGGTCATTAGGGTTGAAATGAAGCTGCAGCTCTCTCTCACCCTCCCTCCTTCACCGTACCTTGCACTAGGGGAATCAGGCGGAAAGAGATAAACGCGAAAAAGGCTTATCAGTTGACACAATTAAAAAGTCTTAGCAGTTTTCCTCAGTGTGATGAGACAAGGGTGGACGTGAGCCGAGGGAACGAAAAGAAATTTGAAACCCCTGGGCGCTGGAGGGTGGACGCTTTTGGGGCTGATTATAATGCCAGACACGGGTCGAGAATCCATCTATCAAGTGGTGTGTAGGGGTGTGGGGTGGGGGTGGTACTGGCACACCGGTAATGACCCGGTTGGGAATTGTATTGATTCCGACTGAGACAGCAAAAAGTGTATTAGATAAGGGTAAAAATGATGTGGAGGGAAAACACATTGATGGACTCCATCGCCCCGAAAAAAGCGAGAACCTCTAAAGCGCGCTGCGTCATTGTGCAATTTTCCTTATGAATATAAGCACTCCGCCGTCGTTCGTCAATGGGGACAACCATCACTGGGGAATCGAGTTTTTCTATCGATTTACACACTCACACTAATCGACTCTCGAAAATCGATGTCTGAGAAAAGCAGCAAACCTCCAAATGTAATCAAAATTCATGACATGGAGTTCTTCGTCACTCTCAACGATTGTTTCCAAGTCTACTACGATAAGTGAGTACAGTACTCTTATGTTCTCTACTACCGAATGATTTGGAGAACTTTCTTCAATTGATAAACTTCTGATAGAACCCTAATGATTTCTTACGATCAAAGTTATCAAGATGTTCATTCCATGAGCTCAATGCAATATATAAGTCATTATTAACATTAATATAATCTGAATACTGCATAATAATCCCAAATAGAAACACTTCACTCACATGGGCTACTTTTAATAAATTACTAAAAACAATATAAAAATCTTGAAGTACCATTCATTTTTGAAAACTTCAAAATAGTTCAACAACTGGTTTCGACACTTAGGTCATTTTCAACTTGAAAATTTACTTCAATATTTTTATATTGTTTCTATTAATCCCAAATAATATACTGTCAATATAGGTTTTTTAATTCCCATTGATAAGCTTACATTTTAGAAAAACACGAAAACCTCTGACATTTTGTATATTATCGATACATTTTCTGAAATATTAGAAACCATCCAAATTGCGAAAAAACAATGCAGTTACAGAATAGTGAAAGCTTAACTACAAGAATCGATCGATATAGACTAAACAACGCTACCTGGACAGTCTTTCCCGAAACAGAAAAACTTGGGATATAGGGACTTTTTCTAGTAGTATAGATGACTGAGGAAAACATAGTAAACCCTATTGGGTGATGGATAATTCTGAGACATGTTATCATGTGAATGAATTAGCTAAGATAATGTTATAGTAGTATACTGATGGGGCGTGCATTTCAAAAGGTACTACAACGAATAATGATCTCATTAACTAATTATATTGAGACTACCCCTCATCAGATATTGCTCATTTATAAGGAATTTCTCATTTCAGAACAACCCCTTCTTTTAGGATCACAATCGAAGTGCGAACAAGAAGACACTGGAACGCACTCTTTAGCCCAACCCGTTCAACATTTGTGATTAATAGCTGTAGAAGAACAAGTGACAAAGAGACATGATTGGCTGACACAGCTGTTACAATCCCCCCTCCCCCCGTCAACAGTGCACTGTTAATAACTCCTGCCGATTTATATCCGCGTTGCCTGCCCTTTTATTGTTTTATTAAGATATTATAAACCCCGTTCACAAGCTGCTGCCACAGGCTGATGATGGAAGAGGGTGCACAGATAGAAAGAGAGAGAGTGAGAGAGGAGAGAACCAAGTGTTCCTTGAACACGATTCTCAGTTGTGCACCTCTGGTAGTACACACGATACGCTCAGCACAACCCTTCAGTCATAATAAATCTGCTGAAACAGTGACAGATATCCAATTGAAACCTTCACTAATATTGTATGTGAATGATTAACCACTTGCTTCAGCTTGGGGATTCAATTGTATATCGTCTCCAACCAACAGTTCAATGTATTCCAAAGCATGACTACGTTGTAATGAATGAAACAATCCGTGATTATTGTACAATAAATAATAATTGCACAAACCAACATGTGTAAATGAATTTCAGAAATTTGTATTGTATGTTTTGTAAATAAAAAGCTATTTGATTTGATTTGAAACCATCTGGGTGATAGCTCTATCCTTTTCCAACTCTGCGCCGTAGCCGAATTGTTAACGGAAGGCTTTTAAACAAGAATAGATGTAACATTTTCAAATAGGGGCTTCTTGGTTTGAAAAACTACATTTCAGGGTTTCCAGTGTTTAACATTAACAATGTAGGAATATTATAATGAACAACTAGAATATATATTCAATCTTAATTATGGAAAATTATTATTGGATCATGAAAAGCTAATTATATTATCAGGATATGTGTAAATAAGGTGTATAATGTTAATTTCTATGTTATCTTGATATCTTTTAAATTATTATTCCGTATAACAATGCTGATTTTGATTAATATTGGTGAACTCTCTTGTTTGTAATTATTTTGACTAAAAATGAAACAAATTAATAGACTTATACTTTTTCTTGCTGAATATTGATATATTTGAGATATGATTGATAATAATCAACAATCAATATTATATCAAATATTACAGGGATTTTAGGAGATTTACAGGGATAATTTGAATCACAGCTAACCACTAGATTGATTGATTGATTGATTTTCATTTTGTGCTAGGTCTAGACAGATACCTATAGTGGAAATATAATATAATACGTCGCTATAGTGGAAATATAATACATACTGCAATGCAATCTCAATTGAGAGAGGGAGATGAAAAAATAAAATTGACAATTATGCCGCCTTATCACTCCCACTGACTTTATAACATGCATCTCGCTTTAGTGGGAATATAATACATTCTGCAATCTCAATTGAGGGAGAGTGAATAGAGATCATGCAGACTGGACCCTAGCGATCATGAAGACCTCTCAAATAATCCAGAAAGTTATTTGAAGAAAGTGACCAATACTCTGATACCCTAACGATCATATAGGCCTCCCAAATAATCCGGAAGGTTATTTAAAGATAGCGGTCAATACTCTAAAACCCTAACGATCATAGAGGCCTCCCAAATATCCGGAAAAATATTTGAAGAAAGTGACCAATAATCTAATACCCTAAAGATCATAGAAGGCCTCCCAAATAATCCGAAAGTTATTTAAAGAAAGTGGCCGATACTCTAATAACCTTGAGGAGGGTGCAGGGTGCAGAGAAGATGTGGCAATTCGCATGCGAGTCGTGATGCGAGTAACCTTTGTATACGAGCGCGAGAGGGATTGCGGCGTTATTAGAATGGCGCGGTCAGTACGTGTCCATGATGCATATAGTCTCATTGCCACCTGACCGGACACTTGATCCGGCTATTACCCCAACAGACAAATTCTAAAAGCCTCTCTCCAATTCCAAACAACACACATACACTCTCCAGTCAGACGAATTCTGAAAGCCTCTCGCCAATTCCGAACACCACTGATCCATTCTCCAGCCTCCCTGCCGCATCAATGACAATTGGCTTTTGTTTATTGGTCGCGCTGGGATCGTTCAGCTAATTATAACGGAGCTCATCCGAAAACTAACTGTTCCACGCAGGACTCGAGAACGTGTCTGGATAACAATATTGCTCTCAGTAGTATGGGGGGATTTCTTCTGGAATACTTTCTCAAGGATGTGGAAACCAGAGTTGAGGAGACACTCATGAGTAATTTCAAAAGCTAGCGATTTCAGGTTCAAGCATGTATCTATCCACAGAGAAATTGTATGGAGAGAATTATATTATTGTAGTATACAGACTTCAAGAAACACTTAAAAACTATGAGGGGACTGGAATGTTGTCTCAGGGATGTGAAATACCAGAGTTGAAGAGCCACTATGAGTAATTTCAAAAGCTAACGATTTAAGGTTCAAGCATGTAGATTTTTAGTGAAGGTTCAAGCAAGTGTGAAGTTTTTAGCTCAAAAATTTCTAGTTTCATTCAAAATTTAGACTTTTTGAATAATTACTATGATTTTAGACTCTAATAGTACCTATTTGATTCAAAATTTACTCGTTTATCTGAGTATTGAAGAGCGTAAATTGTATTTTGAAAAGTGAAAGTGACATAACCAGCATTTTGATTTGGACAGTGTAGTATAAATTGGGAATGAGACAGTTTTGGGCATGAGCCTGTTGTGTCTTTCCTCATGTTAAGTATTTGTACACAATGTGATAAATAAAAATAAATAAATGTATTCATTCACAGACAAAATGTTTGAAGAATATTGTGTTATTGTAGTATGGAAAATTCAAAAGAAACTAGAAAACTCTATTAGAGGACTGTAATGTTGTCTGAAGGATGTGAAATACCGGATGGGTTGTGAGTTGGGAAAACTACCTATGTTTAGCTGAAAGTGAACGATTCTAAGTTCAAGCATGTATTTATTAACAAACAATTTTTTGGTAGTAATTTGAGGAGCAAATGATTTGAACAAAGTTGAGATGCAGCTACTGTTCATACTTCTCACTTTCCAATTTTCAGTTCACATACTGAAATGAGTGATTTAAGATGGCATGACGATGCCGTGCTATCAGCAATTTCTATACTTTTAAAAGATTTTCAAAATTAATTTCCAATTCGCATCACGTTTATTGTATTGTTCAGCACTTAACAAATAAAATTGGATTTAAAGTTCGATAACAACAATTTTCGTAGTTTTTGTGAAAGTTTAGTCGTAGAATGATTTCACATTAGTAACATTTGAGTTTTCAGGTTGCAACTGATCAATTTCAGGGCCTCTGACATGACCTGACTGCTATTTAGGCATATTGAGAATACAATTCTAAATATTTGGATTATTTTATTCATTTGATTGATGGATGGATGGATTTCCTGACCACATGAATAGTGTTTTAAAATTTCAATTTTGATGGATGTAGAAGGCTTCAATGATGTCTCTGGAAGACAATAAGATGGAATTGGTTGCCGTTGATTGAAATTGTATTGTTGGTGGTGGAAAAACGTGGTGCTGCAGACTCGTCCGATGAAAACAGAGAAACCGTGTAGCTGTAGCGTATTTGGGATGCGGCCCATAAATTCGGCTCCCCATCCACATTGAGCCAGTGGCCCAGAGTTACTACAAAAGCGCCACTTTTTCTCTCGCCCGACTTTTTTCCTCCTTTTCACGATTGGATTTTAATGTGTAGAAGTATTGAAACGAACGGACGAATGTTTATAGTGAATTTATTTGGGAATTTAGAAGGGGATTGGCTGGCTGGCATCGCTCTGAGAACACAGAGGGTTGCCTGTTTCAGTTCGGTTGCCAAATCCTCGGTCCCCCTCCCTTAAAAACACCCACACAACCGCACCACCCCGCCAAAGCGACGGGGAGCTTTAGCATCCCCTTTATCCAACATCCTCTGATTAATGTTTCTGTCGAGCAAATTGTCTAGAAAAACATGTCTGCACCCTTTGCTTCATTCCTATCTACGTCCCCCCTCACCTCCTCCTCATTCATCACCCATACAGTCACAGACATCGTGTCATATCCGGAGCAGAGCTGACGTGGCGCATAGTTTCGCCTCCCTTGCCATGCCAATGTTGTCACACTCTGTCTATTTTGTTGCCCTGGAATTCTCATCTCAGATATTATTCTCGTCCAGCTGAGTGAAGAGCTGATGAAAAACATTGTGCTGTTTTATCAGCTACTGGAATGGATTAGAGCTTTTGATCACAAGGGACCAACATTAAAAAATAAACAGGGATAGTTCAGCAAAGTGATGATAATTTGATAATTAAGTAAGGAACAATACAATAAAAGTGGAGAAATTAGAAAAAATAGAAATTATGTAGAAATTAAAAAGTCAGAGTAACCTTTTTCAAACTTTATTTAATTTCTCAAAACTAGTAAAGCCCTACCAAGAAAGTGAACATGGGAATCAGCACCTATATTCTCCGCAAGCTAAAAACGGAATCAACAATAATTATATTAGTTTTGAAAAAACCAATAATAATATTAGGTTTGAAAAGATTTTGTTCCTTGCTAAAATGAAACGTTATTCTTCGTGTGAATTCTAATAATAAAATTATCTCCATGGCTGCATTGAATAAAATACTTCAATAACATGAGAGGAGTAATAGTATAAATTCGAAAAAATTGAGAAACTCTCAAGTGAAAAGTTTCCTTATATTAATGAAAATAATATTCAAAAACAATTAATGGGAACGAGAAAAGAACTAGTATTCTAACTGTTTAAAGCTACAGGAAATTAGTGTTTGGTAATGTGTAATAATTTATCATCATCTCAGATAGTGGTAAGTTATTCAAAGACAGAACATCCGAGAATGATAAGGTACTGTTGGATTTCTTCTCCCTACTCGAGTATTTGAAAAAGTGTAGCACTAACTGTCCAACCTTATAGAACATAGGTCCCTATGTATCTGAAAGGAATCTGGCATTTTCATCTCAAGTTGTGATCAGTTATCCAAAGTCGAACAGCATAATACATTGCTGGATTTCCATCTCTTGTTGGATGGGTATTTAAAAAAAGTGTAGCAATCATATTAGAACATTAGGTCCCTGTAAATCTGGATGTAAACAGGTATTATCATCTCAGCTTGTGATCAGTTATCCAAAGGAGATCAGGATAAGATACTTCTAAATTTCTTTTTCCTGTATTTGAAAAAGTGAAGCAAGAGAGGAGAGTCTCTAACAAGTGTGAGTGGTAAGTGATGCTGTAGAGCACAGAAATTGGGAAAGGCTGACTGGAGTTGGGACGAGTGAGGATTTTGCCGCTCGGAGACCCGTTTTGAAACAACATCTGTGTCCCTAATAAATATTAAAGTCCGGGCTTACTTAGCTTAAGTCCCTGCCCCACCCCACCCGCAGCTCCTTGCTGGCTACCTTTATCTTTTAAACCCTTCAGAGTGGCAATACGCCTCTGCTCGGATTAAAGTATTATTAAAACGGGCAGCGGAGGGCTGATTATAAATGGCACATGATATTGGAGCATTTATCATGTCGGACAATGGCCAGTTGCCATAACAACATTCCGCTCACTCTGTCTCAGTCACCCAACAACGACACACGTCACACACCACAAAAGTATGCACACATGTGGTCCACGAACGATCGACGAATACAGTACCATAACACTTCTTCCAAGCAATGCTATTCTATAGTGAGGTCCACGTTATAATGACAGTATTTGATCAACTTTGGTTTTGCTATCCTTGTCTATCATTTGACAAAGCCGGTGGTTCTATCATTTTCTAGGTCCACAACGATGCCAATTATGTTTTTGACAGTGTAGAAATATAATTAATTAATGCAGAGAATCGGCATCGCTATTCTTTTATCTTTATCCACTGCCATTATGACGTGGGCCTCACTATAGAAGCATTCTCTCTATTAAACTGATCCTGATTGTTATCCTATTTTAACCTAATTTTTGTCATGTGAGTAACTTATCATTAAAGGAGTAACGAGGTGGTGATACTGTAACTCCCTCAACTTTTTATTACTTGGACTACAACCCGGTTGCACAAAAGCCTGTTAAATTTTAATACTGATTGGATTCAACGAGAACCAATCAGAGAAGTCTTCTCTGGTTGGTTCTCGTGGCATTTAATCATGATTGAAATTCAACAGGCTATTGTGCAACCCGTCCCTAGCCTATGAGTACAATAAAAGATTCCTCTAATAGAGAAGGCTGTGATACGAATACAATTCATGCAAAGTACAAAAACAATAAAATTGAAACATGCAATTCACTTCAATATTAGTTGGAGTTAATAACACGTAGAAAGAGGCAGTGGAAAACTTCCTTTCATAATTTTGTATTTACTGTATTCAGGAGACCAAATTACATTTTATCTCTCACGGTTCACCAATTCTTAGAAACATGATTATCAATTAACAATCAGTAGTTGTAACTGCTTGGGAATTTCCTGGATAACATTACTTCACATTCATCACAATCAAGATAAAACATTATTATTACTGAGTCTACCGTTGAGAAAATATGTGTATTTGGAATTTGAAGTTTGCTTTATCTTATCCTAATAACAATTTAGGATAAGATTTTGATGTTTTAAGCTTCTACAATTCTGTACGTATTTATCAATCTAATTCTTGAAGATCATACAAGTATCGATGAATCTAAAATAAGTATTGAGTAAAATATAGTATTAAGTAATAAGTATTAATTATCAAGTATCTAAAATAACCCTCATCACTAGAATAATTGAAATATCATTCCCTGAAAGGAACAGTGCCAATCAATGGTTACTTGACTTTTGAAAGTCCAAACAACTTAGTTACAATATACATTACAATGTGATTCTACGACTGTCGGTGAGTTATCACAGTTGATAAGTGGAGTCGTTCGTGGGTGAAGTGGCGTGCGAAAGTGGATGCCGGAGGAGTATGAAGGAGGAGTATTGCCTTGGGGGAGTATGAAGGCAAGAGTGGCCTGTGGAGTAATGAAGTTCGGCGGACTCAATTAGTCGCCAAAATGACTATTATCCCCAGCTTCAACCCTTTTCCCCAAGAGGAAAGAATTAGTAGGGTCAAAGAGATATGGGGATTAAACAACATCCAATTCATCCGTATGGTCTGCGCACAACAAGAGACGTTCAGCTTTATCTCTCCTTTATTAGCTCTCAAGGAAAGTAAGTATTATACTCACACAACAAACAAGCAAAACAACAGGCATGCCTGGAAGAGTATAAGAGAGGACGGCTTCATGTATCAATCATTAATTGAGTATTGAATAATAATGTAAGATAAAATGATATTGCTCTTTGAGAGGTGTTATATGCTTAAGTTTATACATATTAGGCCTCGAATAGCAGATATGGACAGTAAATTGAAAACGAGTGATTTTCCAAGTCAATTGAAACATATTGAGTTGTACATTCACCTCTAATAAGTTATTAGTTTCAATTGTTCATTGATCAAGTAAGTTATGAAATTATTTTTATTATTATTATTCAATTATTTCATCACTAACAAAGTGAGCATTTTTTATTGCAACCTAAGTCGGCCATTGGCAAGACTTTTTTTGGTACATCTCTATTCTGTCAAATATTATTATTTCCATAAATTATTGAACAAATTTGAAAATCTTCAGTAGAAAGTCAATAAACAACAAAATTCAACCTAGGCTATAACTTACGAAATGATATAATGAATGAAAATTCATCATGCACTTCAGAAGACATGAATATGCAGCAAAAATGTCTTATACTGTGTGTGGCATAGTATCTTATCCTTTATTGGATTCTGATATAAATTCGGTCTTAAATTGTTTCTTGTTTGAAATCAGTGGGCCACAACTATATGTTTGTTTGTTTTAACAGACAAATATTAATATGCAAGTGCACTATATCTTCAATTAGAACTATTGATTACATTAGTTTAACGATGGTTTGGGTAAGTTTGAATGTGAAATTAAATGTAACTGAGTTTTCTAAGATTAAAAGAATTAAATTTGAAGGACAGCGTGCTAGGAAAAGTTAACTACATCTTCAATCAAAACTATCGATTACATTAGTTAACGACTAGTTTAACGATGGTTTGGGAAGGTTTGACTGTGGAATTGAATGTAACTGAGTATTCTAAGATTCAACGAATTAAAATTCAAAAGAGATCGTGCAAGGAAAAGCAGGAATAAAAAATGAAGAGAAGAGTGATAGTCTGTCAACCCTCTGGAGAATACGCTATCAGTTTATCCTGTTTCTGTTCAAATTACCCTTCGTCACAAAGAATGAGGAGAACTTTCGTAAGCGATAACGAGGAAGAAAGAGAGAAATGCTGAGAGAAAGAGTGTAGAGTGGGGACTTGGGCACTGTATAAGCAGTCATAGTATCATTAGCTAAGATTAGAATTGCATTAGTCGCTGGGGATGCGAGAGGGAGAGGGTGCACCGGAATAGGGAAAGGGTTCTCGCTCACCCTACGATCACTCCACTACAATAACATCAACAATACAACAAAAGTTGTTGTTGTAATACAGCGATCAATACTTGATGGATGTACATGGTTATTGTATAGTGTACCACCCCCGTCCAGCTCATAATAGGCCTCCACCCTTGCTTCTAGCACTTGCCGTGTGAAGTTCTGGCCACTCTACGGCTTCTATTCTCCTCGATGCTCCACTGCTCGCTCATTGTCGTCAATTGCTTTCGCGTCATTGCTCGCCACGCGATTTGAATAATCCGATAATTCGAGAATACCGTTGCCAGTTGCCACTTCTGTCAATGTAACCGATTCGTCACCGAGACGAACGGATATGTTTCCTACAATCAAATTAGTGTTCATTGTAGTGCAGCTGTTGTGATGGGGTTTCGAAGATACGTAGTACTTGAAAATATTTTCGAATCCAAAAATGCTACTCATCGGAGGAACATGAGGGTTATTAAACAATAAAAATCATGTTAATTACTGGAGAATATTATGATTTTCGAAATTAGATTCATTCATTTATTGTATTGATCACTATACTCATAATACAATTATGACATTGGAGGAAAAACTAGGCTGAGCCTGTACTATTTCTCTTCAAAGATCTGATATTAAATAATCACGAAGCTCTATAATAATTTGAAATTAATTCATGATAACAATATATTATGAAAAATACATTTATCTATCCATCCTGTAGTGAATTCATGAATATCCATTAATGTAGTGAACTTCATAAAATCACTCGTAGTATTGATTCTATGGGTTACAGTTTTGTTTTGGTAATTAAGGTTATCAATCCCAAGAGAAAATTTCTTATAAACTCTTCATTTCAAGTTTCTAACCAATTATTGAGACTTGGATTTAGGAGTTTTTTCTTCGCGCTCTTTATTTGTATGATCTTGCTTGAATTTTGAAGAAATGCTCCATCCACACATTTTGGAAAACAACATTGAATACTGTTTTTATTTGAATATCATGTTAGTTACACAATCTCTTTCCCTCTTCTATTCACATTGATTTCATCTATATAATCTTGCTTAGATTTTCAAAATTGTTTCATTGGATTGCCGGAAAATCACAGAACATACTATGTTCACAGAAAAAGTCGAATCAAATTTTATTGCCTCAAAAAATACACAGAAACAACACATTATATATTGAAAAAATCATCTTAGTGAACGACAATCATCCCTATGAACTCTATGGTGATTACGAAAACTAAAAAGTCGAATCAAATTTTATTGCCTCAAAATAATACACAGAAACAACACATTATATATTAGAAAAAATCATCTTAGTGAACGACAATCATCCCTATGAACTCTATGATGGGTGATGACGAAAGCATCAGTTCTTGCTGAAGCGTGAACGCGCGCAATGTATGTATGTAGAACAGCTACCCAGCATAGACTACCCCGCACAACACAGCTCAGCGATCATTACAAGCAAGCGATCCGCGACTATTCCAATCGGTTACATATGCATGGCGAACTACGTACGTCGCTCACCCTAAAATGGCATCCCTCATGTACGAGCCATTAATCATTATGCGCGCGATGCCAGCCTAGAGCAGCAAAGCACAGCGTGAGAGAAAGCATGATAGAGTACAGAATGAGAGAGCAAGATTGAGTACAGCATGAGAGAGAATGAGTGATCATGATAGAGTACACCATGAGAGAGAATGAGAGAGCGCGATAGAGAACACCATGAGAGAGAATGAGAAAACATGATTGAATACAGCAAGTAGAGAATGAGAGAGCGTAGTATGAGAGAGTAGACTACAGTTCAGAGCTGTGATGCAGAAACGCTCAGAGTCGGTTGAGTGCATTTCCAGCGACAACTGTATGAAAATTTCCAGTGATGAAGACGAACGCTAATGCAGGGTAGTATTGATGTACATAGATGGTGGGGTTCAGTGTTGTGACTAAACTTGATGTTCTATCCATGCAACTATCTACATGTGAATGGATTTGGGATAGACTTGCTGGAAAGATATGATTTTCATAGGTTCGAGTGAATCTATTTATCAGTTCAACTATTAAAAGTTGTCTGTTTGGAGTCATTGTGTGTTGATGTTCTTCTATATTCGTGGAATTCTTTTACATACCGAGTTTGGAATCACATAAATTCCACCAATTGATAACAAATTCCATCTTCATATCTTCTTCTTTAGGTACCTCCTCCATTCTGGAGGTTGGCTACCATCATGGCAATTCTCACCTTGTTTACTGCGGCTCGGAAGAGGTCCTGTGACGAGCAGTTGAATGCCTTCCTCAGGTTTCTCAACCAACACAAAATAATTGATTCCGTCAATCAATTGATAAAATTAAATATTGAAATATGTCTCTTCCGGATCACTGAATATGGGAGAATAATTAATAAAAAAATATAAAAACTTGTAGTACCCTTTATTAAAATACTTTTAAATATTTTAACGACTAGTTTCGACATACTACTTTTCTACTTATCTCTTTTCTGTTTAGGGCTACTTTGTAATTGAATATTTCAAAAAGGGTACTAACATTTTTATTTTTCTTTCTACTTTTCTACTTTTGTCGAAACTAGTCGTTGAAATATTTTAAAGTTTTTAATAAACAGTACTACAAGTTTTTATATTGTTTTTATTAATTTGAACATAATTAGCCCATAAAAGTGAAGTGATTTTAGGAGAATAATGATATATTCCAAAAACTCTTCTTTATTCTACATTTAGTGGTTGGTTGAAGAAAGCCTCGAATGACATTTCGAAGGAAAGTGGGTCTGGACTTATCTTCACAACAACATTTCTAAGCTCTAATCCTGGGTACAGAGCAATAGTAACCAAATTTTGGTCCTGTATCAGACAGTGTGATCAGCTGATTCATGTATAATTTCAATACTTAATATTCCGGTAGGTGAATCTAAGGAGAGTAGAATGAAAAGTATCCTAAGTTCATTGGGTGCAACAATAGAATACAGAAATGATTACCTATGTTCCTCTATAAATATTGCAACTCAACATAAGCAGGCTACTCATTACTCTTTATTCTATGGCTACTCTTTATTCTATGGTCGCATCCAATGTATTTAAATTCTAAAATTCTAAATTGGAAATAAATAAATTGAATTGAATTGAATTCAGAAAAAAGGAATAATTAGTACCAATGTTCATCTTCAAAGCCACCCAACATAGGTAATAATTATTTTTTCGATCTATGGTTGCATCCAATGCACCTATAATACATTCTATTCTACTGAACATAGAAGACTTCCCAACAATAGATTTAGGGTCAACAATATATTCAGTCTCTTCAGACTGAAGAGACTGTCGATTAGTGTGGAGCCTATAAAGCAATAAGCAGGAAGGGTTACGCGACTGATGCAAGAAGTGTGTATATTTGGGAGAAAGTCTGTGTGGTGGAGGGAGGGCGTAGATGGGATGCACTCGAGGGATGAACTGCGCTCCATCCATCTCCCCGTTGTGCAATTTGAACAGCCCCCCGGTTTATTATGAACCTTGCGGTCCCCAATTACGGGCCAACAGCTGTGGAAATTAATGGCGCGCTGCTTTTAAACTTGTAATTACACACGGCCTACAGGGAGACGTCCCACGCCACCCCTCTCTCTCACACCCCCGCCATAACCATCTCTCTCTTTCTCATATCATCGTCTTCACTCCTCCACGGAGCATCTCTTTCGCCAACTTTACACAAGTGATAATTTTTCGCAACAGCCAGCCGCAGATAGTGGAAATATTCGTTCGCTAATTAGATTTTCCGCTCCTAGCCAGGTGCTGCTGAGTCTGTTAACTTCTCTGATGAATTTAACATGTTGTAATATAAATTGAGAAGATTAACCTCTGATAGGATTATAGCATTATTTTCAAGCACTAAAATATTACTGGAATTAAAGTGTTCGAATTATCTTTCCCACATCATTCTGACTGGAGCATAGTTTTCTAGCATTATGATATTAGTAAGATCATAGTGTTCAAATAATCTTTTTAACATAAGTTTATGGAAATAAATCTGTCTATGGATTTGTGAGCTCCTCTCCACCCAACTGATTATAAATATTACATTACTGAATAAACTGTGATAATTATGATGATACTTCTTTCTTTGATAAGATTTTAGCATCACTTTTAAACAAGATATTGCTGAAATTAACCATGTTTTTTTTTCAATAATATTCAACAATGTATTTCCATAAGTTCTGTATTGTTGTACTGCTTGTTCATTGGGGGAAAAATTATAATTATCAATTATACTGTTGGATGATCTCGTTAATTAATTAATTTCTTAGAGAAGAGATGGTATCTCAATGGTATCTCATAGAGAAGAGATACCATGGGATATCTTCCTATACTATCTTTCCTCTATGATAATACTCATTGAATTGTCACATCAATATGACTGAGAATAGGAATCATGTTTATTACGGGAATTGATAATACGAATTGTCTTTAATAGAAGGAAACAGTGCAGTGTTTGAAACAGAGAATACTCTGATGCAATCTGAGGAAGTAAAGGTGGAAGAGACCGAAGTGAAGAGGAAGAATAGGATCACGGCTGACTGGTTCCCGGTTCCCAGTTCCGGGGAGCGATCACTCCCTCAGGATTATTGGTTTCCCAACGGGAACCGGTCTCGATCAAGCCAACCACTTTGTTCGGATTAAAGTCGAGAGTGGAATTCAAATGGACCAGGTCTTCCTTGCACTGTCTCCCTCACTCTGTTCCCTGTTCCTGTTACCTGTTCCCTGTTCCAGTCGAAAAGCGTTTTCTGTCGGTCGGATTCAGCCACTTCCGACGTTTCTCGGTTTCGATTGGATTCCGATACCTCTCCACTCTCTTCGCACCTTCTCTCCTCGAGGTCTTCTTCGATCAAAACGTTGAACCTAATTGTTCTATCCCTTCTAATCTCATTCTCAAATCAATTCGATTAAAATATAATGGATAAGAAGTCCAAAGTGAGAAAAAAATTGTGAGACTATTCCATATTAAGTGTCTGTGATGACATATTACTTGAGCGAGCAAAAGATCATTTTATTCTTTTATTTTTGTTTAATAGGTTTTTGATTCTGTATTCAAATTTTTTAAATAAGTGCAATATTTCTTAAGTTTTTAATTTATTGTGATACATTCTGTGATCTATTTAGAGTATAAAATCAACCTTAAAATTAAAAATTTCAAATCATCATTCCTGGACCGAAAATCAAGTGACGAAGCAGTATGAGATTACATAACCTTATCTTTTGGACAACATTAACATTTTATCAAAATTTTTGGAGAGAAATAGTACAGGCTCAGCCTAGTTTTTCCTCCAATGTCATAATTGTATTATGATTATAGTATTTTATACAATAAATAAAATAAAATAAAATAAAAATAAAAAAAATTCTTTCGATTTCAAATTCAATTCATCCAATTTCTTCTTCTTCTTCATCCTCTTTCATTCAAGGTTTAGCCTCTTGCCTGTTCCGACTCACTACAGTAAATTATAATCTAATCTACTGCAATAAAGTATTATTTACTAGAATTCAAATGGAAAAGAGAAAAATGTTTGGCTATCCCATATTTTATTGCCATTTTTTCCGAGTTCTACCTATATCTCTATCTCCTATGGAGTGGTAGTTGAGAATTTTCAAGGGAATCCTCTCTATTGGCATTCTGTTGACATGCTCTCTCCACTGGTTGCTATATGATATAACCTTTTCAATCATGTTGAAGGCACGCAATCCAATTTCCTCATGAAATTTGTTATCCCGAGGAAGTGTATTTGAATAATTTCATAATGAAATGTAAGAATTCATCATGTGTATTCCATATCCTTACTTCTAAGTATTACTTCTTTACTCCTTACTTCTATTCTTCTTACTTCTTTTTTATAGAACAAATGCTTGTATTTTTTACAGAAATTATGCCTTCTATATGGGCCACATGAATGTTAAACGCTAATCTTCAATTATATAGCGATATAGATACATTTTTGTTGAATAATGTGTTTTATTCCGGGTTTGAATCAGCAGCTTATTTATCTCCAGTTTAAACCGATATGGTGCATATGGGCCTTATTCGTAGGGTGCGTACAGACTCATACGCCATAACATCAACATCAGATGTTATTCTTATTAAATATATGTTTTTGTACATAAACAGTAAGATGCAGATAAAATAAGCATAGTATCAGCTGATGAAAAGTGAAATACGCTTGTTCGTGGCGCATAAGTCTGTATGCACATTGATACATTGTATATTATTCTATCGCAAGTGCTACTGATTCAAATAGTTCTAATAAACCATTGATTGGCTTCAATCACTTGCGGGATGATTCTAGTTTTGGTAGAATTTTCGAAAAATATGAGTGGTTTGGTAGAAGTATCATATATTGGCTGTTATAGTGTTGCGATAGGGAGGGGGCCGATTTAGTTCAGTGGAAAGGCATTATCAGCCAGCACTGCTGGATTACCTAATGGCCCGGATTAAAGATGGCGGCCACCGGATATTTGGCCCGTGATGGGCTGGAAACAAACTAATGGACTCCGGATAGTAGTGAGTCACCAGTACTGACTTTATTGATTCCCTTCCGAAGATAAGAAAACGCCACTGGTTACGACCATCGGTCCCTTGTTGATCTTCCTCCTCCACCACTCTTACTTTCTTTATCTTCATCCTCTTCCTTGACCAACGTCCATTATATCTCCATCCTCTTCCTCGACCAACGTCCACTCTCGGCGCTTAATTGTCATGATAAGCACTGCTGACCGCATAAAACATAGATCCACCCTCCAAATGTGAAGTACCAGTCTCCAGGGGTCTGACTCTCGATTGAGTTAATGCCTATTAAATCTCCTCTGCTAACTTGGCAATGAGATTCATATCTGGCAGGAATGTATTTCCAGATCTATCTATCAAGATTGATATGGGTTTTTGAGCTATAATGAGAAAAGTAATGATCCGTCAGTAAAACAAGAGCAACAGAAGAACTGCTATCAAAAAAAAATAAAAAAATCATGGCACCCTTCTTCAACATATATTTTTCATTATTTACAAAAAATTTGGATGCTGCAAAATGTATCTTGAAGAAGGTTACTTCGATTTTTGAATTCTTATTTCAATACAAGTTGCCCTGAACAAGAAAGTCAACTACTGTAATTATAAGTGAACTACTATTATAATTATAGAGAATCCAGACAGGTTCAAGATTAGTGGAATAGTTCTTGATTAATCTTTGGTTTCCTCTCCACAAATCACTGAATATATTACATGAGGATAGTTGCATTCATTTATCTATTTATTGCCAAAAAATTCACCAGGAAAACTTCTGCAATGATAATTACTACTACTTCTAATAATAATAATAATATTGGGAAACTATGTTATGAATTTAATTCTCCTCATTACATTGAGGTAGGCCTAGAACCTTGATTGCAGAAGAACTTGCACTGAGACATGGCATGAAACGTAATTGCAGAAATAAGTAAAAAAATTGTGGGAGCAGTTGTGGATGGAAATTATTATATAAATTCATTTATTTATTATATTTTAATGAATAAATTATAATTACAAATTATATATTATAAATTATATAATTAACAGACCATTATAATAAATTACTCTTTTATAAGGCGGAGTTTAGACTTCAGAGTATTCTCTACCACTCTACCTTGACATTCATTATGAAAGTGTTGTGTTATAATACAAATGAATAAAATCGTATTTGAAACAATAGATTCATTCGAATGGATGTAGAAGAATGGGGAACGGGAGGGAGAGAGATAGGAAAGAGGTAACACCAGTTGGCTCAGCTGTTAAAATGAACGTTCAAACTTCGACTTGCTTCGTTCAACTCCAACGGTTGGTACAAAAATGTTTTATAGAAGAAAAAGATAATTAAAGTTCCAAGGAGTTTTCCAACTCGCGAAGGTTGAGATAATGGCTCCGAATTCTTTCGGACGCGAGCGGCGTCTTCGTTTTCTGCTTCTTCTTTATCTTCTCTTTCTTTTCTACTTTTTCCTTGTCCGGAATTCTTCATCTCAACAGAGCGTGGTTGAGGGGAGAGGGGAGTCGATAGGAAGGGCCTTATCAATTTCGTACCCCATTCTTATTCCCCACGTTCTAAACGCGCTGGTCCATCCCTTCCCCTCGCCAACATTCTGCCTGCGCTTTAAAAGTTAATGAGATTTTTCTCTGTACATTTACTTAATCGAGATTTCTTTTTTAATTGCTTTTCACACTAGCGCCAAACTTGTCCTTAGATAAATTAGAGACTTTGTCAATTTCGAGACCCGCACTCTCTATTGCATCTTCAAACTCATTTTATCCGGCTCTTCATCTCAGCAGAAGATCGCTCACCTTCTTCCTGAGACGTCGACAAGGCCTCTCCCCGCCTCCTCCTCCATCTACCCTCTCCCCATCACACAGAAAAAGGCAGAAACAAAGTCGAGATTCGTTCGTTCGTTCGTCAGTGCAGGATTTAGATTCCATTTTAGATTGACCAGCTGCAATCCGACTTGCCTGGCACTAACTCACCGTCTACAGCACAGCAAAGATAGCTGCGCCAGTATCTGTCCCCTGAATTAAACATGAATTAAGGCAAGTGTAATGATCTTGAGCCTGAAAGCTGCACTGCATTTTTCCATTGTTCAACTCCGAATAAAATGGTATGCCATCAGAATGAAACGGGGGATCAGACTCTTTCACTGATACCATAAAGTAAGTGAATATTACTTACTCATTTACTTAAGTAAATATGATTACTTATTTAATCTGTGCTGATACGCAACTCCAATGAGCAGATAAAACTGAAAAGTGGACTCAAATCAGTTCAAGTGGATAGCATAACCTATGATTTCTATTCATTCATAACTCTACCTTCATTGTATTATCATCCATCCCATCATCATCACCTAGGCTTAAAATACTTCTACAAAGTCGCCATTGTAAAAAAAATAAATAAATATTAATACGTACAAATTGTTATTCAGAAATTCAAGCTTGACAAATAAATAGCCTGGTGTAGTAAATGATTTCGTCTAGTTTTCAATTTCAATGTAATTACAGTAAGACTCTATTATCAAGTTTATTTATAGGCTAGATTTGACAAATCAACCCCCGTATCCATCCTTATCCATCCTTGAGAATTGAAAACAAGTAGACAATATTGATAGCTTATAACGATAAAAAAGGAAAGACAAAATCTCTCATAAAAGATCACTATATCAAATAACATTCCAAAATAGTGCCATCTGCACAGTGCCAGTTAGCACGAAATTCCATCTTAAATTGGATTTAATCCATATCAAGTCTCATTTGCCATAATGTAGTTCATTTCGAGTTTATTTATATTTATTGGATAGAGTAAAAAATACAGTAGTAGGAAAAGGAAAAACAGGCTATTGCCCAAAACTTCTTCAATTTCCTAATTTTGTCTCAAATTGTCCAAATATTATGTAGGTTATTTGAGCCACAAGCTGATTCAATCCAGTATAAGTTCTCACTGTGCAAACGGCACTTAATCTGATAGCATTCAGAATGAGTGAATTTATAGAAGCCGTTGTGATCATAGCTTAATGAAGATGAAGGTCACATAAGCTTAAGGCTGTTGGATGTCATTTACAAAACTCATTGAGAAATTGAAAGCAGCTGACAATAGGCCTACAATTAATTCACAAAGAAGTATGATGAGAGGAATCAAATTGAATAATATTCTAATCATGTTAAGAGAAATCATACATTGAAACAAAACTCCATACTCCTTATGTACTCTTATATACCTCTAATAATCTTATACACCATATGATTATCTAACAAGACTACATAATACTTACATACTCTTATACATACATATGTAATAATGTATGTACATAATGTATGTGAGGCATTGAAAGCAACTGATACTCCATAGGCCATACATACTCCATACATACATTACATACTCTAATACTCTTATTTCCATACTCCATACATACATTACATACTCTAATACTCTATCTCCATACTCCTCTATAATTATCAAAACATTTTTGAAGAAGTTGACAGATTGTACAGAATTGAAGAAAGAACTGGTGAATAAATGAGCTAGAATGAGAGAGAGAGATCTTAATAGAAAGAAGAAGACGATCGAAGCAGGCATGCAATCGTGAGCAAGACTATTCGCTTTGAGTGCAGTGTTATGTGTTGATGAAGGGAGGGGGTTGGTTGAGGGTTGTAAGAGGGCGGTTGAGGAGTGAGAGGGTAGGGGTTGAAGCCGAAGGCTTTGTCGGAGCTGTCACCGACAGACGAAGCGCGGCTGATTGATGAAAGAGGCAGCAGTCGCGGGAGAACCGGAGGCGGCACTTGAGAGACGGCATCCACCGCCTCCACGCGGCAAAGTGCATCGGCCACCCGCCACCGGGGGCAGAAGGCAGGCATGATACACTCTCAGGCCTGCACTTCACATACCACTCAATACAACGTTCAATACGGTTCTTATCCTCGTTCAATATACAGTCCTTACCCTCGTTCAAAAGGTAAGGTTTTGTATTGTATCGCCACCACATTGGTTCTACTTTACTGTCTAATGACAATAATATTCTTTACATTGGGCTTGTTTAGAAAGTTACGTTTGGGGAAATACTTGAGAAAACTCTTTCAAATACAAATTTATTTGTTCGTTGTACAAATTCTTACATACAATCACCGGATATGAAGAAAAAAAATATATATATATTTATATCAACAGTAAAAAAGGACTTGAAGCTGATAAGATTGATGTCTGATCGTGAGTTTGTATTAAGAAGAGAAGGAAAAAAAGCATTCGAACATAATTGATCATAGTTCCAAATATTTCGTTTAGTTAATAAGCGGACGAAGAAGGAAATTTAATGAGAGATGTTTCGGAAGATTTCATGATATTATTCGAGAATTTAATGAAGGTTGTATTGAGTAAACTTCCTCCATCAGAGAGGAATTTAATTTCTTGCATGACTGTACGATAGATTAGTAAGAACTGATTCTAAGAAGATTCAGTACGATTGATTCAAGAACCAGTGAAAGTGAATCTAAGAAGATTCAGTAAGATGGATTCAAGAAACAGTAGAACTAAATCTTGGAAGAAAATATAGCTGTTCCTTCTTGCTGTTTTCTCACTACCACAGTACATCTCTGAAGAGTTCGTAGAGGGAGAAAAACAAAGTTAAAAAAGTTCAAGAATGAAGGGGAACCGGTAGATTGTTTCCTGACGGAAAAGTAAAAGGAAATGACGTGAAAAAATGCTGCTTACCCAATTTAGGTGGCCTTGCAAGGGGAAACACGACATTAGCAAGGGCGCAGACCCTTACCGAAAACTTGAATTAGAAAACAGATTAAATGAAACAGCAGCAAACGGGATGAGAATCTAGTGAGAAGTGGATGTAATGTTAGGATGGGATTGGATGCTAGTGTTCAATTATTAATTCATTCATGATAAAATAGAATCGAAGAGAATTCCTTTGTAAGTTCATCGAATCTTGTGCAATTTCTGACGAACATGAACAAGTTTCTTCTTCTCAAAGTATGATCTAAATCGTACAGGAACTAGCAATTCGAGACTTGGGACTTGATGGAGGAGATAACTTGAAAATATAACCTGTGTGGTCCCGAAATCATGGTCGTGTACCGAATAAAATTCTGTAGAATTTGACAACATATGTGTGTTTCTATTTAATAATGATAGAGAAGAGCAATTTATCTTTATTTGTTTCCACGAGAAGCACATTTATTTCTAAACATGCCTCTATTCCTCATATTGTTATCTATGAATAGATATAAAACAGCAATACACAACAGAGAGAATATATACATTGAAATTATCTACTCTATGACACAGCTTTATACATCTATTGCCTCATATTGTTATCTATGAATAGATATAAAACAGCAATACACAACAGAGAAAATATATACATTGAAATTATCTACTCTATGACACAGCTTTATACATCTATCTCTCGAAATTATTCCTAGAACTACAGAAACCAGAAGTTCAAGACTTGATGGAGGAGATAACTTGAAAATATAACCTGTGTGGTCACGAAACCATGGTCTTGTACCGAATAAAACTCTGTAGAATTTGACAATTATGTGGGTTTTTATTGAATAATGATAGAGAAGAGGAATTCATCTTTATTATTGTAACCACGAGAAGCACATTTATTTCTAAAACTTATACATTGGAATTATCTACTCTATGACACAACTTTATACATCTATTTCTAGAAAGTATCCCTAGAAAGGATTCAAAAATCAATGCTCCACTCGATAAGCCTCTCAAGCTGCGAGGAATTTATGTGCAGGCACTCGAATTGTTAGGAGAGAAAGAAGTATTTAAGCAGAAGTCTGGTGACAGTGGAAGGGGTTGAGAGCAGAGGAGAATGGTGAAGGTTGAGCTAGAACACAGAGGCGGTTCTGCTGTTGTTGCTAAGCAAAGGCGAGAGGCATTATCAGAATCCCTCTGATGGTAGCAGCTGGAGCATCAGCATCACTAGAGGCTCTAGGAAAGGGGCCTCCGACTAACAGCAAGGAGGGTATATGGAAATGTACTCCGAATATATCATTCTGGTGACAGCGCAATTTCTGTTATCTGGGCTTGAGCACTACCCCCTCGGCCCCCTCTTCTTTTGTTGTCACCCGTCGTCCGCACGCACGCACGCACACACCCGCCCCTGCACTCCCAAAATAAACATTTCCTTCGAATTCGCTTGTTATTCTTTGTTCCGGCTGCGTTTTCAAATTAAAATTTCGCCTTAAATTTAGCTCTCACTAACAATGCTGCTCGCAAACGCGAAATGTCTCCGAAGACGCAAAACGAGAAAAATGGCGCTGAGTGCTGCCTTGTGGTAACATTTTGAAATAGAGCAGTCTTGAGACTCCCACACTCTGTAAAGATAAATTCTTCAGTTTTCTTCTCAATTCCAGGAGTTGTGCTAGAAGCTATCAAAATAATAATAATAGATTGTGTCAAGAAGAACTCATTCACTGATAATAGTAATCAAACTCTTCAACAAACTGTAGTTTTCTTCTCAACATATCAGAAAATCTCTCTCCTCTGTGAGAAAGCTGTTCGTTTTCCCACATTCGAGTATTTATCAATACATATCATTCAACATTTTTTTCTTAGATGTTAATTCGAATTTCTCTTAGTTCTCTTCTGATAAAGCAGTATATTACCTTATGATTGTCTAGCTGAGAAATAGGCATTAAGTCTAAATCACAAGTGCTCCATATTGATTCTCACATCTGAATGGCTATGTATGAGAAGAAAAGAGACATCAAGCTGGCTTTAGAATGATGAATGACAAATTTCAGGTTGTCACAAACTTGAGTAAAACTCATGTGAGATTTAATGATAATTTTAGGAGACATCCAGATATTATGAAGGTTTTTTGAAATTCTTGTGAGATGTTCTCAACATTTGTCATGGATTTAGAATGATGAAAAATTTCAAGTTGTCGCATTTTTTTTAAATTCTTGAGAGATTATCATGATAATTGTTATAGACATCCAGAAACTGTGAAGGTTTTTCAAAATCCATGTAAAATGCTCTCAATAATTGTCTGTGCCATTCAAATATTATAAAGGAATATGGGAGAGAAGTGAAATGGAAATAGTAATGATCGGAGAACGAAAAGTTTGAAGTCGGATGTACATTCAATTTATCTGATTCTACAGTCATATACGTATGTATTACAGTGGTGAGGGAGGGAGAGACAACGACATGTTCTGTAATTTTCCACTTGTCTTACTCGAAACAGAAGAGCGATGAGACGATGTAGGAGGAGAAGAAAATGAAAGAAAAAGAAGGTGGGAAAATGAAGTTTAGGGGGAAAACCCCCTGAGAAGAAGCTGGGGAGAAAGAAAAGTCGACAAGGAGGTAACCGTTGATTTATATGCCAGATGAAAATGTCACAGCTTTCTCCAAGTCGCTCGTTATCGCATTGCAAGCATCGCATGGCAACCCCCCCCCGCACAACCATAGCAGTAGGATGGTGGGGCATTCCCGCCATGATGGCAGCTGAGATCTCTTTAAATTCTCAAAAATACCCGCTGTGAAGCTCCCTGGAATAAGGGTTCCTTCATCTAACAAGGAAATAAAATATGGTTTTGGAAAGATGATTTCTATCGATTGCTATGATATATCTATATTGCAATATTTACAGTTGGAAAAATAAAGGATCACTCCTAGAAATAATGATTAAACTGATTGGTAGTGAAATTGAGAGTACAGTATCAAGTATTAAAAGTATTAAGTGGAATTTAAAGTAGCTGTGGTTGAAATATCTGTCGTACTTGAACTCATTGCAACATTCAAGAATTTTTGAGAAAGGTACAACTATCTGTTGAGATTTAAACATCAATCTAGATTTAAATTAATTTAGTCATGTAGAGGAATGTATAATCGATAATCATTCAAAATTCATTTTTTTGAAATAATCGATTAATGGTTTTATAATTCATGTAAACTTTTCAATTGGAGTTCTCATCTCGAATTAGATTGTATGCCCATATTATAAGTGTTGCATAAAGTTGGAAGTTATATCAAATAGAGTATAATAGAGTATACCACTGTGCTGAGTGATTGGAAAATGCAACTGCTATAGCTCTCCTACTTTGAAAACAAGTCATCAGAATTGTTATACCTTAAGACAAGGAAGATTGCTACAGAATCAATTAATATTATGAATATTTCTAGAGGATAGACTGAAAATATTCACGATTCAATGTTACGAGAATGATCCAGACCTAATCGTGTACCATTCGACCTTGACCAAAGACAATGATTACACGACATACAAAAGTGTCTGCAGTTGTTCGAGCACGATTACAAGACTACAGACTCAGTATAAAATGTAGGGAACATTGGCGGCAAGATTATCTTATTTCTCATACTGCAGATTATGTGGATCAACTTGTGCAGATTGGAATAGATGAATGATACGTTTTGAATGAAGATTTTACTCACTAGCAGGACGGAAAATTCGCACTCACCTGGAACAGAAAAAAGACAATTATTATAATGGAGATAGATTTACAATTCTCGAAGATAGATTAAACTATTGTAATTATTTTATCAATACTAGAAACTGATAGTCAATCGTAGGATAATTTCAAAATACACATGTATACCATGTTTGATCTTAAAATTAATGTGGAAGAACTCGAATACTATTACATTAGTACTGGAAACTGATAGTCAATCGTAGGATGATTTCAAAATTTACATGTATGCCATGTTTAATCATGAAATTAATGTGGAAAAATCCGAATTCTGTAATATCAATACTAGAAACTGATCGTGGGATAATTGGTAAATTCATGTGTATATTATGCCAAATCTTGAAATTGATGTGGAAGAATTCGAATTGTGTAATATAACTTGGAATCTATGTAAAATACAGACACAACAATCAATCAAGCACTGGAGTAAATCTACATTCCTTGACATAACCAAACTTGATAAATGAAATAACTCAAAAAATACCATCATGCGAAATAAACCAGTTTTCAAGTGATAAGTGAGGAATGACCAGTGGTTTTATTAGTTTCTCTACAGAGAAGAAACAGGTATTATTTGAGGATACAAATACAATTTAAACGAATGAATAAAATGTATGCAGCATAAACTTAATGGATCTAGTTTCGGCCTCATCGGCTATAGAGTGCATTTCAAGATTGGATACGATCCAATTTAATTGTTATCGGTAATTGCGTGAAGCTAGTCGGATTTCATTCCTCCAAGACAACTATAACATCCGTGTTAATTGCTTCATTACGGATGATTTAGAATTTAACTGCATTTAAAAGTCGCTCCAGATTGCAGTTCGATAAAACATCTTCGATTGCGTGCCGAAGCTCCTGGTGATAAATTCATTCAAGGCAATAAATGTCTTGCTAAGTGGTCTGTAGCAAAAAAGTTGATGGACTTCGGAATGGGTTGATATGCAGAGGATGATTGGAGAGCAGAGAATGCAACAACACACAACACATGCTAAAGAGCTTTAACGTCATTTCATTTGTAATTTTCAAAGAAAGGCCTTCATTAGTTATAAGAAATCTGGCTGTTTATCTTCTTATTCATAAGAAGAATCTGAATCATGTGAAATGTACACAATAATTCGTATAAATGGATGGATTAATTATGATTATAAGATATCAGCCTCCAACAATAGTCTCAAACGTTACTTGATGAGGAAATCCTTAATTTATCATTTCATATTCAACCTGTGATTTTGTAAATCTACTTATTTGAATCGAGACGTTAATGGATGTGGTAAAATGCGGAAGAAATCAAGGAAAGGGAGAGGATATTTCAATAGAAAAAAACAATGTGCTGGATGTGAAAGAGATCCAATAATTGGAGAGAATATTACTAGAAAAAGACAATATGCTGCTTGTTATTTAAAGTAATGATGACATTGAAACCTCTCAAGTATTATTTCAGTATGTTATCCTAGAAAAAGACAAGCTAGTGAAATTCTGGTCGTCATGACTGAGGTTTGAAGACGTTTTCAAGATGGGATAGATTGGACGACCCTATTCTAATCTGTGATTAGAAAACCTAATATTGTAATTGGAAGCTAGTTTCCAGTTATTTCTGCTGAACATGAAATCCAGAAGATCTCATTACAGCCAATCCACTCCAGCTCTATTAGACTGATAGAGCTGTTTCGCACAGTGAAGGAATGCTTGTCTACAGTGACGTTATCTTCTCAAGTAGCATAAATATAGTGACTTTATTATTGACCACACCCCACATTTAATCAGCTCAGATAATTACAAGTGGTCATCCAATCTGTTTCCTCAGTCCATGTACAGGGGACATTTATATTCACCTTATCAGCAGTGTCTGAAGTCACTCTTATCTCAGAGAACTATATCCTGATTTATTTTTATCTCTACAACCCTTCACATAGGCTTAGTTGATATCTGATTCTTTCAATCTAGTAGTTTTCATAAAATATCATCATCATTAACAAGAATTTGTTAATTTATCCAAATTTGGGAAAGGAACAGTTTTGAGCTATAAGCCTGTTGTTCCTTTCCCAATCATTCATAGATGAGGATGTAGATTGATATAGATTGTATCTATCAATGTATAAATACATAAATGAAGAATCTACAATTTATTGATGTCTGATTCAATCAAGTAGTTTTCATAATATGCAAACAATCTGTATCAAATCACATTTATCAAGATAACTATCACAGCTATCCATTTTAAATACTCACTGTTATTTCTAGGGCTACTGAAAGCATTAAAAACACTGAAAAATATAATATCGAGTAGCCTTTCTATCATAACACTTGTTTGTTTTATTTGTTGTGATAGAATATAAGGTTCCTTGATATCATATTCTCTTGTGTTTAACAGCTATCCACTATAGAAAGTAGTGGAGAATGAAAAAAGGGAGCAATTTCGTCATGTAACTTTCAATGAATTGGATTAAATGTGGTTTAAATGGAAGAGGGGGCTCTTATTGCCACAATTTCGCCCACATCACTTTTATTGTAAATTGTGAATGAAAGTAATTTATCTATCTACCTGTCTAAGACTTTTCCTAGGTCTCTATCTAAAGGTGCATACAGATATACGCGCCGCGAACATGAGCAATCCACTTTTAATCAGCTGATTATATCTGTATTTTTACAGAAACAGTAAGATACAGATATAAAAAGCTTGGTATCAACTGATTAAAAGTGAATTGCTCATGTTCGCGGCGCGTATATCTGTACGCACCTTAAGACCTGTCTGTCTAAATCTCACTATGGCATGATAGTGAAAACTGATTCATTCCTGTATCAAATCAACACAATGGAGTTGAGAATATTCCAATAAAAAGCTTCCACTTTTCTAGATTCTGATTAACAGTCGAAATAGAATTTAAGAGAAAAGCCGTTCACCTACTGAAAAAGCAGAAAAGCTGTTCATCTATTAAAAAGCACACACCACCATCGAAATCAATAAAATTTTGATAGTAATCCACCACGAACAACATGATACCACAGAAATCGATCTCCCCAATCACCATTCCATCGCAGTTGCTCTAACTCGATGTGTGCGTGAGTGAATACGTGCTACGTGAGTTGTATGTGTGGGTACCCGCGGGAGGGATGAGAGGGTGGAAAGGAAGGGTGGTGTGGGGTGGAGTGAAGTTTTTGGAGGGCTGAAAGTACTCAGCCGGTCGGCGTAATGGAAGTAATCCATTTGCATCCATTTCGGCTGCTCGTGTGATCAAATTAGTGGCACAATGGGCCTGCGACACTTACTGTTTGTTAGCCGTTTCCGCTATAGTCTAATGCAGCCGGCACCATCCCCGCTTGGTGTCTCCCTTTCAAAATTCCAAATTCTAAAATACCCTTTCCGGGCTTCCTCCCTTCTTCTTGCGCCTGATACTTTTGTCTCCGCTTTAAACTTTATTGTTTATCGCTTTGTTTTGCTACCACTTTCGCTGACACTTCCAGCCTAACACGAAGCGACGTTCAGGGTGTTTGTGCTGCTTCTGCTGCTAAGTAAAAAATAATGCTTTTTTGAGTCGCCTCTCCATTTTCCCTGATCACAAACAAATGAACCGCTGAAAAATGAAGATTTGCAACCATCAAATCTACTCCACTACTCTCATCCAAGTGTTACAAAAAACTTGGGGTTTTCGTATCAATGATACTTCTTTGAACTCCATACAGGAATGTTAAGTCTGTGATATTCCTCCAGATAAGATTGACTTCCATTATGCGAATGATAAGAACGCTTTATTTTACTTTGAAATGCTCTTCTTTGAAACACAAATGATCAATAACTAGCTAGAGTTATTTCTCTCCATTACAATGTAAAAATCGATATAATCATAACAGATAATAACAACAATATTCAAGTTTTTAGCAATATCTGCTTCAAATCACTATTTATATATTCATTTATATTCAAATATTGATAGTATTGTTTCCAGCATGCTTGAATTTTTGCGGTTCCGTTTTTAAAAGACAATACTCTTGCAAATTAATGAGTTATAGATTGTATGAATCAAGTTTCTTAGTATTATTCAATCAACCAAGCCTCAGCCTCAGAAAAAAAACTGAGTTCCACAATCTATTAGTGTCTGAAATATTTCAATGAGACAGATTCCATGACCTCAACCAATATTGAAAAAAAAATAATCATTTCCATAATCTGTGAGTGAAATATTCCATAACTCCAATATCTGAGACACACTCAATTTGAATGGAGTTAACTTACTTATTCAGACTTTCAGGCAGAACTATAGTGAGGTCCACGTTATAATGGCAGTGGAGAAAGATCGGAGAACAACGTTGCCGAACCTCGGTCTTGTCAATGCCTTCTATAGACGGTAGCTGATAAAGGTTTATTGATGTGATATCAACTGTTCATTTTTGTTTAAAATAATCATTCATATTTTATTAAGAAATAACTTATATTTTTCAATAATTTCATAATGAATTTTTATAATTGAGATTAAATATTTTGTTAATCAATTATATTTCTACATTGTTAAAAGACGATCTGGCAACAGAGCAAAGCGAGAAAGAGATAGCGCTATTAACTTTGTTGAATGATAGACAAGGATAGCAATACCATTGCTAATCAAACATTGTAATTATAACGTGGACCTTACTATAGATAGATAGATAGATACAAGAAATACGGTTCAAGAAATTCCACTGGGAACTGAAAAAATTAGGTAGGTGGAAGTAGTGGGTGATAAACGACGATGTAGTCTGTGGTGAACTGCTGCTGGACTAAGAAATGAAACCAATGCTACTACCTTCCTACGCAGCATTACTATAACGAACGTATTCAGTCATAAATCGCACCTTCAGACGGAATTCGTTAAGATGAACGGACAGACGAACCGAGGGAGTGACCAACACCGGAATTAACATGACTACTGCCTCAGACGCAGAGGCGTGTACAAACACGGTTCCAATTGACAACCTCTATCCAGTTTCCAGTTTTCATTCCATGTACTTCAGGAGCTCTGCTGATGAATGGAAAATAGCTGCCTCGAAAAATGACAACCTCTAGATAATCAATAATAAGAACCGGAATGTGTTCATTGTTCAATAGAGTTCCATTTATACAGTAGTTTTATGCAGTAATATATCAATTTCTCTTTCAGAATCGAAACACAGGAAATGGTTACCGACGATAGTTATCTACGTTCTGAATTTGATTTGTTTAATCTAGTAATTATTTAGCATTGTATTGGAGGGTTGAGTGTAAGAGAGGGCCGGCTGCGCCCTAACTCCATCCTCCTGGGTAAAAAAAGGCAGCGATTTTTCTTTCCTACCAGAGATTCAAGTCTGTTTATTTAGTTTTTTGGTACTACTTTTTTATCAAATTGTCTATGTTTGTGACGTTCGCATTTTTATTTAGTCTATGGTTCTACTTTTGAGGAATTATTGATGTACAGTAGTTTGATGATTGAAAAATGTGGGAGTAAGACTCAATTAATTTTTACTCACTTTCAATCTTAGAATAGCTCTAGAAATTCCACTATGAAGTAGTATGTTTGTTAATTTATTACATAAAGCGAACAAATACAATATTTAGATAATAAAAATAAACATCCGCACAAAATTTCTTCTATTCAATAATTTTGTTTAGTTGTTATACAGAAGAGACAAATTAATTATTGAATAGTGAGGCCCTTGTTATAATGACTGTATTTGATTGGTATTAGGTGTTGCTATCCTTGACTATCATTCAACAAAGCTTTAGTTGTTATACAGAAGAGACAAATTAATTATTGAATAGTGAGGCCCTTGTTATAATGACTGTATTTGATTGGTATTAGTGTTGCTATCCTTGACTATCATTCAACAAAGCTATCATTTTCCAGCTCCACAACGTTGCCAGATCGTTTTTTGGCACTGTAGAATAATATAATTGATCAACAAAATATAAAATTTTAATTTTATTATGGAAATTAATTACTAAATCATTGAAAAAATATTTTCTTGGTGAATGGAATATAATTTGTTATTTATAGCACGAATGAACAGTTAATATGTGAGAGGATACACAGTTAATATTCAGTTGATTTGGGAGAAGATTAGCACAAGGTTACCTTATTTTTTCTCTCCCTATCATTTTGATGATGTAATTATTGTATGAATCAATGAATAAAGAATAAATATCACATGATATACACCGGTATCAGCTATCCTCTACAGGAGCCAGTGGCCTGGCAGAGAATTGACAACGCTGTTCTCCTATCTTTCTTCACTGCCATTAATATGTGGATCTCACTATAGCTTTGCCTGAAAGTCTGAAAAAGTAAGTTAACTCCATCCAAATTGAGTGTGTCCCAGATATTGGAGTTATGAAATATTTCAAACTCTTACAGATTATGGGAATGATTGTTTTTTTCAATATTGGTTGAGGTTATGGAATCTGTCTCATTGGAATATTTCAGAGACTAATAGATTGTCTATTAGATAGACTTAAAACCGTATTCTTCAAATGAATAAAGACTACAAATAAACTAATAAATGAAGACTTAGAATAAATAAATCACACGGAAGTCAGATCTGGAGACAGAAATCTGAGACAAACAGTCTTGAACTAGCTACTAGAGCATTTGATATTAGGTTATCAGGCTGAATGAAGAAGCGCCTCACGTTTTAGTCGTGATGATCGAGTCAATGAGTGCCTTCCAGTCATGCTCATGACGTTCAAGCCGAATGAGATCTCGCGTGACAAGCGCTGTTAAAAAGGTGTCACCCAAGTATGTGAAGTGATGTGTGCGCCACTGCACTCAGCCAAGCAACACTCATAAAGGCAGCCTATCTATCTATTTATCTCTATCTATCTATTTATCTATCTATCTCATGAACTTCCTTGACTGCAACCAACCACGAACTGATCAAGTTTGCGTAATCACTCTAATGCCAGCAAGTAATGATAGTTTACATCCGAAGCAATGCTGATAACAGAATGATACTGCTTATCTATTGCTGGAATCAAGGATCACGACTGATATTGGAAAGAACTAATACGCAAAGCATTTATTATACACTACATACTCATTGAATAGTGATTGGGAACACTAGGAAAATGTGGTTGACAACATCTAGTTTCTTTTCCATCACAGAAAAACACTGGTACCCTTATTATATTAAGTGAATAATTGTGTATCACTGAATCAATAAATGAATAAAATGAGATGAAATATTTCATATCAAAGACGACTATTTTTGACAATAATTTGATTTTCAAAAGTCCATTCAAAAAGATTTGGAATGGATAATAGCCGGAATTAGTTGTGTTTGATATAAAATAATATGTGTTTGACATAATATGAATGAATTAAATATATAATATGGATACCTCCAAGTAACTAGACATCTATTGAAATACTTCATTGACTAGAAGAAATTTCAATTTACAATTTCTAATTTCTAATTTACAATTGAAATACTTCAATTTTATATGCTACACTACTCAATATTTCGCACTGCAATATATTTCAATTGAATAATGAATAATGATTCCCTTCTTTACAGAAACTAACTGAATAGGAATATTTCAATATCTTGCTTCGAGAATATCCAAGTTCGAGTATAAAAATACAGAATGACAAGTATTATAAAATTGAAAATTTTTCGTTGGAAAAATCCCATGTTTGAATTTGAAATACATGTATTGAATTACATCAGGTCTCAAGATTAATCATTCATAAAATTTCTGCTTTTACAAGGACAAACCCCTATTATTTATCAAATTAATAGGGATAACGCCCTATTAATTGGAAAATGAGGCTAATTCAAGAATGTAGGGAAGTAGTAGAGATGACATATTAAATTGTATGGTCCAAAATGAATTATTTCTACTCGGAAACATTCTATCTATGTGGTATTGACTTTGATGAAGTCTTAAAAAAGGTTAGTCATGAAATTTGATTGGGTTAATGAAAATCCACACGACCACAAAACTATTATTTTAATTGAAAAATGAGGCTAATACAAGAATGTAGAGGAGTAGAGTAGAGATGAGATACGAAATTGTATGTTAGATGAAGAAAATGCAAAGGAGTAGAGCGAGAGTGATAGGGGATTCTTCTTGTGAGGATGCAGGTGTGTAGCCGACGAGTCTAGTTTATTTATGACCTTCTCCGTTCTTTTTCTTTCGCATCACACGTTTTTTCATCATCCGAGCCTCGACTCCCACGGGCCCACCGTTATTTATGGAGCTTTTCCACGAGTTTTCCCTCCTTCATTTCCCCAGCTCCCTCGACCGTTTTACACCTCCACCGCACATCCTCGCTATTTTCATCACTTTCTCTCTCTCACACCCTCTATTCTTCTCTCTCTTTCTCTCTCTTCTGTCTCTGTTCGATTTCTCATTGATTCTCAAACTAATGGCAGATTTTTGACAGAATAACTGAGAAGAAAATAATGAATTGATACTTATGAATACGATACTGTAAAAGACTGGAAATACTGGTTATTAAGAGTATGATGTGATGTTAAAGCAGTATGGTATACGAAGGAATATGCTACTTGAAAAACTCAGTTATATCAATTGCTATTCCAAGTTAAGAGATTCCAAACAGGAAGAAAGTATGTGATGAATCAGACTTATTCCCAAAAATATATATTATTACTGCTGTGTTGTCCGTAATGCTGTGATATTTTCCCATAATGAATAAAAACAAATTCATGCATTCATTTATTTATTTACAATGCAAATAACACTAATGTAATAACATTGAAAGATAAAATAATAAGGTAGTCCTTGTGCTATTTTTCTTCCAAATTTATATATGACAAAGTCCAAGATAAGGTTAGAATTTCACGTGTAGAATTTTATCAAATTTTGGTCCAAAATAAACATTAAAACTATAAATTTTGAATTTAGATGGCTTAAATTGATAAATTGATTGGAAATATTCCACTCAATTACCACTTTTAACGAATAATATTGAGTTATTTATGAAATTTGGAACTATTCAAGAAACACAAACTCGTAAACACTAAAGCTCAGCTGATTAATGAGAAAAATAGAAAAGAAACAGGCACAAATGAAAATGAAAAATGCTTGGAAATTTCTATTTGTGTTTTTCATTTCTTCTATTCCCCACAGCAGTCTCTAGGAGAGTAAACTTTCTTATTTATCAATGACACTCCAAGAAATCAACTCATGAAAGTAAATTGTTGAAAGAAGGCGGGAAAGAAGAAACGGTAGGCTAGCTCTAATCGTAGAGTGACTATCTGCAGGTCTGTAATTTGCGAAATGACCAATCTCTCACTGTAATTAAGGGAGTAGGAAGAGCGGCTACACGACAGAGCGAGTTCACACCCTCTTGACCATCCCAGAAAGTAGCACCATGAGTGTTTGCAATTCCATCAGGACTTCCTGAGCTTCAACACTGGAAGTAACTGTCAAATAACTTGTGAAAGACAATAGGTTGGCTCCCAGTCTCATTACATGAGAAGTAACAGAATCATTAGTCGCATTGAAATTGGACTGTATCACTCCTATCAATGCTTTTATTAAGGCAGAGCTTTTATCTACTCACTTTTCTATACTTCTATACTTTCTATACTTTCACTTCTATCTATTCACTACTCACTTTATCTACTACTTTTTATGCTACTCACTCATCATGCTACTCGGTGGACTGTTGAAAATCATTTATGAAAATGTACTATAGTGGCCTATTAAAATTGTTTCTGATTATGTATTAATATTACTGAATACTATTACAAAACCTAGTCTAGAACATGGTACGCCATATTGGAGTAGGTAAATTTCCACACAGAAAAAACTAAACAAGTAGAGGACACATTATAAGAATTTTTTGTAACTAACTATTGTATATAATATTGTAATTTATCTAATACTTTGTGTGATTGATAAAAATCATTTGTAAAAATGTACTATAGGTGCCTATTAAAATTGTTTCTGATTATGTATTAATATTACTGAATACTATTACAAAACCTAGTCTAGAACATGGTACGCCATAGTGGAGTAGGTCAATTTCCACACAGAAAAAACTAAACAAGTAGAGGACACATTATAAGAATTTTTTGTAACTAACTATTGTATGTAATATTGTAATTTATCTAATACTTTGTGTGATTGATGTTGTAGTTTTATTTTTTTGGGAAATAAACATTATTTATTTATTTACTATTCAAATACTGTATGTTTCAAAAAATGGAAGATTGGGACTGCACCATGGAAAAGACAGTGTCAAGATTGAAATGGATTCAGTTTTAAGATTTTTATGAGTTTCATTCAAATTCACAATGTATGGAAACAACATGTCAATATTGATGACTGATCACATGACATATTTCGAGCATTGTTTGAGTAACTCGTTGAGTGAAAGAGAAGAGGAAGAAGAGGAAAATTGAATGTCAGGGCGGTCGGAGAAAGGGAAAACAAGACGGGAGGATAAGAAAGATAAAGGAGGAAAAAATGAGGGGAATACAAGTAGTAGGCTACAGTGGTGTATGTGGGTAAAAAGCAAGATTTGATGGAGAAATTGAAGGGGAAATTAGAAGAGGAGATAAAAAAAGATAAGGAAGAAAAATTGAGAGCTGAACGAAGAATGAATACATAAAATTGTAACAGGAAGAAAAAAGTGGAGAAGGAGATGGAAATTTTGAAGGAGAAGATGACGAAGAGGAAATAGAAGAAGGAGAAGAAGAAGAAGAAGAAGAAGGAGGAGGAGGAGGAGGAGGAGGAGGAGGAGGAGGAGGAGATAGAAAAATAAATAGAAGAAGATGATGATGATGTGGTGTATGTGAGTGAAAAGCTAGATTTGCTGGAGAAATTGAAGAAGGGATTGGAAGAAAAGTTAAAAAAAAGATAAGGGAGAAAAATTAAGAGCTGAACGAAGAATGAGTACAGTACATAACATTGTAACAGGAAGTCACTGAAAAAAGTGTATAAGAAGAAGTAAATTTCGAAGGAGATGATGAAGAAGAGGAAGAAGATGAGGAAGAAGAAGAAGAAGAAGAAGAAGAAGGAAGTGGTGTGAGTAGAGGTGATGCACCAAAGTGAGCTTCACTCTCTCACTTCAACAATATTCGTTGCCGGTACAGTGAGGAAATTGCCGCGAAGAAGGTTGAGGATGGACTGGACATAGGCCTACTAATGGGCACCGCCGGAACAATTGCTATAAATAAGTGATATCCGCTCGGGGGCCGACTGGCTGTCAGTCATCGAGGGGCTCCGCCCCTCCCGCCACCGGGCCAGGGGGGCATGCCCCACCCTTGGACCGGTCTCTCATGCCCAACACACCCACTCATTACCTAGGCTGGCTCGCCTGCGTCCATCATAGACCACGCGGTCTGTCTGACCCCCAAGGAGTATGCCTATATACTCTTCATGTGTCTGACCACTCACACTCCGCCACTGTGACCTTCACCTTCACCCTCTATTCTCGGTTCTCTCTCTTTCTCTCAACAATGACTTCGGTTTCAAATACAACCAGGAGAGACCTTTCTAGCTTCAATTGAAAACAGTGCAGGCCCACTTACATCATAATGCAAGTACAGAACTATGAGAGATCTTTCAAAGATTTTCCAATTTTCAAATGAGATTTGGTAGTTTTCATTTGGTATATAGTTTACAATTTAATAAAAACAATATGAAAATCTTGTAGAACCCTTATTTTTTGAAAACTTCAAAATAGTTCAACTATTGAAACTTTAAAGTTTTTAAAAGATAAAAAATAAAGGGTACTACAAGATTTTTATATTGTTTTTTTTTTAGTTTACAATTTGTATACAGCTTTCAATTGCTATGAATTGATTATTAATTATCATTTTATTCGACCTCCTCTTGTCAATCAAACAATTCTCAGGAGAATTGCTTCATCCTTTAAAATCGTTCCGAAATTATGCTTTCATCTAAGGTTTTTTCCAATCAATTAAAATACTCTGAGAACACTTCAAAATTCATTTCCTCTTCTAAATAGAATTTCCAGTTGAGAAAAACGAAGATGAACATTATCAGATCAACGATTTTCGGGAAAAAAATTATGAGAAGGGAATCTATAGATCCTTTCTCGGGAAGACATGATTAACTTCCCATAACTCAAAGACAGTAAGTAAGATACAACAAACAGTAACAACAAAATTACATGAAATTCTGCCGATGGTAAAAAGATTTTATACTTATTTTCATGAAAATTTATTAGTATAATTTATTAATTTCTCACTATGATATTATTATCTTGTTACTCAGTTTACTAAGTTAGGCTAGGCGCACACCAGAGCCTGGTAGATATAAGACAAGATATATATAATATAAGACAATACAAGACATGATCAGACACGTTCATTCACAATACTTAACATAGTTGCTTATGAATACATGTCTAATTGCAATGACTAATCTGTGTGAGATGCGTCATAAGCAGCTATGTGAAGTATTGTGACTAAACGTGTCTGATAATGTATTGTCTTGTCTTGACTAACTGGTGTGCGTCTAGCCTAACTAAACTTACTAAATACTGAGATTACTAAGTTTCTCAGTGGAATTATCAATAACAGAAGCTATAATCTGAATTAAATTATGTTTTTAAAAAAGGTTTGATTATGACACAGTCTATTAATATCTCGATTAAAAACAATATTTCCAGGCTCCCTCATCATACTAAATCTTTGAAAATGTCTAAAGACTCATGAAGCTCCGTATGATTGTTATTAAGAGCAATTAATGAAATCTGTTTCGATGGTGGTCTGTCTAATGGGATGACCTAGTGGAGAACACTCTCTTAACAACCAGAAATGCACTCTCATAGAGCATAAATACGAGCACATACCAGCAGCCTCTGATGAGATATAATTGCTGTTGATTGACGGTGCTGGGGGAGGTGCATGTGCGTGTGAGAGTCTGTCGATCTACTGATTTACGACTCTTATTGAGAGGTGGATGCTTCATAGTCCACAGTTCTCAGATGAGACATGTAGGAGTAGAGGATAGTTCTGAGAGTGAGCAAGTTGAGACAAGAGAGAGAGAGAGAGTGAGAGATTCCGAGATGGAATATTTTGAATTGTCGGAGCGTAATGTGAGAGACAGATAGAGTATAATCGAGCAGAGAGAGAGAGAGAGATTCGGAGATGGAATATTTTGAACTGTCGGAGCGTAATGAGAGAACAGATAGAGTATAATCAGGCAGAGAGAGAGAGAGAGAGTGAGAGAGAGAGAGATTCGGAGATGGAATATTTTGAACTGTCGGAGCGTAATGAGAGAAACAGATAGAGTATAATCAGGCAGAGAGAGAGAGAGAGAGAGTGAGAGAGAGAGAGAGATTCGGAGATGGAATATTTTGAACTGTCGGAGCGTAATGAGAGAAACAGATAGAGTATAATCAGGCAGAGAGAGAGAGAGAGTGAGAGAGAGAGAGAGAGATTCGGAGATGGAATATTTTGAACTGTCGGAGCGTAATGAGAGAAACAGATAGAGTATAATCAGGCAGAGAGAGAGAGAGAGAGAGAGAGAGTGAGAGAGAGAGAGAGTGAGAGAGTGAGAGAGAGAGAGAGAGTGTGTGTGAGAGAAACAGTGATGAAGAGACAGAGAGAGAGAGAGTGAGTGACAGTGCGCCAGCAGAGAGTAATAGGAATAGAGTAAACTGTAATCGGAGAAATGAAGAGACTATATGTGAGACAGAAAGAGAGAGAGAGTGAGAGAGAGAGAGAGAGAGAGAGTTTGTGTTTGAGAGAGACAGTGATGAAGAGACAGAGAGAGAGTGTGTGTGAGAGAGACAGTGATGAAGAGACAGAGAGAGAGAGAGAGTGACAGTGCGCCAGCAGAGAGTAATAGAAATAGTGTAAACTGAGAGATGAAGAGACTATATGTGAGACTATATGTGAGACAGAAAGAGAGAGAGTGATAGAGAATGACAGGGAGAGAGTGAGAGAGAATGAAGAGATAAACAAAGCAAGCAGCACCCAGCGGAAAGATCAATTGTGGTCCCCTGGCAGAACGACTAGGTTAGTGCATTTACTTGTGCCAGTAACTCGATTAGGTTAGCAGCTCGCCCGCATAGTGACAGTAACTTGCATCTGGAGCAGGGAGGAAGGGGGTTGGTCCACTTGTCACGTGACTTGACCTGCAGATTTCGGATTAACGCGACTTGTCAATATTATACCGGCCACCCTCAACATGGGAATTAATGTTCGGGTTTGCCTTATCTCTATGCACACCAACCCATAGTTCACAAAAAGCTGTTGACAAATGGATGCAGGATTCGTTTTGACTTTTTGCAGGCTCTGATCATGAATTTGCCGACTTTTTGAAGATTTTACAGTTTGTTCACAGATTTTTTCAAAATGAAAATGAACTGAAAATAAACCAATAAAACCTATAAACTGAAAATAAACCAATAAAATTTCTTAATTTTGCTATAGTCGACATTATAGCCTACAAAATTTTAAGTAATTGACTACAGACGTTGATACAGTCCTCTAGCGGCTGTCGTAAACGTCGTTTTGGAATTGGACCTTCAAATGGAAATAAATGATGAGAAATAGTATTTGTTCAAATGCTAATGAATACATAATATACGTTTTGTATTTTTGGCTTCAAAATTTTATAAAATAACTTAATTAATTCAATGTGCAGTGGTAATTAAGTGTAATATTCAACTATAATTTGGTGTTTTAATTCTTCTAAATTCAAAATTTCTAGCTCATATATATTTTTGGACGAAAATTTAACTTTAACTTTTTACAGTAGAATCATAACCTCTTTTTTTAACATGTTATTGATTATCAAAATTTGGGAATGGAATAGTTTTGGGCCAAGCCTGTTGTTCCTTCCCAATCATATTTATATTATTTGTGATTGTATCCATAAATGAATTGATAAATAAACAATAATTATTCAATGGGAATCTAAATTAGATTCTGTCAGCAGAACTTGCATTAGCATAAGTCTTCAGGGTGGTTGACAGTATATAATTTGGATCTCGTTGAACAATATTATAGATAAAATAAATATCAGAATTGATATTTCTCTAATGGAAATTCAACTTTGAAAGGCTTGAATGAAGAAATATAACTCTACTAAACATAGCGTTATTATGATTGTCACTTTACTCCAGTTTTCTCTGTATTTTTCTTGTAAAAAGAACATGACAATATATATTGAAGAAACTGAAAAATGAACAAATGATGAAAGTATCACTATTGATTACTGGGAAGTCCACCTCTGTTGAATCGTCTAGTCATGGTTGATTGGATTGAAGTTCTAAGTGTCTTAGTTCATAGTATTATTATCCGGAAGAAACAAATCAATCAATTCATTCTCACAATTTACAAATCATACAGTACAGTTACAGTACATTTATGGAATATTCTTACGTTGTGAGAGACTAATAAAGCCTGTGTTTATAAGTGCCTGGCGTAATTCGCTGAATTTAAAATCGATAAACTAAATTTAAGATAAATAAAATTAATATTATATTGGACTAAATTTGAGAAAAATACAGATTAAAAATATGATATGAATAAATGTTGATATTATAGAAGAAACAAATAATTGTTAAATAGTTTTTATACATCAATTATTTTAATTAAAGATACAAGGAATACCCTCTTTTGCGAATAGTTATTTCTACGAAAAGCATTCCCTCCTCCAGCTATCAACAATAATTCGGAGCTCGGATTTTATCATTGGCTGGTCGTACTTGGAGCGTTTAAGGGGGACGAGAGAGAGAGAAAGAGAGAGTGAGAGTCGAGACAAGAGTTGGAAAACGACTGTAGTTGGGATGTCAGAACGACTCCCGCGAGGGCCGTATAGGCCTAATGTCCTACCAAACACCTTTTTAATGAACTATTGTGCTGCCTGCACCGAGATTCCCCGCTCGCTGTAATTGATACTGCCTCATTACTATAGATGGCTCGTACTCACTGCATTGCAATTCCCCTCCTATGCAACACTAAAGTTACAAGTTGGACCATTCAAAACTTCATTCGTCTGTGAGCTGAATTTGGGGAACGAAATATTACTCAGTTTACATCTGTTTGATAATAAGGGGATTGATTTGAAACAGTGGGATTCTATGGAGAAGCTTGATACATCATAGAGAGGATAAAATAAATCAAAGAGAGAAATAGAGAGAATAAATCAAAGACCTTAAAGATGCATAGACTCACATGCAGCGCTAGTGTCGTACTTGGAATTGAAATCGGCCATTGAGGGGGCAACTTATAAGATTATTACATACCAATGCCTTTGTAATCTATAGTATTACAAATAATATAGATATAATATATCATGCTAAAATACCCCAATGGCGGCCTTCAATTTCAAGTAAGAGCTATCATTGGGAAGGCCTTTGGAATAAATCATAGTTTTGTAGGACCAATTCGTTTTCCTTTTAACAATAATTATTTATTCAATTATTACATTACAAATCATTGTCACAATATAATATGATTGTGAGAAGAGAAAAGGCATATACCAATATTGTTTTTTCCCAAATTTTGATGAATAAAAAATTTTCGAAAAAAGAATGAGGTAATGATTTAGTTTTCACTTTAAAGTACTATTGATATTATTGTACAATATAGTATAAGTCCATATTCATCTGATGTTACAGAGGTGATTGTATTCGAGTAATAACAAAGAGGATAAAAAAGCTTGCATGACAAGTAGTTTCAATAACAATATTCAAAACTGCAAGTGGATACGAGTGGATTTTATTTTCCTATGGTGATAACTGAACTTTCATAAGTCTTGATATTAGTTGATAAACAAACCAGTATGAAAATAGTATAAAAATACACAGTTTTTGAACTATTTTTAACGACACTACAGTCTAATATCTTTGAATATTAGTTATTGAAACTAGTACTCACTGTGGAGCGTTTTCGGATTTTAAAATCCATTCTCAACACTGAAATAGATGAGTAATAAAAATACAGTATGAAAATACTGTAATTTTTTACTGTATGTTTATAATTAATTATGAAATAAACTATTTATGGGAATTATTGCCGATAATTTTGGATTGAGGTGTACTTCACTGCATTTTGTCTACTTCGTTGTGATTTTAAGGCAAATGAATTGATTTTGAGTTGGATTAAGATTTCAATATGAGAGAGGTCATCCTCTAGAGGCAACTCTTGTTTGAATGAGAAGAACATAAAATTGAAAAAATGAATTAGAATTTATTATTTTTTTCAAATAAAACATGAATGGTGAAATTAGTTGAGGAGGAAGTTCATTTTGAGAGATTCATCTTCTTGAATATGAATATAATTAGGAAGCGTATCCACGAATGATGCTTACTTGCTTCTCTTCAATTCTGAAAGAAAGGATCGGAATGAGAAGGTAACTAGAGAGCGAGATGGATAGCAGTTGTGTTCTGTTAGAGTACAAGAACAGCATTAAGGCTGGAGACAATGAGTTCTGTAAATTGGAAAGGGCAAGAACAGGAATTCTACAACAGAGCAGAAGATAAGACGAGGAGGGAGGATAGGATGAATAGGGGAAGAAGAAAGGAGAGGTGATGAGGAAGCAAAGAGAAGACGTTGTTGCTGGTTTAATGAAACCGTCAGGCGGTAATTTAACGTTATCTATTAAAAATAAACCTCCCTCCTTCTGTTGTGCGGAGAAAATACACTGGCGAGTGAAACATTTCCAGCAAAGAGGAGACCAAACGTAACAAGCTTCTTGGATCGATTCACGAGTGAAAGAAATGCGGAAAAATAGAAATTAGCTTATCAAAAAGGATGAGTTCATTTGTGAGCGGTCTAATTTGTAAAAAGTTTTCTTCATTTCATGTTTTTTCAGGGAGGTAGGATATCTTTTTCTTCCTTGAAAGAGAATCTCATTTAATATCGCGAAAAATTCTGATATCAACCCCCAATATCGCTACAAATATTCCCCCAGAATAACTCGATCCATAGATGAAAGTCACTTTGATAAGGTTTCCGTCTACATCAACTTCCTCTTTCCGAAGTTACAATGTAATAATAGTGATCAAAGCATTTAACTTGTAACCAAACAATGTATCAACTAATAAATAACAGGAATAATGATATCTAACATTTCACTTCAGATACTGTTGCTATTGAGATATTGTGATATCTTTCCATAATAAAAACACTTTGAGTTGTCAAAAATATCACTTATCTATTAATTTGTCTCCAACTCTTTCCTACAACCCTATTGTGTAACCTAACCTACAATTTCAAAGTTTTGAATTTCTCACACTGAAGATGTCACCATTGGCGTTGAAACATGTTTGTGATTTTTATAATAAATGAGTGATATTTTTGACAACAACTCAGTGTTTTCATCAAACATTTCAGTTCAGATGAGCTCGATTCTTCCTCAATTCGAGATCACAACAAGTTTGTTCATAATATTTAGTAAAATTGATACTTTCCGCTTTCAAAGTTTCCGCTAAATTGTAAATTGTGAGAGGATCCTTAAATCGTACAATAAGAAAATGAAAATGAAAATGAAAATGAAAATGAAAAAAAAAATGAAAATGAAAATGAAAATGAAAATGAAAATGAAAATGAAAATGAAAATGAAAATGAAAATGAAAATGAAAATGAAAATGAAAATGAAAATAAAAAATGAAAATGAAAAAAATAAAAATGAAAATGAAAATGAAAATGAAATTAAAAATGAAAATGAAAATGAAATTAAAAATGAAAATGAAAATGAAAATGAAAATAAAAAATGAAAATGAAAATGAAAATGAAATCATTGATCTCTCTGTCGAAATACTAAACTTCATCTCTATTTCTTCAATGTTTGGGAATATTTCATGCACTTGAGGAGTGAAGATAAGGCAAAACTCACTTTCTCCAGTATTTTCATCTTCAATATTCAATCATTTCCATCGACACTGGCTCCTGAATTGTTTGCAAATCATTTCGGGAACTGAATGTTATCAAACGATTGACCCCTAACGACCAAGCACGGTATCAGTACACAGTGAACGAGTGGTACATTCTTTCCTTGACAGAAGAATATTTCAAACAGGTTATCACGTTTCTGCCTTCAGAACCTTGGGGGAATCAGCGAGGGAATACTATCTACTGCTAGTGAACCTTTTACTTTTCATTCGAGCCAGAAAGATAGCAAGACCGTAATCACCATTATCATCAGCATCGTCATTTGCGAGGGTAATGGCAACGAGTTCTGAATATTCTGAAGGCGCTCCCTTTTGTCACCCTGGGAGCCATCATAATTTCCTCTGTGTCGTGTACGATTTTTGCGTGCGGAATGTTGATATTGAATCAAACGTTTTTCAATTTTCTCCAGGATTGTGAGAACCTCAACCCAGTCATTGAATTGAGCTTATTGCGGAGCATTTCTAACGATTACAGTATCTAGTCATTCAGCATTGCATCGTGATATGATAGACAGAGATTTGAATGAAGGAGATTGGACAGATAGTAAAAATGGCATCTAGGATGCAACATACGAGAGACGGGCAAGGCTGTAATCAGAAATCGCTTATATTTATAATATCTTTATTAATAAGATCCGAGTGGACAGATAGTAAAAATGGCATCTAGGATGCAACATACGAGAGACGGCCAAGGCTGTAATCAGAAATGCCTTATATTTATAATATCTTTATTAATAAGATCCGAGTGGACAGATAGTAAAAATGGCATCTAGGATACAACATACGAGAGACGGCCAAGGCTGTAATCAGAAATGCCTTATATTTATATATTTTTAATAAGATCCAAGATTTCAAGAAGGAATAAAACCGTGGTTGAATAGTTCACAGTCTTCTGAATTTATTCATCAAAAACTAAGTGCATTTATTACGATCTTCAAACATTTAGTTAAGCGTAAAGGAGATTTAGAGCTCGTATCATCAAAACAGATACGAGATATTGCAAAGTATCTTGAAAGGAAAAATAGAAGGCAGGAGAGCTCCAGGAAGAAGAAGAATTTCCTGGTTGGCCAACCTCAGAGCATGGTTCGGAAAGACCTCTATTCAATTGTTACGGAGCGCAACCAACAAAGTAATAATAGCCAGAATGATCGCCAACGTTCGTAATGGACAGGAACCCTAAGAAGAAGAAGAAGAAGAAGAAGAAGAAGAAGAAGAAGAAGAAGAAGAAGAAGAAGAAGAAGATCATCAAAACGTATGCATATGAAAAACTATGAGGGATATTGTGTTCATCTCACAGTAACTGGATTTGCATGCTAAAGAAATCACAAGAGTTTCTGCAAGAAAATTGAAAAAGAGTAAACCATCAAGAAGCTAGAGAACAAGTAGTTCAGGGGAACAATGAGAATTCTGAGCTTAGTAGGGGTAATAAGTGATTCAAACGTAAAGGACACCGCAGAAAACTTTCCTAATATCAAACGGGGAGTTATCATCATAAAGTGGGCGATGATTCCGGAGTAAAGTATTCAACAAGATAATATTATTATAATAAAGTTTGTGTCGGTAGCGAGGGGGGTTGAGATATGAGGGTTGAGAGAAGTTATTCGCAGCAGCTCCGAAAATGAGTTGAAAGAAAAAAAGGAGAAAAGATGAGAGTTTATGCGTTTTGTCTGGCTTCGCGTGAAAATAATGGTTGAATGAGGGAGAAAATATTCATGGTACATGCACTTACGGAGACAATCTTCAGGTAGAGTTTTCCCCCTCTTCTCTGCTCATTTCCCTCGCGTTTCCTTTATTCGCTGACTCACCCCCTTTTCCGCCGTGCCGTGCACTCTGCCCTCAACGCTTTTCCCTGGAAAATTTCCTTCTCCAAATTACACGGCTGGTGTTCGTTTTCTTCAATGTGAATAATATGAGAGCTCGCATATGGAGGCGTATCGTGTCAAGGGGGTTGCTTTCAGAACCATTCGGTGTTTCGAAAGCGTGTGATGCATTGAGAAATGAGAATTCACAAGAAAAGGATGAGAAAAACATATGAGGATACAAAATTATTTCCAATAATCCAGTTATTTGTATCTAATTTGTATGATTCAATAGGACACGAGCAAGCTAGGAACTCAAATTAACTTTTATTGCACAGTTAATCCAACCGAATTCACTGATACATTGCCAAAAATGGCATTTTTGTGCATTGTGCATTGATTGTTTGTTATTCTTTTCAAATGAGGGAAAGTAGATTAAAATGTTAATATACATGTATTATCTAAGCTAAAATTCCTTACCCTGTCATATTATACAAGTTCCATCTTGGCAAAATAATTCATTGCTTTTTTTTCTTAATTAAAAATATGATGGTGCCCCAAACAGGACTTTTAGTCCTCGGGGTACTTAAAATTATTCATTCTCCTATTTATGTGAATGAGTTATTGTTATTTCTCTGTACAACGTGTAATTGTATTATTTTATTATCTTTATTTTTATAATTTGCAATATTGTTGATGTGATATATCTACTCTACTATTCATAATTTTTGATTATATGTAATGTATAAATTGGAAGAATAAATGAATTTATTATTATTAAATAATGACTCAATAGTTCATAACCTGAATTTGGAATGTTATATGAATTGAAATAGGAATAGTTCTGGGTATAAGCTTGTTGGGTCATTTCGAATGTTATTATGTTTTATGCTAACTCTTATTATTTATTTATTCAACAATGATAAAACACATAATCATAAAATGATAGGAAATGGAATGATGGAATGTTTAGTGAGTGTAATTTTGTAATTTGATGAGCAATATAAATTCAAAATTTATTATTTTAAAGTGTTTGCAGTAAAAAATGGACCCAAATTCACAAGTGAATGAAACTTAACTTGTACAATATGAGATAAATGAATAAATGAAACTGATCACTATTGGAAATGTGATGAAAAATGGATTACTGCCTATGGAGAAATACTATTAGAAATAGATTAGCTTGATAGGAATGGGAAAGTTATAGCCTATCTCAGATGAGATTTTAGACCTGACTTGAGTAGGCTGATTGTAGGGGAGGAAGTTCCAAATTGTCTGCCCAGTAAGAATTGTTAACAAGTACTTGGCCATTGTTATTGGGGCGTTCTGGATAATAACTCGAGCCAGCAAATGTTGGCAGGCAGGAATAAGTAGAACACAGCTTGTTGAGGATAAGCTAACCTGTCTGGGACCATAATAAGCTGTTGTTGAATGCGAATTAACATAATAGCCGATCATTAAAACATGAGAAACAATTTGAAGGTACGTACGGCATACGTGCGTGTTTAATCAGCTGAACGTAACTTATCCAAAGGAAATATAATTTCAATGCCACACATGACCACCATGAAATTGAAACTTGTATAATGACGCGATAACCATCTACATGATAAACATTATACAGTATTTTTTCATCGTATTTATGTGGGTTTAATGAGAATTGATGGTCTGGAAAGATGACATATTTCTCCAGTTATATCTGATTATGGAAACGTGTACCTCGAGTCAAACCTACAAGACAAAACGTACGTGAAGAAAGCACTTGAAAAGTCGATGAGCGCTAGTCTTCAAAAATTATTCGTCAGTCCGGGAATCGAACCCAATACCTCCCAATTGCCGGTCAGGAATGCTTACCCTTACACCAAACTGACAATCCCTGGATAGCAGCGCTCATCTTATACGAAGCCATAGCTGCCAGCCAGTCAACAGATGGAAATTACTGAGATATTGCAATTATTCAAATACTAATGAATTAATAATTATTATTAAACGGAAAATCCTAATTAAATGCTGTAATTCACCCCGAAGACTTCTGCTACTGCAAATATTGACAACAGGAGCACTTGAACATTCAACTTGCAGAGAAATAATAGTCTCGCAAAAAAATTAGGGTTTTCTCCAATCTAAAACATGAAAATCAATTCGACCAGTGTTGATGAAGGACCTAGTGTCCGAAAGCGCTCGACAAATAATGTAAGTAGAAGCAAATACCTGACAGCTATGTCGTAATTTAATTGTTCAAAAGAGATTATTAACAAGCAGTTCGTAATAGAAAAAAACATTGATAAGGAAAATCAATTCTTTTGATAAGTCAATTCTTATTCAATTCAATTATTATTCCAAGTCAGTATTTTAGTTCTTAATAGGGTTGAAAATTAAAAATACAGTAGGTACCAATTGAATAATACAATTATGTAACAAAATAATTCACTTCTATTATTCAAGCGGTCCTGAGAGTCTCTTGAGAAATACCTTTTTCAGGGAATAACTATGTACTAAAATGTAATTTTATGTTCTAATGAAGTAGACGAGATGAATGGAATAGAATAGAATAGAATGACTGCCTTCATTTTATACCTAGGAGGGGGAAGTTGGGGCGCAGTCGGCCCTCTCTTACACTCAACCCTCAAATGTCTGTTTAGAATTGGTAATGATTCACTATATCAACCCAACAAGTTCATAATATTTCAATTAATTTGGAAGTAAGCTGAATATCATACTCCCCTCATAACGCACATTATTGTAAGTATCACTTTATGGCCACTTAGAGACAATTTGAAACAAATCGAGCGCTTTACAAGCGGGGAATAAATCACAAATTTAAGTAACACAAGTTACATGATTTCGTATTTGGAAGGGACATTTTCGACATGTCTGGAATTTTTGAGACAATACCTGTGTAGCCTACTGTGTCGACAACTGATGGCAATACCGGTAGTTATTCCAGTGGATGCGAGGAGCAACAATTAAACAGTAAGAAGCCAGCTGGCATTAGAGACGCAGTCACAAGTCGAAAGACATAAATAATAAAAGCTGATTGTAGAAGGCAATTAGAGGAGTTAGCAATTAATGCCCGTGGAGTTGCAGGGGAAAGGGTTGTTCCCTGTAGGGGGAGGAACCCACCCCCTGTTCGGGGGTGGAATTAAACCGTTTGAACGTCATCGTCACAGTCGCGAGTGTTTGCCCCTCCACGTAAATAATTAAAGCGAGAATTTAAGCCGGGAACGCGGTAAGGTATTTCGGGGCGGGGCGGGATGTGACGATAAATTTATTTTGTTTCTTAATGAAACAGTTTCCTAATTGTTTTAGGTGCCTCTCAGATTAGACTAGAGCCTTCTGATTGCCCGGCTTCCTTCCTTGAAGCATTACTCTATATTCTGGAAACGCCCCTCATTCTAAGAATTTGCAGGTCTGGGGTGCAGAGTAGCATATTGCTTCACAACAGCTGATCACCTACAAGGAAGGAGACCAACACCGATTTCAAGATCAACTTTAGCAGAAACAGCTGTCACAGTTTGTTTCAAGGGCATGGATTGAGACAATTCCTTGATACTTTGTGAAAACACTATTTTCGCAGTTATTAATCTCTCCCAGTCTAGATCTCATAGTCTGAAAATTTATTATAATTGGAAAAATAACACTGAATAGTTTTTTCAAAGGATTCCCACTGATTAGTATCAGAGTCAGTGACCGGTACAGTGAAAATATAATTCTCATGAGTTATAATGGGACTATTCCCACTAAGCACGTCCGAGACAGTATGAATAGTCACATTAGAACTTATAGGATTAATATTCTCATTGTACCGGATACGTTCACTGATACTGACTGATAAGTGGGAAACAAGCTCTATATTGATAGTGCATCAATGTTCAGAGATGTTGTTGAAGATGATAATGGCCTCGCTTTTATATTCTTAAATCAAATCATTGTATATTATTATAGTATAGTATATAGTATAGTATAGTATAGTATAGTATAGTATAGTATAGTAAGTATAGTATAGTATAGTATAGTATAGTAATAGTATAGTATAGTATAGTATAGTATAGTATAGTATATAGTATAGTATAGATAGTATAGTATAGTATAGTATATATAGTATAGTATAGTATAGTATAGTATAGTATAGTATAGTATAGTAGAGTATAGAATAGCATAGTATAGTATAGTCTAGTATAGTATAGAAAAATGATTATTACATGCCAAATAAGTCTGAAATATTATATTCAAATCAAATACTGTTCATAAGCTCCTTTGACTTTAAAACTACACCCTATGAAATAAATACATATGGGCCTAAAATATAGTGAGGTCCAAGTTATAATGGCAGTGTTTGTTCAGTAATGGTATTTTTATCCTTGTCTATCATTCAACAAAGCGGATGGCGCTATCTCTTTCTCGTTTTACTCTGTTGCCAAATCGTATTTTAACAATGTAAAATTGATAAATTATTAACAAAATATTTCATCTTTATTATAAAAATTCATTATGAAATTATTGAAAAGTATAATTTCTTGCTTGATAAAATATAAGTGATTATCTTAAACGAGAATGAACAAATCTTAAATGAGAATGATATTACATCAATAATAAACCTGTTACAGTTACAATCTATAGAAGGCATTGACAAGAGAGAAGATCGGCAACGTTGTTCTGCTATCTTTCTTCATTGCCATTATAGCGTTGACCTCACTATAGTACAAGCTCATCAGATATACTATATCTGATACAAGTGATTATAATCTAGTGACAATGAGATGGAAAAATGATCATAGTATTTTGTCCAAAATTGTATAGATCATACAATCCTAACTCTACCCATCTAATTCAACTCTACACATAGATTGAATAATACAACACGAGATGAACAAGAACAGAACAACAAGCGACTTGGAATGCAATACATCCGTTGGATGCCGTAGATTTCAGTTAGATGAGACCGAATCTTGAGAGGGAAAACAAACAGGGGAAAAGAGGGAAAGAAATTGGCTGATGGGTGCTTTGGGGGATGGTGATGTGAAAGAGGGAGCAGGGAAGACATGCCAGGCACAGAAGGGACGATTCAACTGTAATCGTAAAAGGGAATGGACTATCAAGTCTTTCCTTGCCACCCAAATTGGGTACTAACAATTATATTAAGAGTGTATAAAAACAGCTGGGGGATTGTCAAAGAATTGAATTCAAGTCAATGCCTGGAAAACAAGGAATTAATGTTGGATTGCTAGATGTGAATCAGTAATGTTGATTGGAAGTTTTACTTGAGATTAGAATGATTACTTTCGGAAATAGAAAGTTGAAGAATTTTATGTGTCTTATTAAGAAATAACTTGAATAATCATTTCACTTTAAAATCTAATACCAGTATTTTGACGAATATTCTATAATGAGGTTCACGTTATAATGGAAGCTTTATCAGTGAAGAATCTAGTATCTATCATGATAATAGATATCTATCATGATATCATATGAAAATATAGATCGAGTTGTGTTGTTTTTTCACTTTAATAATATGCTGTTAAGAGAAAGGACACATTTTTGGGTTTACTAAGAATCTAAGTTATATCCGAGAGGTAGTATAAATAGTGGTCTTTATGCCGAATGCTAAACTATAGTAAGGTTCATGTTATAATGGCAGTGGAGAAAGAAAGGAGGAAAACATTGCCGATCCTCTGTCTTGTCAATGCTTTCTATAGACGGTAGCTGGTACAGATTTATTGATGAAATATTTTCTATTCATTCTCGTTCAAAATAATCAATTATATTGTATTAAGCAAGAAGTTATATTTTTCAATAATTTCATAATGAATTTTCATAGATTGGATATTTTTTTAAATTAATTATCAATTCCACATTGTTAAAAGACGATCTGGTAACAGAGCAAAGCGTGAAAGAGATAGCGCTATCTGCTTTGTTGAATGATAGTCAAGGATAGAAATACCATTGAAAATCAAACACTGCTATTATAATGTGGACCTCACTATAATACAGTGTTGATATCGTCAGCTGATAATGATTTACACTCCATTGTTCAAGAAACTCAGTTGTTCATAATTCTTGTTCAATTAAAAAAGCGGGAAAAAATACTTTTACAAGAATCAAAGTCAGAAACAGAACAAATTCCGGGGAAATAATTGTGTATAAAGTAACAAAGTGGTATACATTGGAGGAATTTTTTATTAGCAATGATATTACTATGAGAGAATTATTGACCCACATTGTGAACTGGGATCTGCCAGAGTTAGTAGGTCAATGAATGGACGACAAAACTTAATTAGAAATACAAAGGAGTGTTGCAGCTATTATTTATTACCGAAGATTGTCTGGTGTTGTAAGAGGAGACCAGTGTATTGGAGAGAGAGGAGGTGAGGTGGATGAGAGAGATATCACGAGTCAAAGCAAATGTGAATGAACGGGTTGAAAGGATGAGAAGGAGGTGTAGTGGGGGAAGTAGAGACAGTAAATCAAGTGGACAGCTTGGTCTAGGTCAGTTTTCGAGGCGCGCTCATTTTGATATAGTTATTTATTATGTGTCGCGGAAAAGAGAGTTTGCCCATTCCTCTCAGCTGAACGGTTGTGGGAGGGGGAGGTGGCATCCCTTTTCCACCCCTCCCACCCATTCGGGAAGCTCCCAAAGCAACCACGGTTGACATATCGGACCCATCTTTTACCCAACTAGCTCATTTGTCTTAGCCTTCTTAAAGAGGTCACGCGAGACGGCCTTGAAAACTTTGGGAAGACTCCTCTTGTTTGTCTCTTAGCTGAGTCTAAGCTCCAAGTTCTGTAGGTGATGATACATGATAAAGTAGATAACTTACGTCTATATATTAATATAGTTAGTATATTAGTCTATATGTAACGATACGTCATTAGTTACAATAAAACTACCGGTACTGCTTTGGAAATCTCTATGGCTGGGCGTACACCGGTTAGTCAAGACAAGACTAGTCACGTTTAGTCACAATACGTCACATAGTTGCTTATGAAGACATGTCTAATTGCAATGACTAATCAGTGTGAGTTGCGTCATAAGCAACAATGTGAAGTATTGTGACTAACTTATCATGTCATGTCTTGTCTTGTTTTGACTAACTGGTGTGCCTTAGGAATTACTATAAAACATGTATCTTAAGAAGTGTAGTTGACTGAACACTTTTGACTCTATATTGTAACTGTCTTAGATTTATAAAGTAATTCAAAATATTATCATCTATCCAACTAGATCACTTTGTAACGGATAAAAATTATTTTGACTGTTATACTCTCTATCTCGATTCACAAAGAATGCCAGTTTCAGAGATGCTTTAAAAATGTCAGAAAGAGAACATGAGTTATCTATCCAGGTGGAATAGGTTAAATTAATAGATACCATTTTTTCAACTTCTTGTGTCGTTTTGGTACATTGAATTGAAACTACATGATAATGTAAAAACCACACATTTTATTGAAACAATTTGGAATACTAGTTCCGGTTGTTACATCATTATCAATCTGTAGTAAACTGAAAGCTTGAACATTGAGCAGCTCAATATATAGTACGGGAGAACCCCTACGATTGGACAATAGCTGTCGACCAATGAACGTTGAGCTCCACTGCCATTGGCCGAGACTGGACACGCTCAAGCATTCCAAATATGGCGTGTCTAGTCTTGGCAAATGACAGTAAAGCTCAACCTTCATTGGTCAACAGCCAATGACCAATCGTATGGCTTCTCCGATACAATATAATATATTCTGCTGCTCAATTCTCAAGCTTTCTGTTTACTAGAGATTAATATTGGTGTAACAACTAAAACAAGTTGTTTTCATGATAAAGCTACAGAAATATTTGATAGCGCTTGTCTGTGATTCTTTCATTCAAAGCTAGAAGTATTAATAAAACAAATAATCTGCTATAATAATCGTGAGTCTGTTATTCAATACTCATGTTGTATTAATAATAACCGCCTTTTGATACATATGATAGTCTAATATTTTAACAGGTCATTTTTGAAATCACTTAAATGAAATACGAAATAATCCTTCTTTGAGACTCATAATGGAAGCGAACAGGTGACTCCACATGTAATGGCTCAATTAGTTTGCCTCAAGAGTCAGTTTATTTGAACAAGTGATATAATGAACCAAGATTGAACTTGTGGGTGAGAGAATCTAGTCAACTGACAAGACACGATTTCAGAATCATTATTTTGAATATGTGAATGCGTTTGATCTCTAAATTTTTCACTAATTGCTCAGTTATAATAATTGGTTGATTTTCTATGAGGCTAGTCGCTTCTTGGCACAGGGTGATATATGGGTTAGAACTAACAATTCTGACCTGGCAGTTATTTTGATTTCAGAATTAGTGGATAATTTCCGCCTCCAATCGTAATAGGATTTAGACGTTCTTTTTTCAGGCATTGAGATGGAGTTAAAATCTTTATTAGATTCTACGTTACATTCTTTATTTACATGGAGTAAAATTACTTTTCAGTAAACGGTAATCGTGAATTGTGTGAAATTCCAGGTTAAAGTCTCATAAATTCCAGTTATTATCAAGCATATCTTTCAATTTAAACATTGCATTTTATTATCCGCGTTCAACTCCTACTTAGACGACAAGAAAAAATCAATAAAGTGTATACAAAATATACGTTGATTAAAATTTTACAGTCTTTGAAATTCGATTTTTCGAAGTTTCAATCGTGAAACTTAATGAATGTAAAAAGTAATTTAGTATTTTCATTTCAACTGACAATATAGCTTGATTCTAACCAGAACAGAAAGTCATCGAAGTCAGTATTGATTGATCACAGCAATTACAAATGGCAGCAATTTCGAAGACTCAGAAAACTGAATCAAATAACTGGGATCTCGTTTTGAATAATGTTCAGTCGACTGGGCGAGTCCTGAACCCTCCAATTATTAGTTTTTGCGGTTGATATCGGACTGTAAGCTCTGAATTACGATTAAAGCCAGCTTTTACAAGAGCAAATCGAGCTTTATTAAAACTTTAGCTGCAAACTTTCCAGTATTGGAAATCGGATCCGAACTAATTTTGAATCGGCTCCGGAATGAATTGCGTTTATATATCTTACTCCTCGCGTTAATTGAAATTCTGGGGAGCATATTGACATCTGTGAGTTATTGTCGAAATTCCATCAGCAAGTTACCAGTTTAATACAATCGGAAGAACGATTTTACAACCAGTAAATGAATTTCGAATGTCATCCAGATAGGAGAGAGAGGAGGATGAGAAAGTTGTCAATTGATTAAATAAAATGGATAACCTATGAGGAGAACTACTCCTTCAATGATAATCTAAAGCGCCCTTATTTTTCCAATAATAAATTAGTTCTGTGACGTCACAACTCGAATTCTCCTCTCTGACCTTGCTTTAACACTCAAGCATCAGTAAGTTATCACAATAGTGGAATAGTGGGCAAGGCAATTAACTAAAATTTCAGCATCTGAATGATCTAGTTGATTTAATTATATTCATCGGTGGCATATTACTATTTAATTCAATTTTATTCAATAATTATTTTTGATGAGAACTTACCAGTTGTTGACTTGTAATATTGTTAACCCCGTATCCTGGGCTAACTGTTTCTTCTGGTCTTCCGAGGGGTAAGGATGCTGCAAAATAAAAATGAAAACATTAGTTAAAAATAGTGAAAATGCTCAAGATACTCTGGGATATTCTACATAACTATTATGTAAGATTTTCAAGGAACCTCTATATTGAATCTCTATATATTCATTGAATAGTTAATAATGATTACTATTATATTATATCATGTATATGATATGTGAAAATGGAAATAAAATTTGATTTTGGATGTAATCTTATCCACCTCGTGCTAAATCATACAAGCTTCGAAGAAAACAATCACGTATAAATAAGTTTTCTCTGATACAAGTTTCTATTCATTCAGTAACCGAGTTAATCCATATAAGACCTGACCAAGCATTAAAGAAATGAGGATGAATAATATTGTAAATAGCAGAGCTTTGGAGAATGGCTTGTGAAACAAAAGTAAAGATCTCTTCTTATCAACAATAGATTCATCACTTTTCAATATCAAACAGAAGTTTGAGAGTGCTTCATTTCTGCCGGATACTGAAGTTTATTTTTCTATTCTTTCCTTTTCTCTTCTGATTCCTCTTCTTCCAGTCTTCTACGCGAGAAAAACAAATGGACCATGTTTCATAAACAGGGACCGCACCATTGTGTAAACCACTAATTGGGACTAAATTACAACAGAATAAACTGCTAGGAGCTGTTGAAAGCCATTAATTAGCTCCGTCTGTGAAGTGTCAAGTATGATAACATTGGGCTTCCACGCGTTCTTTGTATGTATGGAAAGCAGCTGTAGACCGTAATTCACCAGTTGATTCAACATTTCTGTGGGTGTAAAGTATTCATGTTGTGTTGTATTGAGGTCCACTGGGTCATAGACGTGATTGATGGAAATCCGTTCTTTCATATCCTTCAATTTTGGATTCCTGATAATGAATTATTATTATTATTACCATTCGTCCACTTACCACCTATAAAAGGGGTATTTGGATTTGTCAATAAATATTAGTCAATTGCAACTGATATTAAGAGCTTACTACTCAAAATAAATGTCATTTCAGAGGCCCACTTTTTTAATATTGGGAATTTGTTGGAACTAGAAGGATTACACAGTATTACAGAAGGCTTTGCGATTTGAACGGCCACTAAACAACTATGCCATGTAACTTGGTTCTGTCCAAATTTTCAAAAATTGAAGCTATAATAGATGTAAAAATTCCTCAACTGTTTCATTCGTCATGGACTGATCTACAAAATAAATAACGAAGGATTTGAATTGTTTTTTCAAGAGCTTCCCTAAAATATACAATTCTTTCTTATATACGGTAACTCATCTTTAAAAATATTTTGATGATCAAAGAAGGATGTAAAATAACCTCACTATAATAGCAAGGAGGTTTTTGAGAGAGATTTTCTGATACTTTTAACTCTTTGACGAACCTACAGATGAAAATTTTATGACAAATTGCATTTATTCACATGCTAATAATTGGATAATTTTTCTTCCACAAATTTATTTAGGAGTGATGTGAGTAGGCTATGAATATCATCAGATCCAAGTTACAATTTAATGAAGTCTTGGAGACTCACATCACATCACTGTATAACAGAAATACAATGATTTTCCTACCATAGTCCGAAAATAATGCTACAATATAATAGCCAATTAGTGAGTTTTCAAAGTTTGCAATGTTCATCTGATATTTACGTATATTAAACACTGATCCCTGGGAATCGTGGGGGGCGAGTGTCAGGTCCTCTTGTCAAGGCAATGCAGAAAATTAGCCTCAGGGGCCAAAGCAATGCCCTCGAATTAGTCTTATTCCCGATTAGGGTTGTATGAAAACTTTTGCACAATGACTGTGAGTCAGTGATTGACGGGAGCATTGTATGAAGCCTGTAATTCTGTGTGTGTGCGCGCGCGTGTGTTTGTGTGAATCTTGCTCACATGAACATGTTCGCAGCGAACTGCGAACGTGCGTTTGTTCCGGGCGGAGGTGTGACGACTAGCTGTTTGTTTTTTGATAAGCGTGCGACAAACAGGCTGGCAAACTGTAATTTTAGCGTCTGGGGCGGATCTCTTCACTGATAGACAGGGATGTCACGTGCTTCAACCCCTAGTCAAGTCTCACGCTCGAGTTACTCTCTGTGAAGGCGGATCAGGATAATCATAATAATTAGAAGAGTCATGACTTCCCAGATCCCTAAATGTTTGTGATCCTCCTATTCGTTACATAGACGCATGTAGGCGTATTCGATTCAGAAGTAGACAATGGAATCTTCTTTTGGAAATCAATGTGATAGCATAATGACAGATTCAAATATGGTTTTGTGTTAATGAGAATTATAAAATATTGAATTCTATATGGCAAGAATGAGGCAATCATTGGAAACATTATTCGAAGGAAATCTTGCGATATTGAACGACAAAATGAATAGGATTTCCAGTATTGACTCATTACCTTCAGAATTATACTATTGAGAGTGTATTGTGACACAAGAAGATGAACACTTTTTCCTAGGTTCCTCCATTCGTAAGTGTACTATTGCATAATGATCAGAGAAATAGGGATTTTTTAGGAATTGTTTAAGATTGTTTTATTCTATGATAATAATATAGTCAATTTTTTAACATCGTTTTTCATAGATCCTTCTATGATACAGTTTTAGTCGAAATTCCATAGCTATGATGCTTATTCCATAGAGAATTAGTCTCATAGAGAGAACAGAGGTATTAATTTCTCTAAAAACATAGGCTCTGAAATTGATCAGTTGCGACCTGAAAATTCTGACACCAGACCTGAGCCAGCAAGGGCACTCAATATTATTATTATTTCTTCTATAATAGTCTACACAATGATACTGTTGAAATCTAATATTTTTCATGTTGAAGTTCAATCATCTCAGTTGCCATGAGATAGATCTCTACTCTTCGATACCTCCAGTAATCAAAGTTAAGCGTTCTGAACGTTCCCTACCGAAGTTGAGCAATCTCTCTCCCCCTGTTGAATTGTCTTTTTATTTCAAGTGCAGTGCGCGCCGTAATACAAGCGCATGCAAGCATCTGAGCTTGTTCTAACGTCGAGATGATTGTTTTTCCCGTTTATGTGCACTGATCTGCTCACATACGGGCAAGCAAAGCCATTATTGTTGGTTTTAACTGCAATCCGGGGGGAACAGACTTCGCTCCCCTGTCAATCGGGTCACTCCATCTAGGGTTCCAGACTTGCTAGTCTCCTCAGGGCGATCATCCAATATGCAAAAGAACTGAATCGGGTCGGAACATCACCCACAGACTAAGCACCACACGATTGTCTCTCGATTCTAACCATCCCTCTCTGTGTTGTTTAGTTGTTTTCCACTTTTGCAACTCACGTGAGTTTTCCTTTCCGCTTTCCCTCTGCGAGTTTTCTTTATCCATCGATGCAGACTTGTCTCTCTCCTGGGGAATCTTCACTTCTTCTTTTTTGCTTTACGCCGACTTACTTCGGGAAAGTGCTTTTCTGGAAAATTATTTTCGAGAGCGATGTTTTCCTGTTGAGCCTCTTCCCAGTTTCATACGATTTCTGGATTCTTTCAGGCATGTTCAGTTAGCTCCCTCTTATATGGTATGGTACATGTCTTGGGATGATTACCTATAGAAATTATACAGTACTGTACGACGCATTCAGAAGCATAATTATTTAAATTTGTAAAATAACATCATAGTACCCTTTTTGAGAAGTTTTTAATATAAAATAACAGATAAAAACAGAAAAATATATACATTGAATTATTTAAATTTCCCTCGATACAGTAAAACTTGCATGTGAGATCTTCAAGGGGTCTTCAAGCTTGACATTCTTCAGAACATCATGATTAAATATTGTAGATCATCAATTTTTAACTTGGTAATAATTATATTCTGAATCTTTCAAGCCTCAAATTTCAAGGATTATTTGAATGAATTAAACAAAACATTGTTTTAAATTGAACACAACTTCTAATGCTTTCTTTATTAGAAATTGTTTCAATCTCATTTTATAAAATTCAATTTTACAAAAGTGGATACATAATCTTCTTAAGCCTGAAAGCATCTATGTTTGTATTCTTGTGCACTGTATATGACAATAAGAATTATTGAATTGAATTATTCTGCTGGAAACTTTTATCAATTAAAATTTGAGAGAGAGGAGACAGTTTTGGGAACAGCCTATTGTCCTCTCCCAATCATGTCGTATTTATGATTTGTGGCATTGTTGATGAATGACGAATAAATCAATCTCAGAGAATGAATCGAAAACGCATTTACACTTTGATATTTATGAATGAAAATGAAAATGAATTTATTCTGCCTTTGAGTAATACAACATTTAAAAACAATAATAGTTTCAGAATTATACTAGCAGCAATTTTTTCATAGACGCTGCCAGTTTACATTCATTCTATATATAATTTTATAATAATATAGAGGTAAGATTTGCTGAATAAATAAATAAAATAAATAACAATATCTGCGGCCATTGCGGTACAATGATAATAATTTTATAACACTCATTTTGATGGACGAAATTCATGCTAAATTGATAGAACATCAATGAATGATGTGATGTGGAACTTGTGAATGTGTGGTTTGGGAACCAAATTTTTTGCAACTTATTGGAAGTGGCAGAGAATTTTGACGAGAGAGGAAGTAGCTGATGTGCATCTTTGTCTCTCACGTATTTGCCAGCAGCACGAGCCGAGTTGACACGCGCTGCAATCCTGCACGCTTCCGCCATTGTACCCGAAATAGCTGCAATTGCTGCGATTTTTTCTTCTCTTTTCTAGTCTGAGGCAATTTCCCTCCATATGACAAAGGCAGTCGCTCCAAATACAGTTAGCCGACAACGACACCATAATAAAAACAAATCCCAGAGAGAAAAAGGAATCCGTTTATTTTGGCTGAGCTGAATTACTGGAGAGAAACTTTCTTGCAATTTTGTATGTTATGAGCCAGAGTCAAGACTTGTAGCAGAATTAGCTCAACCATTGATGATTGATAGGTCTAAACAGCGATTGTAAAGTGATGTATCTCTAAACTTACTGTGTTGTCGATTTTCTCGCTTTATCACATGGCCTATGTAGGTCTACAATCATGGAATAATGGAAACCAAGAGTATCCAAATATAAATTAAGTGCCATTTGCTCAGTTAGCTGATTCGAATCGGCTTTCGTTTTGATATCACATTATTATTAAAACTCACAATTATTATATTATTTTTCTGTGCATTTATATTTTGTTTATCAAGAACAGTACTTAGATTATTTATAAAATTCAACATCCATAGATTATCATCCATCAACAGAATTGTTTCATTTGTCCTGCTGTTATTACATTAAAAAATGTGTTTCTTATTTTTAGAACTCGTGGCTGGAGCTCGAGGCTTCTTCTTCCAGTTACGCCAAAAACTATTAGATTGAAAAATGTGCTTCTTACTTTTAGAACTCGTGGCTGGAGCTCAAGGCTTCTTTTCCCAGTTACGCCAAAAACTATTGTATTTTTGTATTTTAATATGAACAAGAATAAATTTCAAGAATATAGCAAACGAAACTTAACATTGATGTAATAGAGTTTAACCTGAGATGCCGTACAAACTTGCACTTTGCAATCGGCGCTAATAATATAATATGTTCTTTGATACTATATCCCACATTTTAAATGATCATTTACATTCCAGTTTGAATGCTAATCTTCTCAAATGGGTGAAAAGAAGTTTGAGAATAATTTGTACTGGATATGTATGGAAATAACTCTATACAGAAGAATTTTGTGCTCTCCTATCAGTCTATCCACAGTTGTACTACAATAGTAGGACCATCGTTCTGGAAGTTTTTTGAGTGTTCATGAGAATCCGGATAATCTAGAAGGAAATTCAGAGAGGACTATGTATGCTCGAAAAGATAAGCGAGTTCCCATGCAGCACATCGATTGAAGTGATGGGAATAAAGCAGCGGGTTTCCCCCGAAGAATAGTGATGCCGGATGAACAGACACGAGAGGTCGCAAGTTGTTTGGCCGTGGTCGGATACGGACGGACGGGGGACGGACAGGGGACGGACAGGGAACGGACGGGGGACGGACGGGGGACGAACGGATGGTGTTTTTATTGAAACGGGCACAGCAAGTTGACACAGCCAGATCCGGAGATAGCAGAGGGGATGAAACAGTTTCTGCCGGATTTAAAACGCATCCACCACATTCTCAGAGAATGTCAAATTCGTTTCTATCAGACCTCTTACACAACCCTTACACGTTTTATGGGCAGTTGCCGAGAATTTTACTGTCAATTTATACGAGATTCGGGGCCCAAAGAGGCGAGTTAGCATAATGCTACAGTCGACAAGGATCTGATTCGCTACCAAAAACGGCAGCTTCCTTCTTCCTACCCTCGCTTTGTTGCTCCTAGCAAAACTGATATTTGTCCAAGCGAAATGAATAAATAAGCTCATGCTCCAGACTGACAGTTGAGCTTTCAATTTCCAATTTTTATTCACATAGTTCCTAATTTGAATTTAGATAACAGTTCCAAGTGAACAACTATCAACATTGTGTGAATGTCCTAAATTCATTTTGAGGGAAACATTGATCTATAGATCTATAATTATTATAATAATAGTATTTAGTAATAGTAATAATGGTTTTATCAAAGTAATGGGGATAATTCCCACTATTATGTATTGCTTTATTTAATTAATTTGAATTTTTGTAGTTGCTATACCCTGTGTATGTATTATATTCTATAATATGTTGTATTATTCTATGGAAATGAATAAATTCAATTCAATTGGGAGAAGGTTGAAAGAACTTTTCGTTTTTTCTGTGTTTAATAAGATGAGACTTTGGTATTGTCACGGCATATTTTCCAATAAAATAGAAACAGCCTAAATCAAAGAATTTGAAAGTATCGGTGAGTTGATCAATAATATATATATATATATATATTATAATTATATTTATATAAATTATATAAATATATATATATATTTTTTGATCAACTCACCGATACTTTCAAAATTCTTTTGATTTAGGCTGTTTCTATTTTTATTGGAAAATATGCCGTGACAATACCAAAGTCTCATCTTATTAAACACAGAAAAAACGAAAAGTTCTTTCAACCTATATATATATATATATATATATATTGCCAAATTTCCTACATATTCCATCACCACCACATGTGTAACTATAGGCCTATTAATTGATCGAGTTATTCGGAGCAATTACGAAATACAATGAACCTTTTAAAATATAAAAATATGGAACTGATTTAAATTCATCCAATAAAAATAGGCCAAAGTAGTAGTGGATATTTCTAAATTGGGATTTCAAGATTATAAACCCCAACAGTATTTAATAAGAAAAACTTTGAACTGAAATAGGATTTCATGTATGAAGTAGATTATCTACCAGTGGAATATATTATTAGAAGTAGAGATTATTTTAGCCCTGATTATCTCTGATATGCATCTATTTGTGAAAATGTCTTGTAACCAGATCCAAAATTGTTTTTCAAAACGTTCAAAGTTCAACTCGAAAATGAGACCTGTGTGGTCACCAAACCATTGTCGTGTACCAAATAAAACTGAGTAGAATTTGACAAATGTTTGTTTTCATTCAGTTTTTCAAAACGTGTATGATCAAGAGCATGAAATGCTCATTTCAGACAGAGGTAACCCATTTCCTTTCTTCGTTATTATCACCGATGTGGCTGTAAATATGACAATGAAAGTAGAACTGCGGTATCAACAACTTTATTATGTGACGAATAATTCTCCTACGCTTATATTTCCGGGCGAATGGCAATATTCCCATGAGAAGGTGTAGGCCTATATGGCAGCGGCAAATAAGAAAAAAAGCAGCAAGATGTCAGCACTGGAGCGGAAGAAAATTTGTCGAGGGATAAAAAGTTCCCTCCGTTTTTTCTCGCCTAGAACGCGTGGAGCGGTGATTGTTTCACCGATATATGGAATTTTTATGTTCCCTATTTTATGTTGCAATCATTCAGGGATGATGGGAGAATCAGAGACCCTTCTTGCAGGCGATATCGACAGGAAAGTACGGAGGAAAGAGTGAGAAAAAGGAGAGAGATGGGAGTATGAGAAGAGCTTAGGACGAGTGTCACCTCACCATGCGACACCCCAACTTTAATAACCCACCGAAAATGTTCTTCTTTATGACCGGTTTTATGGCATTGGAAATATATTTCAAGCTCGGCTTATTCAGTTCCCTGTAGACGTTGTCCATTCTTTTGCGGAGAGGGAGAAGATCGAGTTTCCCGGAATAATTTTCTCGTAATAAATCCGAAATCCGAATACATCGCGCACCACACCGGATGATCGCGGCTATTGTCGGGTGATATACGACTCCCTCGAAACCTTCACAATAACTACATTGGTGATGTGAGAAGAGAGGTCTAGTTATGTAGGAAGGAAGGATAAAGATATCCAAGGGAATATTGCATAGACTTACAAGGAAAATGTGCTTGTATGAATGTTTGTAGAATAATTCAAATCTGAAGTAAAAAATAATAACTGTTAACGAATTTAGGACAGAGGACATTAAAGACTCAACATAATACTGAGAATAAGCACATGGACAGTAAATACAAATATAAATCTGAGTACCCTTTTCAAATTATTCCGTCATCACCAAACCTACGTCCAACCTATTATTTTCTTTCAAAAAGGGTACGCAAATTTATATTTTTATTTATTTTCAAAAGTAGCCCTGAAGAAAAAAAGGCACATGGACAGTGTATTTAATTATTAGTGATGGTTTCTTGAACCATTCCGAGCTGCTTTGTATTAACACACTTTTTTATGTGTTTGAACACGACATACAGTCAAATATTTAAGTAAATGATTAAAAACATTTTCGCTAGATGAACGACTGTTGAAAATGATCGCTGGACGATCGAAAGTACTTCAGTCAGTAAGTAAAAGTTTTTAATCATTTACTTAATAATTGACTGCATGTCGTGTTCAAATACATAAAAAAAGTGTGATTTAATTATTGTCAGTAGTTGATGAATGATTGCACAGTATTCGATTGTATCGTGTTATACATAGTTTACTCAAGTGGAAGAACGGATTCAGGTAATATTAGTTGACTGGTCAATTCACTACTACCATAAATTGAAGAACAATTTTACCTTAGAGAAGTACCTACGCTAACAAGTAAAGAGTACTTTTTTATTCCGTGCCAATACCCTACAAGCTACTTGATATGAATCTAGTAGACAATCATAAAACAAGCCGATTTCATGCAGACCACCTCGACTGCTATCAATGGTAACCGGAGGTAACTCCTGACATGCGCGGGCGTCGACATATTTGATAAGTGTGTGCGCACCTTGGATTATAATTATTTCGAGACAGCTCCTCTAATTGCGGGTATCATGTGAGCTGCGGCCGGAAGCACATGCGTTCAAGATTTCAGTGTGTATTCGTTGGATAAACAAATTTAAGGCCGGTTTTTCCGTATCCCCGACAATTAGAGCATCGACATATCAGTGTTGGAAATCTGCTACGGTTACATGTCACGTGATGAAAAGGCAGCACTGGTCCGACAGTAAATTCGTTTTATTAAAGCTCAGTATGCCAAACATGGCTGATAAATGAGTGAGTAACTGCGTTAGTGAAGAGGTTAATTAGCGAGTATGAAGACTACGATAAGAGTTGTAATTCGATGCAAATGTGTGCGTTATCATGGCTGGCTGTGTGTGTCGAACCCTACCCCCTCTCACCACCATGAACAAAGCCCCCCCCCCATAACAGCCAACGAAGCGGCGTCCCCTTCATTATGCCGGCGCATGGCTCTAATTATTCACCTTATCTGTGTTTGATCAGTCCAAACCTCCCCTCCCCCGACCTCATATTCAACCCCACGTACCCGTGTTTGCCTCAAATAAATAAATAAATAATACGTCTCCTTCCATTGCACCGTTGTCGGTGACGTCGAAAAACGGGAGAGGGCATCTTCCAAAGCTATTAAAACTCCAAACGACAATATTTTCATATTTGATTAACAGTAGTTGGAAAGATATTCAATATTTAGTCAACTTCATATGGGGTATACAGCAGAGCGAAAAACCAGGAGGAATTTTAAAATAAAAACACATCTTCAAACTTAAATTTTGAAAACACTTATGGAATGAAAATGGACACATATTGGTAGTAACGATCGTTTCGACCTGTTGTACGGTCATCATCAGTCTCGAAATAGGTCGAAATCATCAGACTCGGAATAGATCATCGATCAAATTAATCATCAGACACCTCGAATAGACTCGAAATCATCAGACATCAGTCTGATGATAACCAACAACAGGTCGAAACGATCGTCACTACCAATATAAGTGCATTTTCACTCCATAAGTATTTTTAAAATGTGAATTTAATTTAAATAGTGAAAAAGAATGGATATGCAACAGAGTAAACACATCTTTACTTTCAATCATTCATACATTATTATTTTGTTTAAACGTGTAGAATCCTATATTTCTATAAATATGCATTGTTTTTAAAATGTAAATTTAATTCTAATAGTGAAAATGAATGGATATGCAACAGAATAAACACATCATCACTTTCAATCATTCATACATTATTATCGTCACTAAAAAAATATACAATGTTAACATTTAGTTCACTCCGTAAGGGGTAATTTGACATGACGTGAGAATAAATTGAAAATGAAATAAAAAATGTTCACTTTCAATAGTCAAAACATTATTCATGTCCAAAGTAACATCTAAATAGAACCTTACAAATATGACGAATTGTAGGCGTATAGTGGTGATAATAATATCATGATAGATAGAGTGCAGTATTCTTGTCTGAGAATTCAATTCTCTTCCAATATTTTAAGTCGAAGTTTAACATATTTTCCCGGCTACAAAACATTGATCTGTCACCGTTACGCTTGTGTTATTCCTAATGCAGTCTGTACATGAGTTGTGAAACTGAACTTCATATTATTCCAGCTATTTTTGGTTAGATTTATGAACATTGTGATGGAGCAACTCTTCAATGTACTGTACTCATAATAATCACGAATTGAAATCTAAAATGTTGCAGATGAAATCAAACTATGTGTCAGAAGTTCGCAAATGAAAATAATGTACTTGGAAATAGCCTTCTAGTGCACACAATACTAGGTTGAATTTAGCTCACTCCATTAATCAAGTCATGATTTAATTAATGATGACTTTGTCTTTTCAAATGTCAAATGAATGGGTTCTCATTGATCAGAATCTAGATTGTTCATAATTCATTAGCTATCGTATATTGAAAATAGCTGGAATCGGAATAGCTCGAAAATACGGCTCGAATGTTTTAAGCTTGTGGTACATTTGACAAATCCATTACTAACGGAGTTGACAAACTTATTATTAGAAAGGATCTTATTCATCTTGAAATTTATACAAGAGTATATTTTCAACTATTGATCTCGTCATCACCTGGCTTGAATTGAAGAGAGATAACATTATTATTGGATGCGAAAAACTTGGACGTATGCTACAGTATTTAAAAACTTTAAGAACTTGAAAGACAGACAGATGGTCTACTGATTGTAGATCTAGTTTAGAATATTCTTTCAATGGCATTCTTGAATGGCATTATTATTCAATGAAAGAATCTTGGAGGTAGGCTACAGTATTCGAAACATTCAAGAGCTTAAAAACACAGACTTTACTGATTGTAGAGCTAGTTTAGAATATTCTTTCAAGGAGTGACGAAATTAAAGGCTGATTAGACATTGTGAAAATACTTACTATTCTGCTGATCGATAAATTATTAAAAATATCAATCAATAGACCTGAAGTACATATTTTCTTGCAATACTCCTTAAATATTATAATAGCAAAGAAGTAAAATATTTTGGCAAGATTGTAGTGAGGGAAGTTTTATTAGGATGTAGGTACAAGGATGCATGTTGAGAGTGATCGTTTTACTGTGGCATGCTTGTTATTCGGTTTTCCTACACTGTTTTTCCTGTGAGAGGATGTGATGGAATTTCTCCTACTCACAACCTCTTGCTCTTCCTTCTCTTTCTACTCTATCATCTTCTTATTCTTCTCTCTCCTGCTGTTCCTTCTCCTTCTATTCCATAATCTCCTTATCCTTCCCTCTCCTACTCTTACTTCTTCTTCTACTCCATTATTTTCTTATTCTTCCCTCTCGTTCTCTACCTTTTCCTTCCATTCTCTCATCTTCTTATTCTCTCCTCTTCTACTCTTCCTTCTACTTCTACTCTATAATCTTCTTATTCCTCCGTAATTATTTGTCCTTATTTTCGTACTAGTAGAAGTTATTGTGGTTACGCTATTCCTCCTGTTCTACCTTCTCCTTCTACTCTACAATCTCCTTATTCTTCCTTCTTATATTTCTCTCTCTTTATCATTCTTCTCGTCTTAGAAGGAGTTATTGTGGTAGCACTCTTCCTCCTGTTGTACCTTCTCCTTCTACTCTATAATCTCCTTATTCTTTCGTCTCTTAGTTCTTTCTCCTTCGTCGTAGGAAAAGACACTGTGGTTTCGCTCTTCCTCCTGTTCATCCATCTCCTTCTACTCTACAATCTCCTTATTCTTCCTTCACGTATTTCTTTCTCCTTATTTTCGTCGTAGAAGAAGTTATTGTGGTTGCGCTCTTTCTCGTGTTCTACCATCTCCTTCTACTCTACAATCTCCTTATTCTTCCTTCACATAGTTCTTTCTCCTTATTTTCGTCGTAGAAGAAGTTATTGTGGTTGTTGTGCAGGACAGGACACATATATTTTGGACGTGGCGCAATAGATCAGGCCGCACTGCGACAGCTCGATTACAGAGAGAAGATTTCGACGGGGATTTGCATCGGTCTCAGATTTCCCTGCTCTATGATCCATTCCGAAGCAACAATTTGCAATTTCCGGGTGGAGAGCGAGAGAGGGAGCGCCGCCGAAATAGGCCCCGAAACGGCCCCGACTCTCTCTCCAGGGCTACATAATGGTCCAGAATCACCCACTACGAATTTCCATTTCCTACCCTAGCCCCACAGGAAACATGCCATGTATTCCCTACTCTTCGACAGCAGCCTTACCTTCTCGGTTTGACTTTCAAGAGTACTCCTCCTCCTCCTCCTCCTCCTCCTCTTCCTCCTCCTCCTCCTCCTTCCTCTTCCTCTTCCTCCTCCTCTCCCTCCTCCCCCTCCTCCACCTCCTCCTCCTCCCTAAACCATCATCCTCTTCCTTCCTTCCTCTGACGAAATCCGGGTCTTGTATTATTAACACTGTCTGCCCACCTCTGGGAGCCATACCACGTCTTCAGTCTCCACCTGAGACTTATTAAATACCACTACGGATCATTACCTTGCTACTACACCCTTCCTTACATAGGCAGAATAACTGCGATAACTTGTAATAATAATTAGCAAACGATCTGAGGAATTTACTCATTCGTTGATGAATTTCAGGAATGGAAAAAGCTTTTTGTACTCTCAGCAATGAATTATTTGAATTCAATTATACGAGTGCAAACCCCAGTAAATAGTACCGATTTCTGTCGTTTCAAACCATTCTTTATCTGATCTACTCAACAATTCTGTTGAAAGCTAGATATAGAACTATAAACTAGTCATTAGAACTATCATCAATTTTCAATCATCTTATGTAATTATTTCATGCTATTTTTTCCAAGTAGAAATAAATATTCGACGAGTGCACATATTATAGGAATATAATCTATGTAAATAATTTACAGGAATTTCAACCTCTGTTTTGGCTGGAACCCCATGTGAATATTCAAGCTTCGTGCTCTTTATTGTCATTTGTAGTAGTATTCTATATATGGAACATAGAACATAGTATATATTATATATAGAACTTAGTATATTATATACAAATATTATAGAGAAATAATTCATAGGAATTTTAACATCTGTTTTGGCAGGAACCCCATGTGAATATTTGAGCTGTGTGCTCTTTATTGTCATTTGTTGTAGTATTCTATATATGGAACATAGAACATAGTATAATATAGAACATAGTATAATATATATACACATATTAAAGAAAAATAATTTATAGGAATTTTAACCTCTGTTTTGGCTGGAACCCCATGTGAATATTGAAGCTTCGTGCTCTTTATTGTCATTTGCAGTAGTATTCTATATATGGAACATAGAACATAGTATATATTATGTATAGAACATAGTATGATATATATACAAATATTATAGAAAAATAATTTATAGGAATTTTAACCTCTGTTTTGACTGGAACCCCATTTGGATAATAAAGCTTTGTGCTTGAAAATGTGTCATTTGTTATAGTATTTTATGAATAGGCATCATGAATTGTCTTCTAAAACGTCATATAGAATTTACAAGGATCAAAGAGGCAAACTATTAACTAATATCATCTTCCTCCACATAACATATAATATTTTTTGTCATCCATAGGTGTTCCTTCATATTTGTATCATCGAATCAACTTACTTCCATGTTCAACAATATTATAAATATCAGGAATGCCATACGTTCAGCAATATTCGCTAGAGACACAGCCGAGTTGAAAACGGGCGCCGGTATCACTGCATCAATTTCGATTTCAATTTGAATATTATTTATTGTAATACTGTTGTTGATAAGCAATCCCTGAATGAGCTTGCGAGCCTAGAGTGAACGAACCGGAACTGCACTCGTGTGCCAGCAGCTCACTTCTTCAAAATAGTCTCCTATCCAATATAAATGGTCGCTTCTTGTCTCAGTCCCGCGATCGCGTACGTCGATTTGCTCGCTCGAATTTGTACACGACTCATTACCAATTTCCTGGCAACCATGGCACGAGCTACATACCACATTCATGCAGTACAGAGAATCAGAAAGAAACTTCTCAAAACATGGAATGGATTCAAAATCTTGCAAAACTTCTCTCAAAGAGGACTTATACACATCAAAACATGGAATGGATTTAAAATCTTGGATGAAAGCACTGATATTCTGCGATATATTACACGATAGTATTGTTATAATTCAAACTCTCATAACTTCGAAACCCTCAACACTTATAACTCCATTCATTCATCAACATAATTGCAAATCATATAATTATCTATGACTGGGTAAGAGAGAGCAACGGGCTCAGCCCAAAACTGATTTTCTCCCAAATTTTATAAACAGTAGCATTTCCAAAACTTACATCATATTCAATAGGCCTCAAGATACGCCTTATTTTAATTTGTTTGTCTTTGTTTGCCTTTTATTTTGTTTAGTGAGGTCCACGTTATAATGGCAGTGAAGAAAGATAGGAGAAAAGCGTTGCCGATTCTTCAATTCAATTCGATTTCAATTAGCAAGAAATTGTATTTTTCAATAATTTCTTAATGAATTTTCAAAATTAAGATGAAATATTTTGTTTATTAATTTTACATTGTTAAAAGTCTATCTGGAACAGAGCAAAGCGAGAAAGAGATACGCTATATTAGATTCGTTGAATAATATAGACAAGGATAGCAATACCATTGCTAATCAAACCCTGCCATTATAAAGTGGACCTCACTATAGGGTTGTTCACTTTTATTCCGCATTTTTATATTTTTTACTTATTATTTTATATTGTATTCGTTTGTGACATAGATGAATTGATTGATTTCAGTTTCAAGAATTTGAGTCCAGCCCAAATATGAAGGAATTATAGACGGTTGGAAATAGACGTATCAATTTTTCATTTCAACTGCCATTCGCAGTTGAGTGATTCTTATCAAAGATCACGTCAGAACTGATGTACCAAAATTGGCGGAAGAACCGAGATCGGAAAAATTGAACAGGAAAATGGAGATGCGTGATTGATAGGTAATCCATGAGTTTAAACTTCATACTTGATGGCTCTGGTGTATACTTCAAACATAGTAGAAGTCTACATTTTACCTCTATTGTTGAGAGGTAACTACAATTTTAGGAAATAGGGAGAAAAATTGGAAACTGAGTTTTTGTGACCAGCCAGAGGCACAAGCTGTGTTGTGAGCGTGGTGGTATTTGTGGTTGGTGCTTCAGGCGCGGTTTCATCTATACACAAACATTGAGGTTGGCGTATTTTATTGATGGAAGAGAGAGAGAAAAACGAAATGGATGGTGAGAGAGAACGAATGTGGATGAAATAAACTAGGAACACCACCAGGGAAATACCAACTGCCAACGTATGCATTTTTCTTCGCATATAATATTCAAGCTGGCCTCTCCCTCCCACACCCGCCTCCATCATCAAACTGACAGCTATGCTCGTTGTATTTTCACATGCCGGCATTTGCAACCCTCGCTTTTCGAATACTCTACACTTCACCAATTTTCAATGATAATTTGAGCTGTTATTCAACTTTTTAAACAATCTATTGAAACAATTATGACAGGTCTCATTTCAGACACAACCTATTTCCGACTATGTATAATCTTATCTAAACTTGGGAGAGATTTTTGTAATATTATACATAAGGTAAATTATGTAAACAAACAATTATTTTTTGTCATAATTTTTGTATTGATGTGCAAAATAAATAAATTTTGAATTGAATAGCACAAGGTTCTACTTTTTTTTCTCCCCCGATCATTTTGGTGATGTACTTATTGTATTAGAGAATAAATGAATAAAGTCTCAGTTTCATCAAACATCTTCATACTCAGATACGATTAGAATCGAAGAACTGTTTCGTGAATTGTGCAGAATCACTTGAATACACAATGTATTGTATTTGTTACTCGATTATTTCAATTTGAATCAACATAAGAGATGGAGGAAGATGTCGAAATAATCTTGAGGCTAAATAATCTTGCGAAACTAATCGAATTGACATAGATCTGCAAGAAAATATAAAACTTATACTCAGTTTATCAATAATTTTCAATATTTCAATTATTAATAAGCCACCGATACATTATCTTCAATGTTCATTTATCTATGCCTAATTTTTAATTCCATTGTCGGTAACATTCACCCAAATAAGGGTAATCAGCCACCGGAAATTTATGTTGAATGTTCATAAGCAATCTATTGGCATATAGGTTCAATAACTGTGATGACAAAATAATGTATATCCTTACCACACTGATAGAGCATTTAAGGAACGTCCTATTAAGACATCCTTTCATATTTTGATGACAGAATCATAACACCCAGAACAAAGAGTTGCAGAAAATTTCAAGACCATATCAACAATTCGATATGGTCATATGGTCAATCTTTCCATAGCATTTGAGGAACGTCCTATTAGGATATCCTTTTTAATTTTGATAACAGAATCATAACACCTAGAATAAAAAGTTGCAGAACATTAATTTAAGACCATATCAACATTTTTTTTAATCATTTATTCCTTGGTACCACATAGATCAATGGAAAAAATATATATTGATAAAGTATTTTAAACATATGATAATAGCTGTAATATTATGTGAAGCATTCCTGCGGAGCATTCAAACAAAATAAGACAGTGAATATTGTAAAAGGAGTATACGCAAATTGGCGTTCGACGTAGTATACAGAGAGAAATTAGAAAAGAAAGAGAAGGAGAACAAGGAACTATATGGAGTGACGAAGAGGGAAACAAGAGTGTTTCCCACGGTCGCTATTGGCCGTCATGAAATCTCTCATTAAACAGCAGAACCTGTTCGAGCGAGCTGAGTGAGGAGTACTGGCTATGGGGATTGTTTGAGGTGCGACTTTTTCTACTATTTTGCCGCGGTAACTCGATAGGCCTCGAGAAGAGCAAGATCCACGGCTGAGCCTCGACGAAGATGGAGAAGAAAATAAATAAAGAGAAGAAGAGGGTAGATGGAGAAAAAGATGTAGAAGAAAAAGAAGAAGAGAACTCCAGCCATTGGCGAAGAGAGGATGGTCGAGCCATGAGAAGAGCAAAACTGTTCATGGTGGAGGAATTTCGTACGACCATGTTTGTCGGATTCTTAAATAGACTATAAATGCAATCCTATTCACCCGATTCTAGCTTACGTTTGAAGGCGCCTAAGCACCAGGATTGAGCTGAAGACAAGATTTGAATACCCTTATTACGAGTGCATACTATATAAGGAATCTTGAACATTTATCTATTTATTTACAATGCAAATGACACTAATGTAATAACATTGGTAGATACAATAATAAGGTAGTCCTTGTGCTATTTTTCTTCCAAATTTATAGGTAAGTCCAAGATAAGGTTAGAATTTCACATGTACAATTTTTTAAAAAATTTAGTCCAAAATAAACATGAAAACTATAAATGTTGAATTCAGATGGCTTGAGTTGATAAATTGATAAGAAATATTCCACTCAATTACCACTTCTAACGAATAATATTGAGTTATTTAAGAAAATTTGGAACCATTGAAGAATCACAAACTTGTAAACACTGAAAACGTATCATAGATCAGAGGATCGATATTGATTTTTGAATGATTATCAAGAAAATAAATTTCAATTCTGATAATTCGCAAAAAGTATGACAGAGAAAGTATGAGGTAGGAGCTTCGCATATATACATGATAGTATTGTAAAGTATAAATGAATCGCTAATTACAGAAAGGAAACATGTCCAACTTTTTCAAAAATCAACTATTTAATGTAAGATACATCGTTTACTGTAGAAAGGATACATGTCCAACTGAAAGCATTGTAATGACGATTACAGGTTTAGATTCAGGATTAAATAAGTTTTTTGTCTCTCCTGTAAAATTATGAAAACTGGACATGTTCCCTTTCTGCAATAAGCGATTCAAATATAAGAATCAGGAGTATTATGAAGCCGTAAATAATAATTATTGCACTCTTACTTCCTAATCCTTTTCACTTACTTCTAATGGGAGAAAATTCATCTCTACTTACATTAAAAGAAGCAGTGGAGGATAAATGTTTGACTAATCATATTTTTTAATGATACCGGGAAAGATCTCTGCTACAAATAGGACAAAATATCCCGGTATTTGGAAGGACTAGCGGAAGTGGGTAAAGAGAAGCTGGAAAACTGTAAGAACCAGCAGAAGTGGCTGAAGAAAAGCTTGAGAAATTGAGAAAGGATCGCAGAAAACGAACAAGAGATGCGAAATGCGGGAGGCAGCAGTCGATGGTATGAATAAGGGTGAAGTGTCGGGTTGAGGGGTGGAGAGGTAGTGGTTGGAGAAGAAGTAACTGATAACGTCAACCACTTGACGGAGCACCCTTATCTAACAACCGCACAGCATTGCACATAAAACCCAAAGTTAACGCTACCTTCGACCTTTCGCAGCATTGCTTGCACAGGGCCTCCCTCCAACCTCCACACAAACCTACTGTGCGGAGACGCCCTTATAAGGGCTAGGGGTTGGGGAAGGGGTGGTTGAGTGAAACTACCAGTACCCAGCATAACATCAACAAATCGTATCGACTTCAACCCCCATCCCCACCAACAAATGAACATTGGCCACAAACAAACATACTCGCTATCAAACTCAGACGAATATAATCGGAGAGCTAATGGCATATTGGATGCGACTGATAGCATCTGGGTTTGTTACAGCTTCTTTTAGTCTAAAAACAGTCATTTCTAGATAGAACATCGGAAAGTTTCGAGATTTTTTGTGGACGAGGATTGAGAACGATGCAAGACGTTTTTATCATACAACAATAGAGTAGAATTTTCTGTGACTATAGGGTGGACATTTTCAAGTGCGTTTGAATTTTGAGAATTAGAATTATAATTGTTATATCTTCTGTCTAAACAAATACAGTGAGTAGGGGTATTCTATTAAATTTCATTATTCTCCTTGTCGATAGATTTAAATTGATAATTTGACTCTCTCCACTGCAATATCAATTGGCTTGATCTTGTGTTGAAGAAAATTATAGTTCTATTGTACAGAGTGGGGCAGAGCCGATTGACGAGTTTGGAAGGGTTATAAGTAATGCACCGTTCAACTTGGAAAAAATCCTTGGTTTCAATTCAGTTTGAAATATAGTTCTTATACTGTAGTTAATTTTTCGAAAATTATATCAGTTAAATGGTGGTTTTTTTCTAAATTGAAAGGTTCATTACTTAAAACTCTTCCGAACTCGGCTCTGCCCTACTCAGTACAATAGAACTACAATTTTCTTCTACACAAGATCAAGTCTACTTATATTGCAGTGGACAGAGTCAAATTATTAATTTAACTCTATCGACAAGAAGAATGAAATAGAATGAACCTACTCACTGTATTTCTTCAAACTAAAGATATAGCTTGTGGTATTATAGTATTACAGTATTGCGATGAGTATCAAATTCATTAATCTCTTATTCCAATTACAATTGTACCAAACGGCTAGCTGAACTATGGACACGTATTTTGTTATGTAACTCTAACTTGAAATAAAAATATGGGCAAGTTCATATCATCCAAGATGTTGATGAGGAATTTGGGAGCATAAACTATAACTAGACGCTCAAAGTCTATTTTGAGATTCAACCAAGCTCATTACGAGAGACAAAAATGCAGAATTAGCTCACACAACCATTCCATACTACCTTTTACACAAATACACTATAATCTAGTTTTATTTGATACTGAATCAAGCACAATATATGAGGAAAAAATGTAGAATTAGCACACAAGCAATCATTCATACTAGTGTAGTAATCTGTAGTCGACTCTATTGATATTCAATAAGCAATACAACATGACATCTACCCTTCTTAGAATCGATTCTATGGAAATCAAATAAAGACATTGATGTTGCGCACGTGGCTGGAAATATGAAATTGATATTAGGAATGATCAGTGAGTTTCCTAGATCATAAATCGTCATTCGACGATGGTGTGCTGGAAAGACACCCAAGACGTTCAGTGTATGCCCACCACCCGTCCCAGCTATTTTCTTAGGGGAGTAGTAATGTTACATTTTGAGTCTCATAAAAGTTTCAAAGCTGCAGCCGAGCATGGAAGCCGCCAATTGAAATTCATGACTCCCCTGGGCACCCCTCTCTCTACCCACTCCACCACCAACTCGACAGGTCGTGAGAAGCAAGTGTATTATGTCGATGTGGGGGTGGATGTTTCCAACCTGAAGACGGTCGAGGGCTTCTTCCGGGATACTTTTTCTCTTCTACACGAACCAAACTTTTAAAAAATTCACGCGATTTGATCTATATAGGTCTCCGAACTCCCAGAGCAATCAACCTAACACAACTTCAGCACATGATTCACACGCAGTCTTTAAACGGTTGGCAAATTTGTGCACTGCATTTGTAATTGAGTCAAGCTGGTCAGAATTGGTCAGGTTGAGTGGTAGAGAGGACTTAAAAGTCCTAACTCCGCCTAATAAAGAATTTTTTCATTTCATTTCATTTTTTTTCATCTGTATCAATAACTACAATACCTACCACTTATATTTTCATTCGATCGTTCATCAATAACATAAACCTACATAACCATACAATGATAGGGAATGAAAAGACAGGCCTAACTTTTACTATTTCAATCACGAATTTTCATATGAAACTACTCCTTGGGAGTATTGAACAAATAATGAGTGAATATAATATTTCAGAATTAGCAAAGTCATATGCCCGGTTGCACAAAAGCCGGTTAAATTTTAACCCTGATTAATTTCACGAGAACCAATCAGAGAAGGCCTTTTTGATGAGACGGCTTCTCTGAATGGTTCTCGTGGAATTAAACACGATTAAAATTTAACCGGCTTCTGTGCAAATACCTTATAGCCTACGAGTTTCCAACGTTCAGTTAATTCTATCATCAGATCTCATATAATACAATCATTTTTGATACAATACAATCATATGATACAGATCTCATATAATACAATATATATCTCACATCCATACAATCAGTGTGAAAGCCTCACGTGATTTGAACCATAACAGAGTACGAATCATCAAATTGGGAATCTCTTGAACAAATCAATGTGTTCAACATTAGGAAGTCACTGAAATAAATGCCGAGTCATGAGGAAGAGGTAGCAACTCTAGGTGAACTGGGTAAACTACAAGTAAACTAGGTAAACTAGGTAAACTGGGTAAACTGGGTGAAATATAGCTAAACGTAACCTATTATTTATTTATTTATTTATAAGGTTAGCAAAAAATACAAGAATCGGAAAAGAAAAAACAGGCTATTGCCTAAAACTTCTTCAATTTCCTAATTTAGTTTTAAATTGTCCAAATATTATAGGTTATGTCCATTCAAATTTCTACACCAAATGACAATCTAAAATATAAATTAGAATATCCAATTTGACATCAAATGAACAACTATCAATGAGATGATGGTGATAATAATAACAACCAAAGTAATCTCACGCTATTGGATTGTTTTCTATCACTATTGTTAAATTTGAAAAACCTATTCCATTCCAAAAAAGCATGATCTTCTCAGACTGACTCAGTATTGCTTCGGGTTGTGTTTTCGGAACAATGTCGCCATTCTGATACTATAGAGTTCAGTTTGTAGGATCGAACTCCAATTTAGGTGGAATTCATCAGCTGGTAGCAAATGCTTAATCAATTGCAAACCGAGTGATTTTCAAGAATGTGCAGTCTCACCATTCCTACCAATACGCTAGTAAGTGACAGCGCTACTGGAAAGAGACGATGAAATGCAATAGTGTCGCATTCGAGGCGGGAAATATCTAATTAATTTTCGGAGATAGTATGCAGGGATGGGAGATGGATGAGGATGAGGAACGAAGGCATGCAATTACATGAGCGGTGACGGTTGCGGCTGATAAAATGTTGCAAAGTTGCAAGGCACGTGGAATTCGGAGACACCACCCTCGTTCAGATGAGACGGAGAGGGCAAATCATCAGTCTGATATTGGTTTGGAAGGACGCATTCCTAGCGTGCTTTCAAGTCTAGCGTGCATTACTATTACGTTGTGGCTGACGGCGAAAAACACACCGTTTGACCACCGCATCGTATAGTGATATTCACGTTATAAAGTCAGTTGAAATGATAGGACAGCATTGCTGCCACTTTTCCGTTTCAACAGCATTCTATAGTAGCCTAAATAGTTGTGATACAATTAATCCCTGTAAATCTGATATTGTTGATACTTATTGATAATGATTCTTATTCATCATATTACATATTTGCAGCCTATGAATGATTTAGAAACGGTGCGAAGATGGAAAAGGATAGGGCTACCTGCCTATGACAGACAATAATAGCGCATCAATGTTAATCATGCGCTGACTTGATAACACAAGAATCTCACTATAGTAGTATAGGAGAAGATGATCTATTAATCGCAATATAGTCAACTTCAGTCAAACAGACTGACCTGTTTCAAATAATCTAATTTTGAGTCTAGTACTACAGCTTGTGAATAACAGAGAACTCTTTATCGTGATGACAGAGAATTTGAAAATTAATAGAAGGAAAAAACTAGATAAATTTGTCTAATTAGGACACAGTACGTCACTTTCTCATTTGATGGATATTGTATAATATTAGATAATCTTGTTCCCTAATATCGTATTATTGGATATGGCTTTTGTTGGTGGGGAGTCCCTTGCGGGAAGCTCCCACCGCCTGAATATATAATTTAAGCCGTCAATGGGCTTTACGACTGTCATACTTCGGCCGGGACCGACAGTTTAACGTGCCCAACACGGGAGTGATCTGGTTAAAAAACTTTTGGTTGTGAGGGAGTTTGAACCCGGGATCTCTATGCTGCAATGTTCCCTAATGCATCTCTATGAATGAATAACGTGAAGGGGGTTGAACAAAAATTGAATGCCTAAAGAAAAATAAAAGACATCACAATGACGTGTAATTACAGTCGTCAAATTCAAAATCCACAACATATTATAACAATTCAATTCTTCATGCACAGCATAATTACTTCAAAGAACCTGAATATCAATGAATTCTTTGAACTGTCTGTCTTGTTTCATCTATGGAAAAATAATGATTTAAGAATTTCCTCTCCAACCAGAGCAGTACAGCATTATAGACAGTATCTCTGTCATACGTCATTGAACCTGCGAGCATATTCATGATTTGTGTGCTACCGAATATTGGAACATTCGCGGCACATGCAGAGCAAACACAGAAATATGCTGGATGCAAAACACGCCTCCGTCGATGGAATGCATTAACGGCCACCACTTTATAACGGCGAATTTGCACCGCACTCCAATGCATCCCAAACATTTCTACTCGCTAATATGATTTGTGGAAATGGATGCAAAAACAGACGACACACCACAAAAGCTAACGTTGTGAGTAATAAGGGCTCATGTTACAGGTGAGTTTTGTTGGAGGACACTGATTTTACACCTAACCTAAAACTATAGCCGACAGGGTAGAGCACTCACTACCACCACAACATAAGTCTCCACACGCTGCTCGATTCCAATGCAACATCCATAATTTATATGAATGTCATACTGCATTTGAGTTAACCCACTACATTTGTTATAAATTAATTAGCTTGTACTTCATGAAGCTCTTGTCAAAATATTGCTCAAACAGTAAAAGCGATACAGGTTCAACGCGTTCTGTAACATAAACACTAATAATAATTAACTGTGAATGAGCTCATTTATTTGTGGGTAACGAGTGTGCAAGTCTGAAAATGGCTACCTCTCCATGATGATTCAATGGCATTACCCATTCCAGATGCTTTAATTCAATGTTGAGTGTACGTGGGAGCTGAAAGGTGACAAACTAGGAAGTTTCAATGCTCGGTCAGTGAATCATAACACTTTCATAATAATTCAACCACTTCTATTTGGATAGATATCACAAAATAGTGAATCACTGGTAAATCGTGTAGGCTACTCATCTGCAAAAGCAGGTAGTTTTCCAGACTGGATTGGAGCGAATAGATAACTTCTAATAAGATATTACAATGGGAATAATTAATAAAAACAATATGAAAACTTGTAGTATCCTTTATTATTAGAAACTTTAGAATATTACAATATAATAATAAAGGGTACTACAAGTTTCAATATTGTTTTTATTAATTTGTACAAAAGTGGCCCATATAAGTGAAGTGTTTTTATTTCGATAGGACTATTTAAATTGTTAATTGATACAACATGATACCCTTTCTCAAACTATTTCACTAGCTTTATCTTTTAAGCCCTTTCAAGTGGCTTACTACATGCAACTGGTTTGATTAGAACTATATGCACCCGCAACCCTAACACGTGAAATTATCTTCAGTGAATGATTGTTGAATAGGACTTTGATTTGATTGGGTCCATAATCTCTATCTGCTTCTTTTATTCCAAGCATCTTTACTGGCCTTAAACGCATAAAAATTCATCATTGATGAATAAATAATGTTTATAATTGTTGAATGAATTGATAGTTGATGATTGAATACGGTTGAACATTAGAATGGTTTGTATAAATATTTTTGGACAGAAAATTTTGTGGCAATCTAGAAGACATAACCTCATTTTAACTTTTAATGTTACCTAACTTCGCGAGAGAAATAGTACAAGGTATTCTTAGTTTTTCTCTCCCGATCTGTGCTTCAGTGTAAAAAATAATAAATAAATATACGTCTAAAAACTTTGGATTCAGTTACTGAAGAATCAATGCTACTCAATTACGTCATGTGAAAGAAAACACAAATATCGTATGAGCCAGTTGGATTCTCCTAAAAATGAGAATTCTAGTTACCGGACTAATGTTTTTTTTTTTAATAAAGTCGTGGAGTACGAATATAATCACAATGCATGAATGCAAATAGATACATCCACCAATTAGGTTGGCAGGTAGGTGTGACTGGAAGTGTTATTACAGCTTGACAGGTGATTGTAATTAATGGGTGTCTCAGGTGTTGTTGGACGCAGAACTACTCAAGAATACATATGCACTCACACTCAGGATGCTTCAACTCAAGTCAACTCAGTGCTATTACTCCACTGAGCAACTCTACAATATGTTGGAATAGAGTTGCTTGTACCTAAGTTATTCAAAGTAATATATGAAGAAGGAAAATAACAAACCCATGTATAGATCAATGTAGAATGCAAATTATTGTATTGATGGGTCATTTATACCACAATCGAAGAGTGCAATTGAAAAGTATGAAACCCATACAGAAAATGTTTTGAACTTTGAAAATGTTATCTAAATTTGGAAGAGAAATAGTAGCTATTACTCCACTGAACAGCTCTAACAATATGTTATAATAGAGTTGCTTGTACCTTAGTTATTCAAAGTAATATATGAAGAAGGAAAATGACAAACCCATGTATAGATCAATGTAGAATACAAATTGTTGTATTGATGAGTCATTTATACTACAATTTAAGAGTGCAATAGTGCAATAGAAAGGTATGAAACCCATACATAAACTATTTTGAACTTTTAAATAATGTTATCTGAATTTTGGAGAGGAATAGTAGGGGAAAAGAAACAAGGAGTATCCTTGGTTTTTCTCTCCCGGTCGGTGTTTTCTTGTAAAAATAGTGAATTAATGATTGAATAGACTTAAAATGTTGTCAAAAATCCACTTTAATTAAATAAAAATTAATATTTCACAGGAACATGCTTTCGTGTGTGCTCACACATCATCAGCTGTAAGTTAATTATGGAAAAGTTCCACAACATTAACATTCACACTACAAACTTAATTAAGTAGATTAATGGATAACATCAGGTATGTCATTATAATATTGCATGTTCAGTATCCCAAATTCTGAAGGAGAGAATGGATTATCCCAATAATTGATGAGCATATTGGCATGTGCGACTTTCAGATGTCGAATCAGGATAAAATTATCAATTCGAATGGAATTTGAAAAATTCAAAATGAATTTGGACAGATGATTATTTGATGATAGAGCAATCTACAGCATTCGCCACGAATAGATGTTCTTTAGAAACTTAACAAGAGCTTTGAAGAATCATTGAATACAAAAAACCGTTTTACCTCTAGAAATTAAGATATCGACGTAACTCTCACAGCTTTTAACTGGAAAATTGAACAGTCAACCATTTGTTTAACTTTTTCTGGTCATCATTTGACGTGTTTGAGTGTGGACCGCGAACATGATCAGCCATCTAAAGAGTGTAAAGAACCGACAAATTTCACGAGTATAGTGAGTCGAGGTGAGTTTTTACAAACTTTAACGTATTAATTGTGTAAGGAACACACCGCTGACGCTATTAAATGACGGTGATTGTTTTATGAAGGGCCATTACGAGTGTCATCTGGATTCCAACCAACCAAAGGTCGGCTGCAAACGCTTGAAGAACAAATCCGGACGACAATATCTATAAGGTAGCCAACAAGGCATGGAAATCCAGCGTCTATACTAGTTGTTATTGCAGTTTGGATGCGGCGAAATATGCTACGTGAATACAGGAATTCATATCACATTATTAACAATACTACTATCATACTCATTTATACTGAACATATACTCATATAAAGAACAGTGTAACAAAGAGAGAACAGCAGGTAGGTGATCTATGACAGGCATTATGAAACTTGATTTTGCTTCAAAAATTATCTTCTCAAGTTTATTAATCTTGCTATTCAATATTGGAATACCGGATATTATTCTGGAATACGATAAGGTGCGTACAAATATACGCGCCGCGAACATGAGCAATTCACTTTTCATCAGCTGACTATATCTGTATTTTTTCAGAAACGGTAAGATACAGATATAAGCTTGGCATCAGCTGATTAAAAGTGAATTGCTCATGTTCGCGGCGCGTTTATCTGTACGCACCTTCATAGTTCAACTGTCAGGAAGATGAAGGTCTTCATTTGATTATTGATTGATTATTTTTATTTTCACAAGAAAGCACTGTTCGGGAGAGAAAAACAAAGGATACTCCTTGTACTATTTCTCTTCTAAATTTAGATAACAAGTCCAAAATGAGGTTATGTTTCCACTTTTCTTCCGTATGATAATATGTCTACCTACAATTATTAAGTGTTGATGAAAATCGAACTCTTGTTCCAATCAAATTTGACTGATTATATATATATATAGATTGGATGGGATAGAAATAGAACGAAAGGAGCAATGATTTCCAAGTGATTGTATCTACACTTTACGAAAATTTGTTCTAGAACATGGTTGAATTCGTTGCAAGAAAGAAACCGTCTCGGTAGAAGCATGGAAGGGATTAATATGTTGGGGAAAAGCGCCAGGGGAAAACAGAGACCAGATGGTCGTGCCATTTTTATATATAATATGATGTTATTGGAAAATGTGTATTGGAGGGCACGCTACGTGTAGCATATACGTAATTCGCAATCGGAAAAATACAGTCTGTATACGGTCATACATAAATGTATCGAACACTGCCAGTAGCAAATAAGGTATAAGCTTCTAGGGGGAAAAGTTGTTGTGAGGGGGAGAAGAGAGAAGGAATATTGCGATTGTTAGAGAGAGACAAAACTGGGAAAACAGAAGAAAAAATAGGATAAGGAGAGGAAGTTGAGCATCGACTGGAAAAGAGAGCGTAAGTCCTCTTGGCTGGATGGCAAATCCACACACATTTCCTGGAGGATTTGAGGTACATTGTAGCCGCGATCGTAAACATCCCTTATAATGTAGCCCGCTCTCCCTCGGGATATCCGGAGTCATATCCCGGACACATAAACACAAGATATTTATGTCTTATTGATATAGAAACTGCGCTGTCCGACCAGTTTTCTCTCTGCTACGCCACCGCAAAACCAATATTCTCCTCTCTTTTCTTGTTTCGCACCCACACAGACAAACACAATCCCGGGTAAGACGTGGCTCAAGCTCTGACTTCTAGGTACAGGGATCAACCAGGGCACCTGGACACAACGGAACCCCCAACGGTGAGGTATCCAATACTAAAATGGAACCCATTCTCCACACATGAACAGAGAAACCTTCCTAGATTCCAGTATCACCCCGGAGAGATTTCTTTGCAAGTAGCACACTATTGGATTAATGCTTGGCCCTTATTCCTTATTATCGGAAAGAGATTTACTGGTACATTTTCTATATTATTGCACTCGTTTTACTACTGGTTCTGTTCTGTTAATCCAGATCGTGTTCTTTATCACGTACTTTGAAATAGATGTCATCCTGTGTCAGCAATTTTTAAGATTTACAAAAATCTCTACAGTAATTTCTAAAGTCAACCAAAAGAACCACCAATCTTCTTCTTGGATCTCTTATTTGTCGGGCAAAACCAATTTTGGACACTAGTAGTGTATGGCATTCCCCACATTACATGTATCATGGTCAGACGTATCCAAGTTACATATCTGGAATTGGCTATGTAATGTCCTACGATATTGTCACAAGACTGCATTATCAGACTGCATTGGAAACACCAGTAATTTTTAGTCATGTTTGTGGGATCTGAGAGTGTGTTAATTCTGATAAGAAGGGTTTAGTTTGAGAAGATGAAACTGGTACATCAATGAAGTGAATAACTTTGTGGAGTGAATAACTACTAGATTAAACCTATTTCGGACTATGTGTAACCATAGAGAAACTATAGCATAAGTAGTAGATATCCCATGGTTTTTGGCGCAACTTTTACTGTTATCTCAAGCTGATAGTCCTCGTAGTTCTTTCCTGTGAAGCTATATGACGCTGGTAGTCTCTCATATTGTGCCGTTCATACACTCTCACCCCAACAAAAGAGTAAAAATCGACAGTAATCGGCTTGAGATAACAGTAAAAGTTACGACATAAACTCCCTATACCATGGGATATCTACTCAAGCTATTGTTTCTCTATGGTATAACCTTATCGAAATTTGGGAGAGGAATAGCACAAGGTTACCTTATTTTTCTCTCCTTATCATTTTGATGAGTAGTCATTGTATGAATGTATAGAGAATAAAGACGTTGTTTCAATACGATAATCCTATTTTGGTGTTTGTTTGATCAATAGCCAAGTCAGAAAAAGGGGAGAAAGTGTGAGCAGATCTTTCTTTGTTCTTCTGCAAGAAGGGAGTGAAATAAAATCTTGCGTTTTCAGCCCATAAGCTAATTCCAGGAGTGGTTTTAAAAGCAACGCTTGTTTTGAGGCGGATTGTGGCTGTTGAATAGGAGCCATATACAAGTACACCTGTGTTCCTCAGCTGAGAAACGATGCCTGGCAAGAATTGGAATTCAAAAGGGGACGGAATTTGAATGCAGTTTTTAAGGCATTGAAAGGGCTGGGTCGTGTGTAAGCGAGCGTTGTTGGTGGGGTGAGGGGTGTGTATTTCAAAGGAAGACGGAAATTTCGGAAATCGCTGTCGTCTTCGGAAGTGGAACGCGAGGATCTGGAAGACGACGTCGGAGGGTGGGAGGAAGGGAGGATGAGGAGAGCATGTAGCACGAACAGAACAAAACACAATGTCAGAAAGATTAATTATTCTTTCGAAAAGTGAATGCATCCCCATGAAAACAACCCCATCAAACGTTGCCGCCGTCTAACTCACCCCTAAGCTATTCCTCTTCTCATCATCGTTCCTCTCTCTCTCACTCCCAACGATCTGCATCCTACTCTCTCTCTTTAACTCCCTGCTTGTACAGTTCCACTTCCCCTTTCCTTAACATTTCCAGAATGCGAAATTTGCGTAATTTCAACGTCGAAGCAGAACGCCCTCCAACAACCCTTCGCTTCGAGCCTCCACCATTTCCACCCCCACCCTCGCTCCTATTCAATCCACCCCCACCACCCAACTGTGCTGCTACACTCCAAAAATATTAATTAAAATCCGTTTCCATGACGATAATAATCTGAAACGCCATTTTACATTCCGCTCATTGGGCCTATGACCTTCCTTGTCATGTCAATACTACACTCGAAATCTTTCTACAAAGATGTGGTATTATTTGTTTGTAGATTCACCATGGAAACCTATGTGAAAACGTGATAATCAGATATGTTCTTGTGTAGTGTAGCGTATAATCATAGCCACCTCTAATACAAGGCCCCGGCCTGCGATATTGCAACGTCGCAGTGTAGGCCTAGAATCTAATACATGATTGGTGAAGAAGATTTGTATTAGAGGTGGCTATGCTATAATCATAGAGAGAAGATTTTTTTCTTATGGTTTGATATTTATCTAGAGCTGGAATCGGAAGAAATCACTGATCACAAAAGCCAACATAAAGGAAGCGAATCAAACAAAAGTTTCATAAAAATGTAGTTCATAATTTGAGAAGTCAGTTTTTCAGGAATGGAAATGTGTAAATTATAGTAACATTCTTCCTAACTGGAGTTCTCAATTCCACAATCTAATGCACAGTAGTTTCAACCTTCAGAAGTTTCAGCTAACTTTCTGGAAGCAACAACCAAACTTCTTGTACAAAATACAGTGTTGGCCAATAGCACCTATAAGCACAGAATACAAATATAGCAGTTTATTATAGAAGTTTTCTCTGCTATAAGCTGTTGGACCTCTAATACGATGAATAAACACAATCCAGTCGACCAACTGTTCAGTTGTCATCAACTGATTTCCAAACAGTATAAACTGTATCCCAAATATCTAGCCCTCGCTGGTGGTCAAAATATTTATTTTAATCCATCAATCTGAACTGTGTTTCTCTGATGAGTCGACCTACAGACAAGATGGGTGATGGGAGACACTGGAGTGTCACATAGATGTGCGGGCCACCCACCTCAATGCAAGGCGTCTCGGCGACACAAGAGGTGTCCCAAAATAAACGCATCCAAAATGGATACCACCAGCGACAATTCCTTCAACACCCCACTTAAACCTTGTATTTACGATTTACATTTTGACGTGTCACCCTCATTACACTCATCCCGTTCCCCCTCACTCCATCACCGAAAGCTGTGGAAATGCGTCTGTTGAAATCCACACACTATAAATATAGACATTATTTCGGGAGCCATGTAGTGTTTCTCATCCCCAAAACACTTCGATTCACTCCGTCTGAAATCTCGACGAAACTATTGCTTGTCTCTCATGTCATCTTTATGGAGGCTAAAAACTTGACATCATACTGAATAACGTTTTGCTAAATAATTAAGAGGTCATCTTTAACGAAATTTACTCAGCTTCTGTTTATGCATTTTGCTCTTGAACTGCCCTTCGATCTTCATATTGGGTTCACCAAATTAATATCATCCATATATTTCTCATGAATTCGTTGATATATAGAATCAATATTTTCTATCTTCACATTGGGTTTACCAACTTAATGTCATCCATATATTTATCATGAATTACTTGATATATGGAATTAATTATTTTGGAATTTAATCTACTCAGATTCTCCAAAATATATCGTCCAGCTTACCATAACTAACTAATTCTTCAATTAATTCTGGTTATATTATTATTGTTTGTCTAGTATGGATTTGGTTTTATCGTCGTATGAATATAAATGTTTTTAGAATCTGAGAAATGATGCTATTCCGACGTATGTATAATGATCATAATTCCTTATCAACTTACTAAATTGTTTTGTGGATATTCTTCAACATAGTACAACGATTTTGATAAGCTGGTGCATAATTCTAAAGAATGGGATATATAATACGATAAAGATGGATGAATACTCAGTGAGGATAGAATGTAACATTCTATACAATGTTACATTCTATACAATGTTACATCTATACAATGTTACATTCTATACAATGTTACATTCTATACAATGTTACATTCTATACAATGTTACATTCTATACAATGTTACATTCTATACTCTCTGTGAATACTATGAGCAGAATATTTTTATTTCTCTTTTTGTCGGATGCTAAACAATACTGTAACTGAGAAAGCATTAATCCTGTCATGAGGTTTATGATATGCATGAATCTGATAAGTGATAATTATGGTTAATATTGATTATATGACTTGGATAAATGAAAGTTCTATCCAATGTAACGCTATTGAAAGTAATTAATGCGCACCACATTTTCACACCACACCTATCAAAGCACGTACTTGACAAGCATCAAAACTACATTTCAATAGCGGGAATACATTCCCTTTAGCAACAGTGTGGCAACATTTTTGAAATTTTCACACTATATTCACAGTCATTATGGAAAATTCGCTAATGAATTTTTCTAGTAAAGCTGGCATCTAACCCTTAAACATCCACTTGGATTGCAAGTTCTAAATTTCACACCATATTACCTGCAATAGTTGAGTTTTTGTATCATTTTTTCTACAAAAGCTGGCATTCACCTTTTAGATATCTATTAAGGTTGTTAGATTTTTTATGGGGAGAAAACTAACCAAAAATATTAGTATGATAGTGCAATTTAATGAGGGAATGGTTTAGTTTAGCCTCCTCATTCATACACCAACATTTGATGTGTGATATTCGATTAATCAAAACAATATAAAAACTTGTAGTAGGTACCCTTTACTAAAAACTTTATTAAAAATATTTTAACGACTAGTTTCGACATGGGTCATTTTCAAGTAACTTCATTTCATTTAGCTTGAAAATGACCAATGGTCGAAACAAGTCGTTAAATATTTCAAAGTTTTTAATAAAGGGTACTACAAGTTTTTATATTGTTTTTATTAATTTGAACAGAAGTAGCCAATATAAGTGAAGTGATTTTGTAATATTTGATGAATGTACCAATACCACGGAATGATTCCCAAGTCAAGGTTATATGCAATTGCATCGGAATGTCACTTGTGGACACAACTCAGACAGTATGACAGATGGTTGATTGATAGGATGATAGGGTGAGATTAGAGTCGAATGCAAATGACTGCGAACGCCCACACAGAGAGGCAAGATCTGCTCCTTATCATTCAGCAGAGGGACTCAATGATAACCAACACTGATAGTCCAAGCGGCTTCTGCACTAAAATTATACCCGTGCGAAGCGCTCCAATCAAACTAGAAATGCATGGGAAAGGAGACTAGTCCGTTGCTAAGAATAAGAGGAAAATTTTCAAAAATTCATATAATTTACTTGACAATACCCACAACCTATTCAAGGAAAAATGAGAAGCCTTATGAGCGAATTTAAGCAGAGTAAATTAGTTAAATTGAGTATTAATTGGTGTAAGTATAAAAGTTGAATTTTTGTTTCATTTACTTGTGTGAATAAGGCTCTTCATGGATTTCTGTGAGCCTTTGTATGTAAAGAAATAGAATAAATAAATAAATAAAAATATTAATTAACTTCTGAATGAGAAAATCAATTATAAGCAGCTCTCAAGCAATGAACCACACATGAATTCATTTGACATTGGATTGTATATGCCTGACTAGAGCAACATTGATAAGTTTCTAAGTGATATATGATGTGGAATTACAAGAAAATACTAATTAATGGAATGATTATTGAATAATTGAGGATATTAATCAATGTAACAAATCAACGTTTAACGAGCCTCCTTGTGAATGAATCTGAATTGTTAAGATATCAGGATATTCTCTATTTATTAAAAAAATGATTAATTGCGACTCACAATTTTGTAACTTGATGATAAGAAACTAAATTATAAAGATCACTTTTTTGTGATCTAAACAATGTGTTTCAACTGTGTCAAGTGTAGAGTGTTTCTACATGGGAACACTGTGTCTAGACTATAACAAAGTTATTATTCATTCATTTATACACTAAGTACATTATCAAAATGATAGGGAGAGGAAAAATAAAGTTACCTTGTGCTATTCCTCTCCCAAATTTACATACGGTTACACATAGTCCGAAATAGCTTAAGTCTTGTAGTTGTTCAATTCACAAAATTTTCAGTCCTCAAGTATTTTCACAAAGTAGATTTTCAAATTTAGATGCATCAAAACTAAACATATTTCACATTATTATATAGTATTTTGTCATAAAAAACAACATCAACTTCAATAAATGTGTGTGTCTAGTAGCTAACAGTAGCCTCTAGTAGTAACAATCTACTTCTACACATGGATTTTCCGTAGATCACAATCTGTTCATTCACACTTCCCTTCCTCAGTATTCCTGTAGCTCTATTCCTGTATTTGATCATGCAGTTAATTGCATTCTCTGTCGATTGCAAATCAGAAAAATAGTGGCTCAAATCGAAGTGACGTTTGCCGTGAATAGAGACGTGGAAGCTGTGACTCACAGTCTGTTGAAGACGCGGGAAAGTGTAGGGTTTCCCAAGGAGTCGAGGGAAGGAAGGGGCAGACTTAATGGGAAAAGGGCAAGTAACGGGAGCTAAGTGGGGGGGGGGCAGTCGGTGTTAGAATGGGAAAGGGCTTTCAAGAGAGTCCATCCATCAGCATCAATCACAGGGGACCGCGCACTGGGGACCTAATTTGGACATGGCCCGCATTGTGCCGATATTTCATCCGATTGGTTTCCCCAGCGTTCTGCTGATTGCCAACGATTTCTTAACGCCGTTCTGGACACAGACTGCTACCAACACTAATACTTACTCCTGCTACTGCTAGCAAACACACTAACAATCTACTTCGGCCAAAATACTTATGATTGCATCTATAAATCACTACCGAAACCAACGTCTATTGCCCGAGGTACGTTTTGGGAAGGAATAATATTATCAATTGGCAAGAGTTGAGTAATGTTGAGATGATCATGAGTACCTGAGAGAGGATACCAAAGTGATTAAGAGAAGATAGCTAGAATAGGAATATCGTCTTCAGGAATTGAAATTGAATTCACAATGTGAGTGAGAAGCGATAATCTCTTTTCACCTAGATGAAAAACGATTACTCGAAATCTATCATTATGACTACTTGAGAGACTTGAGAGAGCTTGAAAGAGAATAATTAAAATGGTAATATCATCATCGGGAAATTCAATCAAATTCACATGTTAGACGGAAGAACAAATATTGAGAATATCTTCTCAACGAGATGGAGAACAAATATTTAAAAAATATAGTATAAATCAAACAACAGAATTCAAAGTAGGGATGTTGTAATGATACGTCTACTATCACTGAGAGAGGGAGGCACTGAGTCCCCTCTTCTGTGCTACTGCTCTCTCAACTACTGGTGATGAGAATTATTGTATCTCCAGTCTGAGTTTATGCATAGAAGCAGAAGCTTAAAACCATCAACCATAGAGAGAAGATAGCATATGCTTAGAGAAACATGAGCATAAGCAAGAAGCATAAGTTTTTGATATATTCTCTCTAAGCTTATACTTCTTGATTATACCAATGTTTTTTCAAGCTTATGCTATTTTCTCTCTACGGTTGTTGATTGATTAAAGCTTCTGCTATTCCAAGTATAAACTCAGACTGAATATAGAATTCTAATTACTGCTAAAAACTGAATATCAGTGACATAAATGAGTGATTAACACGAGATTACCGAACGATCTTGTAATTTATAAAATTTTCAAAAAAGAGGCAATAATGAATCCAATTTATCCTTTCCTAACTCAATAAGAAGCGATGGGAAACGGACTCATGAGAACTCGTCAGCTTTGGTTCCTGGATGATTCACTCAAAGTTTTGCAGGTCACGTATCAAGTGCATTGCGATGCATTTCATCGGTATGTTGCCAAGCCACTGATTCCGGCTTGGCTAGTGATACAAGTTCTACATTGCATTGCATAAATTATGTCAACTACTCACTATACATGTGGTCTCAAAGAATATTGTAGTTAAATCTGGTACACCTACAATGAGAAACTTCAGAATGCAGAGCTTTTGTTGTCATAACCCCTAACAGTATTATGACTTATCTGATGCAAACAAGTACTGGATCTTGCTTTTTGTAACTGTTAGGCCTACATTCAAATTTTTAAATGATAAAGGTGATCAGAATCAACTCCGAATTTGGAAAACTGCAATAAATCCCATTGTTTCAGGGTCATCATACGAGTACTACCCTCAATGAGAACCAGTAATTAACCAGCCGTCGGTCCCGGCTGCCTAAAACGCAGTCGTTAGGTCATGTCAGAGGCCCTGGAATTGATCAGTTGCGACCTGAAGACTCTGACACCAGACCTGAGCCAGCCAGGTCACTCGATATTATAGTAATTAAAAAAAAAAGATTTATTATGTTTTCGCATATGTCGTGGCACTAAAGTCGTGATACATGTATATAATAATTCAAATTCATTGATTGATAAATTCCCTCCAAATTTAAATAACTTGAGTTAATCCGATTTGAATCATATATCTTGACAAGAAAGAGAATCTTCTACATATTTCGAGGTATCCGTTTCTTGAAGTATGACAGTTTTGCTTCCAGTTTTTTACTGAAGTAATTCTACAAATGGATAAAAAAAATTACTACTTGAATATTATCTGTAGTATAAATTTTATTAAAGATAGTTTTGGGCACGGTATATAGAAGAAGACGGTAGGTGTTTTTATCTGAATACCGTGATTTTGGGCATCAGCCTGTTGTTCCTCTTCATAATAATTATTATTTACAATTTAAGAGATGAATTAAAGTGTTCGCAAATAAACGAATCAATGGCGTATTTCAATAGGCTACTTAATGCTTTTAAATTAATAAAAAATAATTCAATAGGACCCTCTTGTTTGCAAAACTTTTTTATATAAAACACAAAAACAACTAGGTAGTTTGCCAGGTATTAACGAATCAGTAGTGATACAGTATAATATATGGGTATAATAGGTATAAAAGGTATGTTTCAGTATAATAGGTATGTTTTTGAAGAATATTACTCACGGTGAGGTGTTGGAAGAGCCAAGCGCGCAGTATGTTGGTGGCCACTTTGGGGAAGATTCCGCGCTTCTTCTGGTTCTTCTTGCCATTGGCCGAGTCGTCGTCCTCCTCGCCCGTCCCCTCCCCGCTCCCGATGCTCGCGTTACTCGCGTCGCCTGCCACCAGCACCCCCCACACACACAATAATTATTATTAAATTACTCACATTACAGAAATAAATAAATGAATAAATAACACACGCACTAATAAACAGTTACAAATACAACCTCACTAGCGTCTCGTACATCCCTGAGCCCACATCGATTTTTGTTCGTACGATATTTTTCGTCCTTATGGAAATTCATCCAAGTGATTCTTGAATACTGAATCATTGAATAGTTAATTCTTGAATGATAATGAGTTTAATCATTATAGAAAAATTACTGAGAGGGTGATACACCTCGAGAGCATTGATGCAACCCAATGAAGAACCTGTCACTGGAAAAGTATAACTTATAAACAATGCATATATGAAGCGTTAAAGAATAAATAAAGAAAAACTGAATGGATAAATGAAAACTGTAATATAATTTGACAACTACAACATTTTAATAAAAAAGTTTGGTGATGTTTGTTCCGGCTCACTATATATTACATGGCTAAGACATTGTTAAGTAAAGGTTAATTACCATGAATTAACGTGATGATGAACACTAATCAAACATACGTTAAGATGCGAGTCGTAATCACTCACACCGTGGACTGTAAAACTAATTATTCTAATAATAGAGAGGTTAAATAAATAATAACACTGTACACACGACTCGAGCTCTCGATTGACACTTGACAAACATAAACTGTTTGAAATAATCTGTTTAATCTAATAGAATTTATAAGGACAGCAAAATTCCGTACGAACAACGAAAATCGATGTGAGTGTGCGGGGCTTTAGGCTGACCATGCACTAACGATAGAACATGCATGATAAACATGTGTATACATGCACATTCACATATTTATCATGCATGTTTTGTCATCAGCGAAAGGCGTTGAACAAAAAACAGATCTTTGACAGCAGCTTCCAACATAAAATAAACAGCTAATAACAATGAATGAACCACTGAAAAATTACAAGTTGCACATAAGCCGGTTAAGTTTTAATCGAGATTAATTCCACGAGAACCAATCAGAGAAGGATTTCTTGAAAAGAAGGCTTCTCTGATTGGATCTCGTGAAATTAATCACGATTAAAAGTTGATCTGCTCTGGTGTAATCGAGCAATAATTAATGATACAAAAATGTATGAGGGCATGTGTGTACACATGCCGTCAAGCATGTTTATAATGCATGTCCTGAAGTTGGTGACCAGCCTTACACATTCAAATCAAATTTTATCTTTATCATGAAGAGTTAAATAATATTCAATAACTTGTAAAATGAATCAACTATTATAACCTAGATGATTGGTCAAGTTAAATGAGAAGTGAATTATATCGGTTGAAATTATTATTATTCTCTCTGAGAATCAGATACCTCGAAATCCCTTCACCTTCAGAAATCCTTATGATATTCAATACTTGTAAAATGAAACAACTACCCTCAAACGTTTGCTTAAGTTCATAAATGAATAAAATGTAAATTATATCGGCATTGTTCAAGGGATTACTATTGAATATGCAAAGTATTTTCTCTAAGAATGAGAAACAAATATTTTGAATAAAAGTCATCATGATACCTCGAGAAGACTCTCACCTCCAGAAATTCTTGTTCTCTTACTTTGTTAATGGAAGTGTGAGATAATAGGCACTATTAACACGCATGCGCACAGTAATGGGATGACGGAGTGGAAAAGTTGAGCCAAGTTCTTGTCGGAAGATAACAGCTAAAGAACGAACGAACGAACGCTTTTATACGCCTGGGAGTAAGTAGACGTAGAAGACTGCGTCTAGAGCTGAAATTCCAGCTTGGTTGCTGAAGCACTAAACGCCCAGATTAGATATGAATAAATAGTGTCTGTCTGACAAGAGCATCCATTGTACTCGCAGATTCAAGTGATTACTTCTCTCCTTCTCTCATGAATAGCCGTTGGATGGTATTAAACCATTTACTTCTTCACACTTTAATCGCTGATCAAATCTTCTCAGTGAGTCAGCTCTATGTGTTGCTACTCTCGTTTCAAACATCCGTACAACGTGGAGAGAAAATATGAAGATTTCGACAATAGTTACTGCGAATGTATGTGTTTCCTCTTGTTTTAAAGAACCCAATCCTTCCATAACCAGGAATGGTAATTATAATACTTTAGTTTGTAAAAACTACTTAACATTAAGTAAGTAATTGTCAATCAGTTCGAAATGGAATTATTGATTGCATTTGATGATTTCAAACATGAACTTAGACATTCACTGCTACATCTTGAATGTCTCTTCTTACCAGGCAGAAATGATTGAGTGATCGATATCTCCACTTCAACTTCGATAGCATCTAATCAAAATTCTGTGTCACCCGATCAGTTGTAAATTTTTTGCTCAAGTAACAAAGCAAACCTAAATGAATACACCCGATTACAATTCACATCATGCCTCCTATCAATCTTGATAAAAGCAGACACAATGTCTGTCACATGTCATCAAGATGGACTCGGCTAAGAAGAGTACTGCAGCTTTTTCCTGACAGCGTCAATCAATTTGTTCTCCAACTTTCTCGATTCGTCATAGATATTTGTTCGCTTCCATATTCAATCAATTAAAAAACGTACACTGATTGTTTTTCACATAACTAACTCGCTAATTAACCCAATAGTGAGTACAAATACAAGTGCTCTATCCGATTTGGAATATTCTCTCCCGATCGGAACATTCGTCATAGATTTGTTCGGTTCCATATTCAATCAACTTAAAAACGTAAACTGATTGTTTTTCACATAACTAACTCGCTAATTAACCCAATAGTGAGTACAAATACAAGTGCTCTCTCCGATTTGGAATATTCTCTCCCGATCGGAACATTCGTCATAGATTTGTTCGGTTCCATATTCAATCAACTTAAAAACGTACACTGATTGTTTTTCACATTACTAACTCGCTAATTAATCCAATAGTGAGTACAAATACAAGTGCTCTCTCCGATTTGGAATATTCTCTACCGATCGGAACATTCGTCATAGATTTGTTCGGTTCCATATTCAATCAACTTAAATAAACGTACACGGATTGTTTTTCACATTACTAACTCGCTAATTAACTCAGTAGTGGGTAGAAGCTCTCTCTTCAATTCGGAATAAACGCTCCTAATTGGTGGATACTCGGCTTCCTTTTGGCGTGCAAGATGACCTCGGTCATCCATACACTTGAAACGATAATCCGACCTGGCTCAGCTGGTGCTTAGTTGTGGTTGGAGCTGGATGTAGCCAAGATATGAAGCCGGTCTTGCGTGTTCGTCTATCGTTTGTAACGCGAACTTACATTCCTGTTGGATTGTTATTTCGCCTCGCCTGTTGCCGCCTGCCCGATAGTTCACAGGATTGACGCTAGAAGCGCTAGCTGCAGATATGGCGGGCAACTTCTTCATTACTTGAATCCATGGAAGAAGGAATTACTGTACAATGATTGAATCACATGGCAATTATTCAAGTATCTCTTGAATTCTGAAGTATTGGAGTTGCAGATATTATGGCGGTCAGCTTCTTCATTACTTGAATCCATGGAAGAAGGAATCATTATACTGTACAATGATTGAATCACATGGTAATATTATTCAAGTATCTCTTGAATTCTGAAGTATTGGAGTTGCAGATATTATGGTGGGCAACTTCTTCATTACTTGAATCCATAGGAGAAGGAATCATTATGCTTGAATCACATTGCAATTATTCAATTCTCTCTTGAACTCTTAAGTAAACTCTTTTTTCATCACATTGTGCAAATTCGCTAGCTGCAGATATGGCGCGAAACTTCTCCATTACTTGAATCCATGGAAGAAAGAAACATCATTTCATGCTTGAATCACATGGCAATTATTCAAGTATCACTTGAATTCTGAACTTTACTCTTGTTTCTTTATACTCTTCCTATACTCTATACTCTGTATACGTTTGTTTTATCACATTGTGCAAAAAAAGATTATTTTAGAAAGTTTAGCTTATAGAAAAAGTCTGAGAGGAAAATTTAAGAACTAGGCCTATTTGAGAACTAATGGAGAAGATCTTAAATAGTTAACACTATAAGCTCCGAAGACATAAGCAGGGATATACCGTAATTCTATCCAACCTAGATGTGTTTTCTATAGGCTCAACAACACTATAGTCTTCAAACCTTAAATTGCAGCAGTACTTCTGGAATACAGTGCTGCCAGATTTCATAGAATCCAGAGAACCTGTATATTCAGCAATCTGACTGTGTGATAGGAAGAGAGAAGGAGAGAACCCATTTGATAGAATCATCATAGAATCGGCAACAGTGTGCTGCTGTTGTTATATTGGAATGACATTGAAGTGAGGTTTGCATGGACTATAGAATTGAAAATGGTGTATGTATATTACCATAATTTCGTTTATGATACCAGTTGTATTCGTTGAATAGGGAACTCGTATTTTGTGGTGGGTGAAAGAAACTTTGACTTTTTGTGAAGCTGGTATAGATGGATGGGTTGTCGAGGAAGTGGTTATGGGAAACCAGCACTTGATGAGTTAAACATGACAGGTAAGAGTTGTTTCCAGAAAATTTCCTCAGGCTACAGAAATATTCACATCTTTCGGTTTCCATTTTTTTCTGGAACCTTTTCTCTTCTTCATCCTCTCACAGTGGGAGCCGAGTGAGCTCATCTTTTCACTGCTTAATATTTTTCACTTGATCATAATATATTATTTACATTGAAAGACAAATATGTACAATTCTTTTCCTGATTTGAGAACATTTTATAATTTACATTTCAATCTTACTCCTACAGATTCCCTGTTTCTTCAAAGTAACATATTCTAGAGCTGCGTTTACACCAAAGTTATCAACAAAACGTTAATAACTTAATCCTTTCAGATTCTATCAGTTTGAACATAACTTATCATACACATAATGAACATAATATGTGTTATGCCAAGCTCCGTTCAATCTAATAGAATCTGTAAGGATTAATTTATTAACATTTTGTTAATAGCTTTGATGTAAACCCAGCTTCAGTAAACAAACATACTCAAGAAGGAAAGCGATAACCGAGTAAGTAAGTTGAAAATCAGTGGTTCTAGCATTATTCATGATTGATTCAACAAATCATAGGGAAAGGGTAGCCTACATGATTATTTTTTTAAATTTTCGTATCCGTAAGTAATATATCCGTGACCATTTATTGTTTACAAAGAAGACAGCAACAAGCATTTTGAACAAGTAAAACGAACTTTAGTTCAAGTGGGTTACCAAGGAAAACCTAATAAAAACTTATCTTTCCTTCAAGTGATAAACATGTAGTGGTGGGACTTGATAGCTATAGTGACGTCCAAGTTGTGGAGAAAGATAAAAGAAAAACTTTGCCGATCCTCACTGTCTTGTCAATGCCTTCTTGACTTTAGCTGATGCAGGTTTATTGATGTAATATTAATTGTTCATTCTAGTTTAAAATAATCAATCATATTTTATTAAGCGAGGAGTTATATTTTAAATAATTTCATCTAAATTTTCATAATTGAGATGAAATATTTTGTTAAATATTTATCAATTCTACATTGTTAAAAGCCGATCTAGCAACAGAGCAAAGCGAGAGAGAGATAGCCCTATCCACTTTGTTGGATGATAGACAAGGATAGCAATACCATTGCTAATTAAACACTGCCATTATAACATTTTGTACATCACTAAGTAACCACATCTACTAACAACAAACAACATCGTAACTCAATTGAAAAAAATCGTTAGCTAATCAGAGTTATGTTATACAGAAAAATATAAGTTTCAACACGATAAAACCAGATATTACAGCCTTGCGAGAATCCAGACTTCAACAGAGCAATAACTAAATTTAACCGGCTTGAAACAAGGTTTCTAACGTTGGCCCATTATTGATTGGTATCCATCAAAATGAAGGTTTCCATTAGCGAACTCATCGACTTATCAGAAACGCCCGGATGAGGTTAGCACGAGGCACTATATAGTCCTAGGCCCTATCTCTAGGCTTCCGCGGTTAATAATTCAGTTCGCATTTGAAGAGCGATCTACTTGGCCAGTTATTAAGGTTCTGACGTCGATTATTTATTCAGCAGATAATCCATTAACGTTGAGATGGCTCAACGAGCCGATAGATAGCTTGCACAGGAATTTCACCAGAGATCTGTACAATAAAAGTGAGTAAGGCTCTTCTGTGATAATGCTAATAATATATTGAATTCTCTTCAACTGCTTTCATTAGGATCCAAAACATATTAGAGCGGCGAAGGTACAGCTAGAAGATCAATGGTAGAAGCTACGATTGAATGCATAGTGTATCAGAGTGGGTATCTGAGAGTATTGAAGATAATACATTTATCTAAATGTATCTGCTTCCTCCCACAATCTATCCTTAAAAATAAAGGCACAAAATGAAGGCAGTAAAAAAAGTTTTTTTTAAGGCAGTCATTCTATTCTATTCTTTTATCGTGCTCCAATATGTTATGACACATTTGAATACATGAATTACTTTTCAACACTCTCAGCTACATTTTCTTATATACTTTTCCGTTGCCACTTCACTATGTTTTGACCGTGAGTCAATTATATAAAAAATATTATTTGGTTATTAGATAAAATAACGATTGTTAGATAAGTCAGAGCTGTTATGGAGAGGTCCATGGTATAATGTCAGTGGAGAAAGATAGGAGAAAACCGTTGCCGATCCTCTGTCTTGTCAATGTCTTCTATAGACGGTAGCTGATACAGTTTTATTGATGTAGTATTAACTGTTCATTCACGTTCAAAATTATCAATTATTATATTCTATTAAGCAATAAATAATATTCATCAATAGTTTCATGATGAATTCTCATAATTAAGATGAAATATTTTGTTAATTAATTATTAATTCTACATTGTTAAAAGACGATCTGGTAACAGAGCAAAGCGAGAAAGAGATAGCGTTATCCGCTTTGTTGAATGATAGATGAGGATAGCAATACCATTGCTAATCAAACACTGCCATTATAACGTGGACCTCACTATAGAAAATAGTCAAGGTCAAGAACTATTTTGATTCCACTTAGACCAATGTATCACACACGAATTCAGAGCTTCAAGAGAGTAGACTATTCTATTTTTTTGAATAGAATATTATTATAAACTCATGATTTGAACTTTGTGGATCAACAGAAACCAAACTGAACGCACAGGCTTGAACTGTGAAGTCTAGGCAGCCATTTGGCGGTGGGAGAGAGAAAGAAATGGAGCCCAGAGGCGAAAAGGGAACAATACCTGTCTATACTCTCCGAACAGCTCTTCCTTGACTACAAAAAGTGCGCGCTCTGGTTGATATGTGTATGCGCCTCAGGGCACCATACAAGAGCAACATGAGTTGGATGGATTCCATACCATTCCCGTGTTCTAGCCTTGGAAACTCAGTGATCTTCAGGAAACTACAACCACAAAGTTAAGAACAACTCCTTCTGTGCTACAACTGAAGCACTTATGAATGATCCACGGAGATACTCAAGTATGGGAAGTAAATGGCATATTAATTGTAGAACTACAAGACCTAACCAATTTCGGACTATGTGTTATCTAAATTTGGAAGAGGTATAGCACAAGGTTACCTAATTTTCCTCTCCCTATCACTTTGATAATCTACTGATTGTATAAATGTATAAATAAAGAATGAATATTGTTTGAAAAATTCCAGTATTTTTATAATACTCAATACTAGTCGAACTTATAGAATATAGAATATCCAGATTTTCATTATCTCCGTTTTTTGAAGGAAGCTTTCTCTTGAAGAGAACAAGAGAACTTTCAAATTAGTAGAGAGCAATCTGTACAAGAGAGTAGTGTATGGATAGTAGTGGAGAGTCTGATAAGGGCTACTCTTATTTGTCTGGAAATTAATAATTCAAGTTACCTTTTTAAAAAGTTCTAAGTTTCAGAAAAGGGTACTTAGATTTTCAATTTCCAGATAGTGGAGAGTTATATCACTCATTTTATTCATACACTAGCCAATTAAACGCATTTTTTTATGGGACATTCAAGAAATCAACGTTAATGTTACTTCCGTGGGTGAATTCCATCAAACTTGTAAAATCTAGTTGAATAGACTTCAATTTTCAAATTGTTCACTTTTTGTGTAGTTGAGAAGTTGATATTGTGGTAATTATTCATATTAAATGAAAAAGACTAAGAGATTGTCAAAAAAAATTTTATCAGAGATTGACAATGGTGTAATAACCGAAACCGGTCTTACTAAGTACAATTTCTTAGTCTTTTTCAATCAATTTTCAAATTTTCATAGAGAGTATATGATGGCGAGTAGTGGATGATGTATTCGTTCCATTCAAGAGTATTATATTCACGAACCATGTAGCCTATGAAATTCATTTAAGATTTTCGTTATGGTTTTAAATAGCTTAATATTTCATACCCTGTATAATTTGCAATTGGTCTTCCATTGAATGACCACAAAAACATTTTTGTGCCGTTTTTCTGATACGTCTGATCATCACTGATAAAAGATAGACAATGAGGAGTGATGTCAATATGGCGTCCAAGAGTTGAGAACCTCCTATTTGTGGCAGTGAGGCCGTTAGTGCTAGCCATACTTCCCCTCGCGGTGCTATTATGCAAATCTTGGACACTTATCCAAGATGTTATGCTCCTACTTATACAATCATTATGTGCATGAAACTTTTTGTCTGTTTAAATGTAGCTTATACGGTAATAAGATGGCTGTTTTGACCAGTTCTGAAATGGTCCCTCGGCTCATTATCATCGACATTATATGATCGCAGAACCGGTCCGCTTGATTTCAGCCCAGCCAATGGCCATGTTCTTCTACTTCCATCATAATCTCTCTTATACTTCATTGTTATCTTCTTCTTCAATTCAACTTCCACTAGAAACTTAGCACCACTATTGGAAAATCCAATTTGAAACACCTCATATATGAAAAATCTAGAATTTTTCTGTACTATACCTAGAAATAGACTTCCACTAGAAACTTGACACCACTATTGGAAAATCCAATTTAAAACACCTCATATATGAGAAATCTAGAATTTTTCTGTACTACACCTAGACGTAAGAGAAAATAAATTAGTCTATTGTAGTTAGTTTTTCATTGTCATACATCTTCAGCAACCACTACAAAATCACATTCAATATATTCTATCTTACGATCTTCGGCTATGTTCCAATGCCCAGTATAGTAACTCAAAGCGGGCTTCAAACGCGGCGCTTGATGTGGAAACTACAAGTGCAGCGTTTTCCCGACTTTGATTCAAAACGCGCGTTTGCATGTGTACGATCCTATTGTTTCTATGTATGTGCCAAACGCGCGTTTGACAACTGAACGTTGAACGCGGCGTTCAACGTCGTCATGTGTATAGGGCCTTCGTCGAACCTAGCCAACCATCGTCGAACATCAAAAATCAACCTTGTATCAACTGGGTAAAAAATGTATTTTTTCATTCACCTTTGATTTCTATCATGCTGATTATTCCCGTGGTATTGAACAGTTCATTGCATAATACGATTCACCTAATTTCTCTCATTCAATATTGTGATATGATATTCCCTTGCATAAAGAACTCCATTTATCAATATTATATTCCTCTCTGATTTTTTCGTTGCATTGAATTTGCACCTGATACTCCACAATGAATATTGTTATGTGATATTCTATTGTGTATAATACTGTATAATATATCAATATTATATTTCTCTCTGATTTTTTCCTTGCATTGAATTTGCACCTGATACTCCACAATGAATTATATTGTGATATTCTATTGTGTATAATACTGTATAATATATCAATATTATATTTCTCTCTGATTTTTGCCATGCATTGGATTTGCGAATTCATTTCTTTGTAATCAGTCATCTCTTCTTTCGTGATGCACTACTTGATTTGCTGGCCATGAATTGGCCAAAAAATGTTTAATGCTCGTCGTAAGTCCTATAATCACTATAAGAGGACAAGATATGATTCACCTGTTCTGGAAGATGAACAGAGAGAAACAACAGAGAGAGCTTGTTGAGATGAAGACTAGAGGTGGTGTCTTCTGAGAGTGGGATTCGATCATTTTTGACCGCAGGGTATAACTCTTCGTGGACAGATAATGCTTCATAAATTCATTATATTATACTAATATGCAAACTACGTTCACAGTAATGCCCCCATTATGTATTCAAATTTGAGCCGATCAAAATTCATTCGCATTGTCAATAATTTGAAGGAACTGGGAAATTGGAGGACGTTGTCCTCCTGCACATCCTGCCTCTCACGATTTTGATGTTGTGGCAGAAAGAAAAGACCACCGTGATTGACTGAGACAAAGCAATTTTCAATTTCATGACGGTGCTTTGGAGCCATTGGCTGTGGCTGCAATCGCACTCAAATAGTTTTCAGTACCAGTCAACCTTGAACTAAGATGGCTGAAGACAATGATGATTATGGTCCTCATGTTCGGAACGTGCAAGTGTATTCAGGAAAGAGGTTCTGGCCAATTCATAACTCACTCCAAGTTTCAAATTGATGTCGAGTAATCGAAAATGATACTTCTTCTCGGACGTTGAAATGATATCAGAATGTACCACACTATCAAAGGTAACACATTCAAATCAAATCAAATCAAATTTCATTCACCAATCAACAACAGTTTTACATGAAAATGAATAAATAATTTGTAGTTAAATAATTGGCTTGGCTAGAAAAAGAAATCTTGTGCTCTTGCCACGAGTTCAAAACATTTCTTACCTATATTTTAATATTACATTTCTTATTCATGATTTCATGTTGATATTGTGTATTTATATTGAAAAATGCATCAAAACCAATCTTGTATGTAACATGTATATGTAATTGACAGGTTGCATGTTGTGTCAGAATGTACCACACTATCAAAGGTAACACATTCAAATCAAATCAAATTTTATTCACCAATTAACAACAGTTTTACATGAAAATGAATCAATATTTTTTGTTAAATAATTGGCGTGGCTAGAAAAAGAAATCTTCTGTGTGAGTTTTAATGAAGCTCACATATACACAACTAAGCGCCATGAATAACAATAATAATAAAATTCAAATGTTATAATCACTTATTATTGATGAATGAGATGTAATAGATGACGGTTGGAATTCATAAACGATACTACAGCCAGAGAGATGAGATATAAATATATCTTATATTTTATCTCTTCTACATCTGAAAAATAACACTTTAATTCAACTTTCAATTGAAATGAAATAGTAATTTATCTCACAAACTGCAGTTAGTTATCCTCTCATTATCATCAACAGAATGTATGGTCAAAAATAAAGGCAGTCATTCTATTCTATTCTATAATGTAGCCGGGGCCCGACCCCTTCGTCCATGAACTATACATCCCAGAATATTTGACGTGAATGCGTATAATTTAATGATTTAGTTGTTTTGTCATTGTTGTTAAATAAATAAATAAACAGTAGTAGGCCTACAATAGTCAATTGTATGGAGTTCATTGACTTGTTTGAAATTATGAGTGAAGAATAGGAGTGAGGGAATTATTAGCGAGATCACAGATAATATCTTCATGAATTTATCCTAATATGGGGGTTGATACTTCAAATTTATATGTAGAAATACAGGAGAGTTCATTAATCTGCTATAATAAAATGAATCTACCATTATGAGGTTTGATACTTCAAATGAGAGTTCATAAAATCTGCTGCGATAGAAACTATACCCAGATATGATGCTTGAAATATTTCAAATTCTCAACTATCCCGATATGAGGCTTGACATAATTATTTCAAATATTCTTAACTATCCCCTGATGTGAAGCTTGATATTTTTCAAATCATAAGAGCAAATACATGAAAAATCATCAATTCGCAATGGTTTTTGGAAGCTTCAACATTCAGTTGAACATTTTTGAGAAAAATAGTTTGAATTGAGTTAGGTGAACACGGCCATGCTCTAACTAGCCAGCGGTGCGTTAAAAATGTTCTAGTTGGACGGTCTTCCGGTATACTGGCGAAATAGAGTTTTCGACTGGGATTAGGGGGTGTCGGGCCGGATTGAAGAATAAGGGAGCGGTGGTGAGAGGTGTGGAAACGGTGTCGGCCATCTTTGTTTATGGAGCCATTAGCCAGCAAGCGCCGAGTGCACTGGAATCCGGGAGCAAGGTGCCCTAAATCTCGCGTCCCCCGGGAGAACCCCGTTACGCCGTTTTGCACCAAAACCGTTCCCTGCTCTGTCAATCCTCCCCCCCCCCACCCACAACACAGACAGCCCCAAAACCGAAAGCACAAAGCTCGGATACAGCCGTCTTCTCTTTCTCTTTCCCCCTAAGCCCAAATATTTACTCTACCTCTCATTTTATGGCTTTCCTCGGTGTTCCAGTCTTTACTCTTCTCCACCATCTCTCATTCCCTTCCAACGTAAACACCCTCTCCAGAACAGAACAGAACAGAAATACTATAATTTAAAGAAATACAACAATCCACCCCCAGCACTACGTGCTGCCAATTTCTTCTTGGTTATTATTCATTACAATCTGTGTAAACTCGAGCCTCTGTCTCAAGCATCTTGGAAAATATATCGTAATACATGAGGAAATTGAATAAAAATATAAATCGCAGTACCCTCTTAGATTATTTTATCAAATTATTTTATTTTTGTGATAAAATAATTTAAAAGGGTACTGTGATTTATATTTCTATTTATATTAGAAGTAGCCCTAAAGAAAAAGTACAATGAGGAAATTGATGTTTGAATAAGGAATTAGTGTCATTTGGTGTTTAGTTTCAATTTGGTTTTGTATATTGTACCTTGTCAAGCAGCCTCTTTTGTTAAAAATAGCTTAATTGATCCAATAGATGTTATTTCTGTATATATTATATTCATAAATTAATACAAGAAAATAATCGTTTCAATATTATCTCTAATGCATAGTTGAGAAATATAGAATGATAGAGGAAAAGAGCAATTATATTCTATCATGATTCAGAAATATTACTGAGCCCATTTTGTATTGATGTATAAAGTTTTGGAATTCACGTACTATACCAAAGATAGTAGAAAGGAATCAATGGAAGAAATATTGATGAAGTTGTTCCTGTAAAGTAGGTCATTGATGTAGTAGTTCCTGCATAGTACTGTATCTCGATTGTGTAATAATCCTTTTCGTTAGTATTTGAGCGGATAGAGCAACTCCTATAAAACAAAGAACGGGATCGCCCGCTAACAGCACGACGAGGGGAGTGGTATTTTTTGCAAATTGATATAATTTAGCAAACGCAGGGCAGGCCTGTGTGATCACCGCTATTATCAATAATGGCGGTGAAACTATTTACATAAAATAATCGTAAAAGTGCGAATGGAGGAGCCAGGAGTGTTGCTTGCAGCCAGCCAAGATAATTCCATGCAAATTGTTCCGGCCAGCAAAACACAATGACCATTGCAGAGCAATAATTTAAACCACTAATTAAAGGAACAAAGAATGACCGGCTACACTCTCCACTCTCCACTTGGCTTTCTAAGCACATTAGCATGGCGCAAACCACAAATACCGACTTGCCGAGTCACCACGACAATCCCTTGTCAAACATTCACCCTTCAAATCAATGAGTACTGCTATTTCAAACTCACCAAACTATATCTTTATATCCATGACATGCCTAATCTCGTCTTACGATGACATATTATAATAGTAAATCTCATTCAGCTGAAATATTTGTCTACTCAAAAAGTGGGTTAATGAGTTTCAAAAAACGTTACAAAATCACTGGTTGGAGTCAGACGACCCTTTACTTTGTTCATAATCACTCAAACAAATGAAGAATCATACTGACATATTATAATAGTAAATCTCATTCAGCTGAAATATTTGTCTACTCAAAAAGTGGGCTAATGAGTTTCAAAAAACGTTATAAAATCATTGGTTGGATTCAGAAGACCCTTTACTATGTTCATAATCACTCAAACAAATGAAGAATCATACTTTTGGACTAATTTTCAATCAAAATCCAGGAATGGAAAATGATAAGGGCTTAACCTGTTTTTCCATTTCCAATCATTTTATGTTTATGTGTTACATCATTGCTAAATAAATTAATAAACAATATTCATTCCTGATACACATGATCAGATAATTAATATATTATTGAAGTGATTGGTTTGATTCATGAGATTTTCCACTCAAATCTATTTTTAAAATAATGATTCATAATCGCCAAATATTTTCTAAAAAATTAGAAGTTCAATTTCAATTTAAATCGGGTTAAGTTAGATGATGTTTGGGTATTTTTCCCAATAACGAGTCCACTACTGTATCACTCAAAATTTGAATTTGGGTTAGTTATATTCAACGTGAAGTGGGTCAACACTTCAGGAGATCACATTGCAAATCTGAATATGATTATAAGATTCGAATCGCAAACCTATAAACGTACTTGCTAATCTATTCATGTCAAGAAACGTGATGAATATTTTAAACAGTTGTAGATGATACGAGAGACGAGAGATTGCCGTCAGACAGAAGTATATTAGCACAGAATAAGGAAACATTTCTTGGCATCATGGGTTACAAGAGATTGCAGGAGTCAAGTAAGTTATATGAGCACGGAAGAATGAAACTCCCCTTGGTATGAGGAGTTTCTTTACTCAGTGGTATGAGTGAGGAGAAAGATAAGTAGATAGATAATTGCCTTTATTTATCGAACTTTTGATTAGTACAAGGAGTGTTGTGGGCGAATTTCAAACATAAAACCCCCTCTTGCATTATTTAAGGCTGTGCAAAGCCTAAAAATAAACTTTTTACTGGTGATATTTTTCAAAGTTTTTTGATTTGTATATCATTAAGCTATCAAAATGAAAAAGTTTTCTCAGGAAAACATTTTTTTCCGATCATTACTTTTTGAGATATGAGCGCCTAAAGTTTAAATTTTTGTGACAGAACATTTCAAATTCGGTAAGAGACAAATCTATGAGATTCAGAGGATAAATTCTTCTTGATATTGTTGATACAATAGAACAAAAATGTTCTGAAAATTTAATTTTTGAGGAAGTTATTCAATTTACAAAAAATGGCCAAAATAACTCAAAAAAAGTTATTTTTGGTAAATATTAATTTTTGAGGAAGTTATTCAATTTACAAAAAATTACCAAAAATAACTCAAAAAAAGTTATTTTTGGTAATTTGAATAACTTCCTCAAAAATTAATATTTTCAAAACATTTTTGTTTTATTGAATCAACAATTTCAAGATGAATTATCTTCTGAATTTCATGGATTTATCTCTTACCGAATTTCAAATGTTCTGTCTCAAAAATTTTAACTTTAGCCGCTCATATCTCAAAAATTAATGATCGGAAAAAAATGTTTTCCTGAGAATACTTTTTCATTTTGATAGCTTCATGATATACAAATCGAAAAATATCACCAGTAGAAATTTTTTGTTAGTCTTTGCACAGCCTTAACGTATGGAGGATAGTAGTATGAAGAACAGAATACTTGTGATGTATGGTAATAGTAGTATCTAAACTCTGATAGTATTGACTTTGTTATGAGATGTCTGCTGAGGTTGAGCGTTTATTTATCAATATCCACCCTATTTGAGAGTGGTGAGGTTAGAAGGTTGAGAGACGACCTAAACAACGATCACAGCCGCTGTTAATACCGCCATAACCGACTCTATCACACAGGCGGGCCGACGAAAAGTGTTTAAAAGTTGTTAAAAAGCATCGTTGGAAATTTACGGTCCACATGTGAGGCGAGATTAATGGCTCGTACTTGCCAAAACCGATCTATACTTCTTTCTGGGCCGTTTTTTCTGTCCTATAATTCTTGTGTGAGAAAACAAGTTTCGCACATGTGTACGCTTGTGTTACGTGTGTGTGCGTCTAAATGATCCTGATAATTGCCGATTACCGGTGACATTATGGCCATTCACACAAAAGCTATAAGTTAAGGACCCGGATAATCCCTCGAGAAGCATAACAAATTGTCAAAAAGTTTATGATCTACTGTTGAATGGGTTGCTGAGACAATAATTCAGCTTTCAACACATTCAGGATGTTTTCGCCTTAGAAACCTACCTCAACCCAACCAAGATTGTCGCACTATTCATTTCAAAAAATGTATTTGATAATAAGCTACGTTTTCTTATGTGAATTAGTGATGCTGCGTGCTTACATGTAACTTGACAAGTGTTACTTCAGTCATAATTTTAACTATATTGTCTTTTTTCTTTAGGGCTACTTTTGAATATAAATAGAAATATAAATCTGAGTATATAATTTTCTCGAGTTGTCAATCTGTAATTCAAATACTGTAAATGAATTAATATTTTTAGAAATATTAAAAATATCCAATCTTATCTCTCGTGAATTCATCATTTGTTAAAAAACTTGAACTTGAAACATACTATTCTGGAATACCTATAAAATTATTGGCCAAGTAAAAGAGCAAAGAATGGATTACATTTCTTCATTCATGTAACAAACTGATAGTTACAATTCTAGTTACATGAAATTATTGTAGTTACAGACTCAAACATAGTTACAATATAAATAAAAATATAAATCTAAGTACCCTTTTTAAAATTATTTCATCACGGCATGTTCAGGCTATATAATGCCATTATCAAGTGATAGGAAAATGAAATCTAAAATAAAAAGTTTTATTTTCCAATCACTTGATAATGGCATTATAATAGCTGTCGTGATGAAATTATTTTAAAAAGGGTACTTAGATTTATATTTTATTTATATTGTAACTATGTTTGAGTCTGTAACTACAATAATTTCATGTAACTAGAATTGTAACTACTTCAGTTTGTAACATGAATGAAGAAATGTAATCCACTCTTTGCTCTTTTACTTGGTCAATAATTTTATAGGTATTTCAGAATAGTATGTTTCAAGTTCAAGTTTTTAAACAAATGATGAATTCACGAGAGATAAGATTGGATATTTTTAATATTTCTAGAAATTTTAATCCATTTATTTGAATTACAGATTCATAAGTCGAGAAAATTGATTTATTAATTCTAATTACGGATTCATTGATACTTTGAAATTTTCATTGTAATATCTATCTCATAGTAATTAAAATAAACGGAACCTTCTATTTTGACGAGAGAGTTTTCCATTTTCACTCCAGCTAAATAGAATGAATGAATTAAATAAATAAATGAATTAAAATTTCTAGAAATATTAAAAATATCCAATCTTATCTCTCGTGAATTCATCATTGATTTGTTAAAAAACTTTAACTTGAAACATACATGTAAAAGCGTTGTCATACTTTTTACTCTCAAGTGTGAATATTTCACTCCTCATTGAAAATCTATACAAATTTTTCTTCACAAACAAAAAGGATTTAGAACAAAATGTTTTGATTGTTATTGTGAATTTTTCAAATATGTAGGTCATTACTTGGTGAAACATCAAAAGGTGTAGCCACAAGACAGGGAATGGCTCTTTCATGTAGTCACAAAGTGCATAGGGTTATGAGGTGGGTCACTTTGATCTTTTATGGATATGACAGACATGCAAACGTCTAACCAAGTGCCTCATCAATCTGCCTTTGAGTTTCCCTAACGATGGAAACGTTTGGGCCTCAGCCGTCTATTGCACTGATCAACGTTGGGCGATTACTGTATGGTACCTATCGCGATCAAGAATCAACATTTGACAGCTGCTAATTAATACAAGATCCATGATGGATGTAGCTGCCACCTATATGACAAGAGATTGATATCAGTACCTACAGAAACAGTTATTCATGAATCAAAGCCAAGGTGATAAAATATTTTTCCGAAAATAATTACAAGATAACTAAAAATCACAATCATACCAAAACCTACTATTATCATAGAGAGACAATAGCGTAAGTAGATATCCCATGGTATAGCGAATCTATGTCGCAACTTTTACTGTTATCTCAAGCCAATTACTGTCAATTATTGTCAATTTTTACTGTTTTGCTGGGGTGAGAGTGTAGGAACGGCACAATTTGAAAGAATACCAACGTCACACAGCTGCATGGAAAAGAACTACGTGAACTATCGGCTTGGGATAACAGTAAAAGTTGCGACATAAACGCCCTATACCATGGAATATCTACTTACGCTATCGTTTCTCTATGCTATTACTTAGTGATAGTAGGTATTGATCATACCCTAGAAAACATTGCAGAAAATCATTATTATGGAAAGTAACCTTTGGGATTATTTTCCATAACAATGATTTTTCTGGAATGTTCTTTAGGATATGATCGTGATTTTTAGTTATCTTGTAATTATTTCCGTAACTATGATAATTTCATGCTCTGTATATACTGTAAAAATGGAAAATAAATTGATTTATTATTATCATAACTTCTGTGAATTGAATTACTGTAACAACATTAACTCCCTCAAGTTTCTATGATAGCTAAGAAAAGGGGAAGATCTTGGATCCAATTTTAGTTAAGTTTTTGAATAGGTGAGAAGTGAGTGATTGACTTTGACAAAAAATGATTGAGATCTGTAAAGTTGAATATTATATACGGCCATATTATATAGCCTGGTTTTCACTTGTAGAGTTAATGGTCGTGTAACTGGCATACTAACTCTACCGAGCAAACTCTACTCTACTTACACTTTTTGTGTAGTTGAGAAGTTGATATTGTGGTAATTATTCATATTGAATGAAAAAGACTAAGAAATTGTCAAAAACCACAGATTTATTGATACTTAGAAAGACCGGTCTCGGTTATTACACCATTGTCAATAAACTCCCTGATAAGTTTATCAGAGATTGACAATGGTGTAATAACCTTATTGACAATGGTGTAATAACCTTATTGACAATGGTGTAATAACCGAAACCGGTCTTTCTAAGTATCAATAAATCTGTGGTTTTTGACTATTTCTTAGTCTTTTTCATTCAATCTACTCCACTTACTTTGTCAAGTAACTGTTTTCACTACAATTGAGAATAGTAGGTAAAGTGTGTTGTCTAGTGACCAGGACTAACTTTAAATTGCCAATACGGAACTCTACTCTACTCTACTAGCTCGAGACTGTTTTCATTGGCATAGTAGTGGTAGAGTGGAGTGAGAAGCAGTGGTGGGGGAAGGCAAGTGTTGAAGTACTATTCCACGGTGCCATCCCACTCTACTCTACTAAAAACTAGTACTCTACCATGAACGTTTTCATTGGGAAAGTTCACGAGATAGTTAGTACTTGCCCAGGGAACTCTACAACTAACTCTACTAATTAAAACCAGGTTAAAGGCCTATAAGGCCATTACTGTGAGGTTAATAATTATAGTTGAAGATCGAAAAAAGGGCCTGAAAACATACTTTCTAGTCCTAGAGAGAATAAACAGAGTTTCATGGATATCAGTTCGATTAGACTTTGAACTTTTCTAATATGGATTTGAGATTAGAGACATGTATGATACAGTAGGACCCCAAGAAGCCTTTCAGTAGAGACTGGAGCTGTCAACCACCGGTAAGATCATCGATATCATCATGAACGTCGTGACAGTCCAGAAGTGACCTTTTCAATATGTGTGACTCCTAACTCATGCATAATTACTGTGCCATGCTATTCATGATCAAGAATGACATTAGCAAGATATAAACATCGACTTTCACTTGTCTTAAACATACAGTGCATGATTAGCACCTCGTCAACATGTAACCATGGTCAAAGCCAACAAGTGAATGTAGGTATCTTAACATACTCAGATGGTAATCTCTCCCATGTCACCTCATCAATGTTTTGAGCGCCTTAAAAGTCACGCTCATGACTTTGCATACGATTGATACAAGCTTTCACTCACATGAATTCGAATTTATTTGTTACACTACCTACATTTGACGGACTGAACACTATAAGTTGAGTATATGAATTCAAACTTGATCCAAAAAAAGAATCTTCAGTATTTAAATGCTTATCATGTTGAAGTCATCTCACAGAAAGTGACAAATCAATTAACTTTAGTAGTGCTACATTTTTGAAAAGTGT